>NC_030678.2:52135528-52477427 GCF_000004195.4 Xenopus tropicalis | reverse complement strand
CGGGGTAAAAGGTAGGCGGTTAAAGTCACTTGGGGGTGCCTAACATTTTGGCACCCCCAAGTGACTTTACCTTTCTTTTTCCTTTAAGGTGATACTGACACTAAAAAACTTCAGAATATTAATGTAAGTAAAAAGGTACCTATAGGTACATAGGGCTGCTTTTGTAACTAATTGCTACCTGACATTCCTAAACCTGACTGTTTTGCCAACATGACTGTCCCTTCTTAGCCTGTCAGTTATAGTTTCTAATGCTAACAGACTCCTGCTGCACAAATATGGCCGCCCCCTCATAGAGGAACATGGGAAATCAGATAGGTAAAATAAAAGCATTGGGCAAATACTTTTATGGCAAAAATTGTAAAGATCATACATAAAGATCAATTATAAAGACAGTATTATAACAATTGTAAAAAGGGTTTATTTTCTGGTGTCAGGGTCTCTTTAAGGCAGGTGTTACTTCAGGGATCCCATGCATACATGTGATACATTGTACACTGCGTGATACTCAATATGTAATAGTTAATCAGTTGTGTGTATAGGTGCAGATATTGCAGTTGCACAAAATAATGTCAAACTGTGATAGAAATTTTGAGAGCAGATCTAGCAGAAGCATGATCCATTACTCTAACGGTCCAGGTATGAAGTCACCCTAAGATGATCTTATTTATTTAGAAAGGTACATTTACGGTTTTGAGGTTTTAAGTGCAAGAGGGAGAATAGGATGTGACAACTGACTACAAAGGCCTGAAATTAGCATTGAATCTAAGAACATTTTCAGGATGTACTACAGGTATAGGACCCATTATCCAGAATGCTCGGGACCAAGGGTATTCCGGATAAGGGGTCTTTCTGTAATTTGGATCACCATACCTTAAGTCTACAAAAAAATCAATAAAACATGAATTAAACCTAATAGGATTGTTTTGCATCCAATAAGGATTATTTATATCTTAGTTGGGATCAATTACAAGGTACTGTTTTATTACTACGGAGAAAATGGAAATCAGTTTTAAAATTCTTTATTATTTGATTAAAATGGAGTCTATGGGAGACATGCTTTCTGTAATTCGGAGCTTTCTGGATAATACCTGTACTACTTTTTGGCCTGGGATAGCATTAGGGACCTCTGGATGGAGCTGTAGTTACAAAATTGATCCAGCATCTTAGCGTAGTATCCTTGGAGTTTTCCTGATGGCATTACTGAGGTGGCAACACACAGTTCGAGAGCATGTTGTTCAAATAGTATAACTAAAGCCCCAATTAATAGTCATAGAGCTTGAGGCTACTGTACAGAAAAAGTAGTTCTATAACACTAAAGTTAGGGTGCCATCCACTCTCTAAAATAATACTTCTTCCTTCATTTTTCAAAAGGACGGTTGAAATGTATCTTTGTTTTGCTTATTTATTCCTTACCTTTTTCTATTTTTGCGTACGTTAATATATTTCTAAGGAACTTTGCAAGTAACATAAATTAAAAGTTTTGGTTTCAAAGGTATTTGGAAAATGTAACTGAGCGTAGTATTTGTTTATCCCTTACTGTTGTGGCTCTGACTTTTGACTGTGATTCAGATGGCTTCTGATGCCTTGGTACAGAACCAGAAGTACAGCAAATAAAACAGATACTGCTTCCAGTAGCAATTACATTTACAAATGCACTTAAAGAATTAAAAGTATAAGAAATGTTAATGGAAATGTTGATTAAAATTACATTTGTTTCATTATGTGAAAAAAACTGTTTTTGATTAAAGATCCTCTTTAAGAAAGCTATCAGCTACAAGCTATACTGCAATATGGTACTAATAATGGAATGAGTAGAAAACACTGAATATAATTACCAGTGTAGCATGTGAGAAAAACAGTAGGCAGTTTCCCTCAAATTTTGTTTAGTCATACTGTCATGTGCACAGTAAAAATAAAACAAAAAAAAGGCAAGGCAACCACTTGCAATTGCAATTGGATAAACACTAAATAAAGCTGAACTGACTACAATAGGTCTGACAATAGTCTTACAAACAGTACAATGTAATAATAACTCATAATATGCCTTTTATTATATGAAAATGGTTTTCTGTAGTCCTGTAGAGAGCCATGACTGGCATTTGGCCGCTGTTTATCTCCCTGTGTAAGAACTTGCAACATTGCAAAATCACAGGACTATAAGTTTGTGCCAGCATGGTTTTATGCCAGATCTTGCCAGACTAATTTAATTGTCTTTTATGAGAAGGTGAGCAGGAACCTCGATGCTGGAATGGCAGTGGATATCATCTACTTGGACTTTGCCAAAGTGTTTGATACAGTACCTCACAGAATGTTAATGATAAAATTGAGGAATATTGACCTAGAACATAATATTTGTAATTGGATAGAGAACTGGCTGAAGGATGGATTACAAAGAGTGGTGGTAAATGGAACATTTTCTAATTGGACCAGTGTTGTTAGTGGAGTACTGCAAGGTTCAGTCCTTGGTCCTTTGCGATATTCGGTGTGTGTATGGCAAGTTGGCGAGTCAACCGATATCACAGGAAGCTGCTATCGGTCGACTCGACGATCGGGCCAGTCAAAAGATTTTGATCGGGCGCCATAGAAGGCGCCTGACCAAAATCTGCCTTCAGCGCTGAATCGGCAGAAGGAAGTAGAAATCCTATTGTTTCTACCTCCTTATCTGCCTGTTTCAGCCCTGAAGGTTAGTGGGCGATCTGCCGATCTGTTGTGCGACCAATGGTCGCACGAAAGATCGTCAGATCGCCACGTGTGTGGCCACCTTTAGAGACATTATGATGTCATCTGCAAATAGCCCAATCATTTGTTGCCCCTCTCGTGTTGGGATACCTGTAATATTGGGTTTTTTTCTGATTTTACATGCTAGCAATTAAAGCGAATTTAAGTGGCGATGGGGGCAACCTTGCCTAGTTCCGTTTTGGATTTTAAAGGCGTTCAACAGGATTCCAGTTGTGTTTACTCTCGCTGTTGGGGCTGAATAAAGGGCTGATATTGCTTTGATGAAAGTGTTGCCTAGCTGAAATTTGCATAGTGCATTTGCCATGTAATCCCATTGGATCCTGTCAAACGCCTTTTCCGCATCAATGGATAGTATTAAAGCTGGGTGCTTATGTCGCTTAATCACATGTAGGAGGTTAGGTAGTTTTCTGGTATTGTCTGGTGCTTGTCGAGCCATGATAAATTATACTTGGTCATTATTTATAAGTGAGGGGGGTACGCTATTTAGTTTATGGGCCAGTATTTTCAAATAGAGTTTTAGGTCTGTATTTAGCAGGGCAATTGGTCTATAGTTAGTGCAGATGTCCAGCGGTTTGCCTGGTTTAGGGATAGTAGATATATGTGCTTGGAGAAACTCTGGGTTTATTTTCCCAGAAAATTGTTAATAGGTGTGGTGCTAGTATATTTTTATAGGTTTGGTCCTATATCTGGACCTGGGGCTTTGCCTACCTTCAGCAGACTAATCGCTTGTAGTACCTCTTCCAGTGTGAGAGTTGAGGTAGTTTTTAATTTGGGTTTTTGTATGTTTGGGTTCATTTAATTGGGTTTCCAAACTGTAGAGGGAAGTATAATATGAGGCAAATTAATTGGGATGGGTCAATGATTTTGGTGTTGTTCTTTGTTAAGTGCGATAATCTGTGATGAGCTTGTTGGGATGGGAGCTTAGATGCTAGGAGACGATTTGCTTTGTTGCTATGAGTATAGTAGAACTGTTTCAGTTGTTTAAGTCTATGCTCTGTTTTGGCTAGTAACATTTGTGTTAGTTCTTTCTTATTAGTTTGTAGTTGTTCCTTTAATTGCTGTGTGGGTTTGTTATGGTATAGTATTTCCATTTGTTTTATTTTTCGTTATAAGCTTCTTTGCCTTTTTTCGTATTGTCTATTCATTCCCTTAGCTATTGTTATTAGTTCTCCCCTTAACGTTGCTTTATGGGCCAACCATGGTATTTGGGGTTCAATGGTTTTGGATGTGTTGTGTTTAAAATATTCGTTTATTGTTGCTTCAATTTGTTTTTGCACCTCTAACCTGCTGTTAGGGAATCATTGAGGTGCCAAGGTGTTAGGTGTTTCCTTGTTCTAATTGGGCCAATTTCTATACCTACTGGCACGTGGTCTGACCATGATTGTAGGCCTATCCATGATCTTTGTAGATAACAAGTTGTCTAATTCCAGGCAGTGTCATTCTGTGGCTACATAAGCAAATGAAGTGCTGTCTTGCATAAAAAAGGGCATTGATGAAAACATCATTTTGTCTCTTTATAGGTCTCTGGTAAGGCCTTACCTTGAGTATGCCGGGCAGTTTTGGACTCCAGACCTTAAAGGACAATGAAAGGTTAATATAAATTAAAAGTAAGTCTAAAGGCATTCTTTTTAAGTACTTACTGCATATCTAAATTCCCAGATCCCTGCTTGCTTCTCTGAGATATGGTGCTGGCAGCCTACAGCAGTGTGAAGACTACAGTGACATCACTGAAATATCTCTTTCCTTCCTGTAGGTGCCAGCGGCAGCCTTCCTATTCTCTGAGCATGTGTGCAACTTGATCCTGTCTTCTGTTCTATGCCCACCAGCCAATCAGAAGCGGATCTGGCAGAGGGGATGGGGGGGAGGGAATGAAACACATGTGCAGTATGAAGTAAGGAGGTAAAGGAAGGGAGAATACCTTTTTAGAGATGGCTACCTGTTCTAGAAAATGTGAAGTAAGTGTGACTGTGTAAATATTTGATTAGGTGAGCCAAAAGTGTGGGGTTTTTACTAAACAATAGAAGGACTATTGGGCAGTATGCTTTTTAAATTTTGACTTGCATTCTCCTTTAAGAACGATATTAATGAGCTGGAGAGAGTGCAGAGACATGCAACTAAGCTGGTAAGGGGATAGGAGATTTAAACTATGAGGTTAGACTGTCAAGGTTGGGGTTGGAGCATGTACAGTGTATTCTGCAGGATTTCGTTTCTCAGAGATGCCACAAGAGTCACTAGGGTTGTGCTTAAGTCATCACTGACACATGCAATCATGCCTGTTTTGCTGTCTATTTGTCAAATGCAGATAAGCAGTGAATTTATGTGGAATGTCCCTTTCTGACTTGGCCCTGTGCCCTGTAATGCTTACAAACAGCAAATCAAATGGGGACTATGATGGGTCAAAGGAAGAGGATAAAAATACTGGAAGATAGGGATCATCTTTCCCAATAGCATATCGAAGCATGGATCCAAGAATACTGCCTAGGTCCTCAGAATTAGGACAATGCATTTTATGGTACAGGTATGAGACCTGTTATCCAGAATGCTGGGAACCTTGGGGTTTCCAGATAAGGGGTCTCAATTTTGAGCTCTATACCTTGAGTTTTCTATAAAATCAGTTAAATGTTTAACAAACCCAATAGGCTTGTTTTGCCTCCAATAAATATTAATTATATTTTAGTTGGGATCAATTACAACGTACTGTTTTATAACTAGAGAGAAAAAGGACATTTTTAAAAAATGGTTAAAAAATTTAGAATAATTTGCTTATAATGGAGTCTATGGGAATAAGGTACTAAGGTGATATTTTGGTACTGTAGTCATAGTGGTTACATTGGGGGTAATATAAAACTACCCTAACAAAGAACTAGTGCTTATTCATGCTTAACTTGTGGCAATGTTTCACTCACCTCACACTTGATTGACTTAATATGCAGCCCTGTCCTTACATTTGCTGCACTTCAGCGTGTCTGAATGTCAGGTAATGAGAAGGAACTTCCTTCCCATCATTTTGATGGATTTCTTTTTGGTCATTTGATTTGTAAATAATATAAAAATATGCATGGGTTCCTGTTCATATATAGTACTGTATGTTAGCAACAAAGAACATAATGGAATCCAGTTTTATCCAATAGATAGTCACAGTGGGCTGTTAGCTTCCCTGTGACACAAGAGACATTAATAGAGGTAAATAACCTCCAATAGCTTGAGCTATTGTTCAACAGATTTTTGTATTAGTAGTAGAAGACTAGAACTTATTACTGTTAACTTATTTACAAAAAAGTAGGGAAATCAATTCACACAGTACTACCCGAGAGAGCTATGTGGTAATGCAACAAAGCAAACAGCTAATAAAATTTTGCCATCATGATTTAAAAAAAAAAAAAATTGTGATTATTATGTGAAAAGAAAAAAAAAATCAAATTATCTTTCAGGAATATAGTGCTAGACATAGTGATCAGTAACTGATATTTTTCCGTGATTGTACAAACTTGATGTTTTAAGCATTTAAAAAAAAAACAAAATGAGAAAAATTACATAAAAGGAATATGTCAATGTGCAATTTTGTAAACAACTCTGCTTACTCCTACACTATACATTACTAAACAGTTTGAGGTTTAGTGAGAGCACTGTTGAAAGCTAATGATCTAATGATGTGAAAACACATACTCCAGACAATTTTCCTGTGCTGTTTAACTCTTCAGCCTAACCTATAATTTTCATTGCTGAATTCCCCTGCTGTTAAATGCCATGGGAACATGGATATTACCAGAGCTCTTGCTTAGTTTAGATTTGTAAATGGGAGAAAGTATTCAGAAACATTGACTTATACTAATTTAAAGAACTTTCACCCATTATGTAGAGTGGCAAATGATCTCCAGACTGCCAAGGCCAAGGGACACTACTCGGTTCTCATTCTCCTGGACCTTTCCTCTGCTTTTGATACTGTCAACCATTCTGTCCATGAAAATTCTCTGGGTATCCGGGATTCAATCCATCCGTAGGGAACACTCACTAACTCTATTTAAGAAAAGGTTTAGCTGTTACCTTCTGGAGCACTAAAACATTATTTTGCCTAGTCCTGTTAAGGGCAAATGACCATACCTGGTGCACTCTTACATTCCAATTTGTGTCTGTATGTTACCCAACCACTTAGATTGTAAGCTCTACGGGGCAGGGACCTCCTTCCTACTGTGTCTCATACCACATGGCACTTATTACCTGTGCATTTATATATATACAGGTATCGGATCCCTTATCCAGAAACCCATTATCCAGAAAGCTCCGAATTACGGAAAGCCCGTCTCCCATAGACTCCATTTTAATCAAATAATACAGAATTTAAAAACTGATTTCCTTTTTCTCTGTAGAAATAAAACAGAACCTTGTAATTGATCCCAAATAAGATATAAATAATCCTTACTGGATGCAAAACAATCCTATTGGGTTTAATTAATGTTTTATTGATTTTTTTAGTAGACTTAAGGTATGGGGATCCAAATTACGGAAAGACCCCTTATCCGGAATACCCTTGGTCCCGAGCATTCTGGATAACGGGTCCTATACCTGTATAATATATATATATATATATATATATATATATATATATATATATATATATATATATATGTGTGTATTGTATTTATTTATTATAACACTTGTCCTCCCTGTGTGTAATTTTGTATTTTGTAAAGTTATACATACATACATACATTTATTAGGATGTTCTACAACTCTTTTGTCATAGTCATAAGGGCAGGGGCTTTAACATTTGTGTATTCAACAAATTGGTTATAAGGAGATAGTTTTGTGGGATTGCTAAAAGTATCGACTTCTGTAAATCGGTGTTATGGTTTCAATAGATAAAAATATAAGCTGATGTCAATCTTTTGAATAAATCTAATTTAAAGGGCTAATATCCATTACTAGTCTATGTGCTTCCTTACAATTTGGAGAAGGTCCTTTCCTTTAAGCATTAAAATAGCCACATGCACAAACTGAGATCCTACAGAATTGGTTTGTAGATATGTGGAATAGCTTGACTGACCTGCACAGATCTGTAACCTCATTTAAATCTGTAGAATGAATTGGAATACTGTTTCAAACATGCCCAACATTAGTACCAACTGCTTATTTATGAATGGAAGCTAATTCCACCAGCAAGGTTTCAACATCAAAAAAGCAAAGCCGCCTTAGAGTAGATGGTGATGGCAAAGATTGTTTTAGAAGATATGGACTTGGATGAGCATTCACTAAGAAGGCAATTTAAACCACAAATTTTGTTTGCTTGTATGGACCCTATATTGTCCTGAATCTCATTTCCTCTGAAACCTACCTCCAAAAATTTCCTTAGCAGATGACAGAGTAGGGAGTTTAATGGCAGCTGGAAAGAGATAGATTTTAGCATAGAAAATGGTAAGGGACATGCACTTTTAGAAGGGCAATATAGTTTATCTTCAAAACTTTCTTTTTTTTTGGAAAACATTTTTTCTATTTACTGCCCCTTTAACAATATTTAACTATAGTAAAATGTATATTGAAAACTTCACAGAGAAATGAGGACAGGTAAGAAAAAATCTCCCGTTACCCTATTCTTTAGCCTCCTTCTGCTAAATCTAGGACATTATCTTTGGAATAACCAAGATTTCAAAGGTAAAGAAAATGAAAGCTATTGTTGTAACTGGCTCAGAACAGCCAATGGGAATTCAAATGAGAGTAATGGCCTAAATTCATATTACCAAGCCTCTAACAGCAATTATTTATAGAAGCTCCTCTGAGCTGTTGGTAGTTCCTCTCTATAACTTGTCTGTCACTGAAGCTGAGGAATCTTGTGGTGATTTAAATAACAGACTTGTTCACAGAATCCATTCCTTGGCTCAAATGGTTTGAGATTCACACAGCCAAACTTAAAGGGCAGTTTTAAATGTCATTGTTCTTGTTTAAAATCTTCTATGACAGGTGGCGGAGAATATAAAACGAGAAACATCAAGCTGGCAAATATGTCAGTGAGCTTACTGACATCAAACTGGGTTTAGCAAACACAGCTATTAACTACAATGTTTTGTGAACCTGTTCAGATTCTGCAATTTAAAATATTTCTTTAATTTTGTGTCAGATGTATCTCACTAATATCTGTATAGCTATCAATACACATTTATGGTGGTTGAAAATACACAACACATGGCAATTATTTTCAATTCTTTGCAACATACACTTTATATAGATGGCTTAAAGGACATGCAAGGCCTACATTTGCCTACAATGTATCAGTTGCCTTCAATGTATCAGTTGGGCATGTCTCCCGCACCCACGTGGCATCATTTGTATTGTATATAATCCCCTCAGCTTGCCAGCAACCACGACTAAATTCATTTTCTCTAAAACAAATTTTAAGTGCTACAGAAATAATATAAACGCAAACTATCTACTGAATGGTAGTGTGTTGGGGGTATCCTTAATGGAGAAGGATCTAGGGGTTTTTGTAGATCACAAGTTGTCCAATTCCAGGCAGTGTCATTCTGTGGCTACTACAGCAAATAAAGTGCTGTCTTGTATAAAAAAGGGCATTGACTCAAGGGATGAGAACATATTTTTGCCTCTTTATAGGTCCCTGGTAAGGCCTCACCTTGAGTATGCAGTGCAGTTTTGGGCTCCAGTCCTTAAGAAGGATATTAATGAGCTGGAGAGAGTGCAGAGACGTGCAACTAAACTGGTAAAGGGGATGGAAGAGTTAAACTATGAGGTTAGACTGTCGAGGTTGGGGTTGTTTTCTCTGGAAAAGAGGCGCTTGCGAGGGGACATGATTACTCTGTACAAGTACATTAGAGGGGATTATAGGCAGTTGGGGGATGTTCTTTTTTCCCATAAAAACAATCAGCGCACCAGAGGTCACCCCTATAGATTAGAGGAACAGAGCTTCCATTTGAAGCAGCGTAGGTGGTTTTTCACGGTGAGGGCAGTGAGGCTGTGGAATGCCCTTCCTAGTGATGTGGTAATGGCAGACTCTGTTAATGCCTTTAAGAGGGGCCTGGATGAGTTTTTGAACAAGCAGAATATCCAAGGCTATTGTGATACTAATATCTACAGTTAGTATTACTGGTTGTATATATATAGTTTATGTATGTGAGTGTATAGATTGGTTAGTATAGGTTGTGTGCTGGGTTTACTCGGATAGTTTGAACTTGATGGACAATGGTCTTTTTTCAACCCTATGTAACTATGTAACTATGTAACTATGAAACACAGAAATATGTGAAAACACAATTTTTTTGTTTTGCCACACAAATGAAAGTGTAAAAAAAACATCCTACATTACAACAGGAGTCTTTATTTATACTCTACTAGGTTAACATTGGTTTTCATTAGCCTGTTCAAACTTTTTTTTGTTGACTTTAACAAATAAGCAACATTGTATTAGAAGTAGTTTATAAAGCATTATCATGTCCCCTTGCAGGCACCAACTTTCATAGTCTTTTCTTATAGTTGTAATTCTTCCATTCATATTACCAGTTTAGTTTCACATCTCTGAACTTATTTCCAGCTTATTAATATCCTTCTTAAGGAATTGGGCCCAAAACTGAACTTCAAAGTCAAGGTGAGGTCTTGTCAGGGATCTATTATCATGTAATTTTTGACTGAAAACAAAAAGACCTGCAGTCTTCAGTCACTAAATATTTCTTTTAATTCTGGTTCTATATAAAGACAAAATCTTCTACTTTTTCAATAAATTTATTCTTAAAAGTGCTGTGTAAATGAACAGGCTAGTCACATGTTGCATCCCACAAGGTCTCAGTAATGCCAGTTATATCACAACTATGGGGGAGATTTACTAATCCACGAATCCGAATCCTGAAAGAGAAAAATTCGGATTGGAAACAAAAATGTCGCCGTCTATTCGTTGGCGTTGCGACTTTTTCGTATTTGTCTCAACTTTTTCGTCACCGCCACGATTTTTTCGTATTGAGCGATTGTAAACGTCAGAAAAACCAATCCGATTTTTTTGCGATGGCGACGAAAAAGTTGTGGAAAATATACGAAAAAGTCGCAACGGTGACGAAAAAGTCGCAAAAATACCGATCATTATGAAAAAAATGCATTCGGACGCCTTCGGACCGTTCGTGAATTAGTAAATCTCCCCCTATATGTACATCAAATCAGTAGGGGAATTTTAATAAAAAACCTCCGACTTCTGGTGCCACGGGTTGCAGCTCTGGCCCTGTGACATTGAATCTAAATTTATGGATTATCTACATAAGAACCAAATCCAAACTTTAATTTGCATATTAAAACTTACGGAAAACGAAATATTTGAATAAATTGTCCAGCAATTTAAAATAAGATAACTCTTTTAAGGTTCAGATTTGGTTTGGCCAGGAATTCAAGATTCTGATAAATATAAATTTTGCAAAATGTGTTGGGATTTAGCTGAATCCCAAACCAAATCCTGGAAATCCTACATAACTATGACTTTGGCCCAAGTAAAACATATGTAAAATATACAATGAATATTGCTTTTAGAAGCTAATTTTTAATTTTCTTAAGTACAGGTTCAGTATATTTTGTGTAAAAGCCTCAAGTATTGTAAGAAATGTTCATGTTGCAGGCCATTTAACAGATCAAGCGGATATTATCAGATCAGTTACTTATGTTATCTTGCCTTTTAGTACAGATATACCACTAAAATTTCATATAATGTAAATGAAGGCTACTGTTACATCATGACCTTCAATGCAGTAAGAAAGATTTTAATTGCCCTGACTCTTTTCCTGCATTTTTATGATTGATTTTGTTTTTGACAAGAAGAGTTGTCATAAGCGTATCAATCCAACTCAATCTGTTTCACCCACTATTCAGTGTAATTTGAATCATATAAGGTTTAACCTGAGATTAGTTTTTCATTTCAGCAGTTTATACAAACCCTGATTGCCATTATATATTAAAATGTTTTATTTATTTTTACTGTATAATGTTTTATTACCAGCCTGGCTGGGGCCGGTATTACAAATTTACTGGTAAATTTGTAATCCCCAATAGTTCCGCCCCAATAGTTCCGCCCCTGCTGTACTACACTATACATTACTAAACAGTTTGAGGTTTAGTGAGAGCACTGTTGAAAGCTAATGATCTAATGATGTGAAAACACATACTCCAGACAATTTTCCTGTGCTGTTTAACTCTTCAGCCTAACCTATAATTTTCATTGCTGAATTCCCCTGCTGTTAAATGCCATGGGAACATGGATATTACCAGAGCTCTTGCTTAGTTTAGATTTGTAAATGGGAGAAAGTATTCAGAAACATTGACTTATACTAATTTAAAGAACTTTCACCCATTATGTAGAGTGGCAAATGATCTCCAGACTGCCAAGGCCAAGGGACACTACTCGGTTCTCATTCTCCTGGACCTTTCCTCTGCTTTTGATACTGTCAACCATTCTGTCCATGAAAATTCTCTGGGTATCCGGGATTCAATCCATCCGTAGGGAACACTCACTAACTCTATTTAAGAAAAGGTTTAGCTGTTACCTTCTGGAGCACTAAAACATTATTTTGCCTAGTCCTGTTAAGGGCAAATGACCATACCTGGTGCACTCTTACATTCCAATTTGTGTCTGTATGTTACCCAACCACTTAGATTGTAAGCTCTACGGGGCAGGGACCTCCTTCCTACTGTGTCTCATACCACATGGCACTTATTACCTGTGCATTTATATATATACAGGTATCGGATCCCTTATCCAGAAACCCATTATCCAGAAAGCTCCGAATTACGGAAAGCCCGTCTCCCATAGACTCCATTTTAATCAAATAATACAGAATTTAAAAACTGATTTCCTTTTTCTCTGTAGAAATAAAACAGAACCTTGTAATTGATCCCAAATAAGATATAAATAATCCTTACTGGATGCAAAACAATCCTATTGGGTTTAATTAATGTTTTATTGATTTTTTTAGTAGACTTAAGGTATGGGGATCCAAATTACGGAAAGACCCCTTATCCGGAATACCCTTGGTCCCGAGCATTCTGGATAACGGGTCCTATACCTGTATAATATATATATATATATATATATATATATATATATATATATATATATATATATATATGTGTGTATTGTATTTATTTATTATAACACTTGTCCTCCCTGTGTGTAATTTTGTATTTTGTAAAGTTATACATACATACATACATTTATTAGGATGTTCTACAACTCTTTTGTCATAGTCATAAGGGCAGGGGCTTTAACATTTGTGTATTCAACAAATTGGTTATAAGGAGATAGTTTTGTGGGATTGCTAAAAGTATCGACTTCTGTAAATCGGTGTTATGGTTTCAATAGATAAAAATATAAGCTGATGTCAATCTTTTGAATAAATCTAATTTAAAGGGCTAATATCCATTACTAGTCTATGTGCTTCCTTACAATTTGGAGAAGGTCCTTTCCTTTAAGCATTAAAATAGCCACATGCACAAACTGAGATCCTACAGAATTGGTTTGTAGATATGTGGAATAGCTTGACTGACCTGCACAGATCTGTAACCTCATTTAAATCTGTAGAATGAATTGGAATACTGTTTCAAACATGCCCAACATTAGTACCAACTGCTTATTTATGAATGGAAGCTAATTCCACCAGCAAGGTTTCAACATCAAAAAAGCAAAGCCGCCTTAGAGTAGATGGTGATGGCAAAGATTGTTTTAGAAGATATGGACTTGGATGAGCATTCACTAAGAAGGCAATTTAAACCACAAATTTTGTTTGCTTGTATGGACCCTATATTGTCCTGAATCTCATTTCCTCTGAAACCTACCTCCAAAAATTTCCTTAGCAGATGACAGAGTAGGGAGTTTAATGGCAGCTGGAAAGAGATAGATTTTAGCATAGAAAATGGTAAGGGACATGCACTTTTAGAAGGGCAATATAGTTTATCTTCAAAACTTTCTTTTTTTTTGGAAAACATTTTTTCTATTTACTGCCCCTTTAACAATATTTAACTATAGTAAAATGTATATTGAAAACTTCACAGAGAAATGAGGACAGGTAAGAAAAAATCTCCCGTTACCCTATTCTTTAGCCTCCTTCTGCTAAATCTAGGACATTATCTTTGGAATAACCAAGATTTCAAAGGTAAAGAAAATGAAAGCTATTGTTGTAACTGGCTCAGAACAGCCAATGGGAATTCAAATGAGAGTAATGGCCTAAATTCATATTACCAAGCCTCTAACAGCAATTATTTATAGAAGCTCCTCTGAGCTGTTGGTAGTTCCTCTCTATAACTTGTCTGTCACTGAAGCTGAGGAATCTTGTGGTGATTTAAATAACAGACTTGTTCACAGAATCCATTCCTTGGCTCAAATGGTTTGAGATTCACACAGCCAAACTTAAAGGGCAGTTTTAAATGTCATTGTTCTTGTTTAAAATCTTCTATGACAGGTGGCGGAGAATATAAAACGAGAAACATCAAGCTGGCAAATATGTCAGTGAGCTTACTGACATCAAACTGGGTTTAGCAAACACAGCTATTAACTACAATGTTTTGTGAACCTGTTCAGATTCTGCAATTTAAAATATTTCTTTAATTTTGTGTCAGATGTATCTCACTAATATCTGTATAGCTATCAATACACATTTATGGTGGTTGAAAATACACAACACATGGCAATTATTTTCAATTCTTTGCAACATACACTTTATATAGATGGCTTAAAGGACATGCAAGGCCTACATTTGCCTACAATGTATCAGTTGCCTTCAATGTATCAGTTGGGCATGTCTCCCGCACCCACGTGGCATCATTTGTATTGTATATAATCCCCTCAGCTTGCCAGCAACCACGACTAAATTCATTTTCTCTAAAACAAATTTTAAGTGCTACAGAAATAATATAAACGCAAACTATCTACTGAATGGTAGTGTGTTGGGGGTATCCTTAATGGAGAAGGATCTAGGGGTTTTTGTAGATCACAAGTTGTCCAATTCCAGGCAGTGTCATTCTGTGGCTACTACAGCAAATAAAGTGCTGTCTTGTATAAAAAAGGGCATTGACTCAAGGGATGAGAACATATTTTTGCCTCTTTATAGGTCCCTGGTAAGGCCTCACCTTGAGTATGCAGTGCAGTTTTGGGCTCCAGTCCTTAAGAAGGATATTAATGAGCTGGAGAGAGTGCAGAGACGTGCAACTAAACTGGTAAAGGGGATGGAAGAGTTAAACTATGAGGTTAGACTGTCGAGGTTGGGGTTGTTTTCTCTGGAAAAGAGGCGCTTGCGAGGGGACATGATTACTCTGTACAAGTACATTAGAGGGGATTATAGGCAGTTGGGGGATGTTCTTTTTTCCCATAAAAACAATCAGCGCACCAGAGGTCACCCCTATAGATTAGAGGAACAGAGCTTCCATTTGAAGCAGCGTAGGTGGTTTTTCACGGTGAGGGCAGTGAGGCTGTGGAATGCCCTTCCTAGTGATGTGGTAATGGCAGACTCTGTTAATGCCTTTAAGAGGGGCCTGGATGAGTTTTTGAACAAGCAGAATATCCAAGGCTATTGTGATACTAATATCTACAGTTAGTATTACTGGTTGTATATATATAGTTTATGTATGTGAGTGTATAGATTGGTTAGTATAGGTTGTGTGCTGGGTTTACTCGGATAGTTTGAACTTGATGGACAATGGTCTTTTTTCAACCCTATGTAACTATGTAACTATGTAACTATGAAACACAGAAATATGTGAAAACACAATTTTTTTGTTTTGCCACACAAATGAAAGTGTAAAAAAAACATCCTACATTACAACAGGAGTCTTTATTTATACTCTACTAGGTTAACATTGGTTTTCATTAGCCTGTTCAAACTTTTTTTTGTTGACTTTAACAAATAAGCAACATTGTATTAGAAGTAGTTTATAAAGCATTATCATGTCCCCTTGCAGGCACCAACTTTCATAGTCTTTTCTTATAGTTGTAATTCTTCCATTCATATTACCAGTTTAGTTTCACATCTCTGAACTTATTTCCAGCTTATTAATATCCTTCTTAAGGAATTGGGCCCAAAACTGAACTTCAAAGTCAAGGTGAGGTCTTGTCAGGGATCTATTATCATGTAATTTTTGACTGAAAACAAAAAGACCTGCAGTCTTCAGTCACTAAATATTTCTTTTAATTCTGGTTCTATATAAAGACAAAATCTTCTACTTTTTCAATAAATTTATTCTTAAAAGTGCTGTGTAAATGAACAGGCTAGTCACATGTTGCATCCCACAAGGTCTCAGTAATGCCAGTTATATCACAACTATGGGGGAGATTTACTAATCCACGAATCCGAATCCTGAAAGAGAAAAATTCGGATTGGAAACAAAAATGTCGCCGTCTATTCGTTGGCGTTGCGACTTTTTCGTATTTGTCTCAACTTTTTCGTCACCGCCACGATTTTTTCGTATTGAGCGATTGTAAACGTCAGAAAAACCAATCCGATTTTTTTGCGATGGCGACGAAAAAGTTGTGGAAAATATACGAAAAAGTCGCAACGGTGACGAAAAAGTCGCAAAAATACCGATCATTATGAAAAAAATGCATTCGGACGCCTTCGGACCGTTCGTGAATTAGTAAATCTCCCCCTATATGTACATCAAATCAGTAGGGGAATTTTAATAAAAAACCTCCGACTTCTGGTGCCACGGGTTGCAGCTCTGGCCCTGTGACATTGAATCTAAATTTATGGATTATCTACATAAGAACCAAATCCAAACTTTAATTTGCATATTAAAACTTACGGAAAACGAAATATTTGAATAAATTGTCCAGCAATTTAAAATAAGATAACTCTTTTAAGGTTCAGATTTGGTTTGGCCAGGAATTCAAGATTCTGATAAATATAAATTTTGCAAAATGTGTTGGGATTTAGCTGAATCCCAAACCAAATCCTGGAAATCCTACATAACTATGACTTTGGCCCAAGTAAAACATATGTAAAATATACAATGAATATTGCTTTTAGAAGCTAATTTTTAATTTTCTTAAGTACAGGTTCAGTATATTTTGTGTAAAAGCCTCAAGTATTGTAAGAAATGTTCATGTTGCAGGCCATTTAACAGATCAAGCGGATATTATCAGATCAGTTACTTATGTTATCTTGCCTTTTAGTACAGATATACCACTAAAATTTCATATAATGTAAATGAAGGCTACTGTTACATCATGACCTTCAATGCAGTAAGAAAGATTTTAATTGCCCTGACTCTTTTCCTGCATTTTTATGATTGATTTTGTTTTTGACAAGAAGAGTTGTCATAAGCGTATCAATCCAACTCAATCTGTTTCACCCACTATTCAGTGTAATTTGAATCATATAAGGTTTAACCTGAGATTAGTTTTTCATTTCAGCAGTTTATACAAACCCTGATTGCCATTATATATTAAAATGTTTTATTTATTTTTACTGTATAATGTTTTATTACCAGCCTGGCTGGGGCCGGTATTACAAATTTACTGGTAAATTTGTAATCCCCAATAGTTCCGCCCCTGCTGTACCACTAATCCACCATCCCCCTGACTCCTCTATAACCCTTCCCTTCATGCCAAATCACAGCCCAATCCACCTGCTTTACATCATGGCTCCTCATCTTTATGCCCCACCTCCTTCTCCTTGCATCATTGCCCACCCCATAGCCAGTACAGTCTCTAATACAAAGTGGCAACACTAGTTTTGACTGTCAGGAATGTGTTTTAATTAAACAGTGGATTAGTGCATTAGTTCATCCAATATATGCAACTGATTTACTTAAATACACAACACTGATCTGTTCCAGAAAAAAAAATGGTAAGTAAGATACATAGCAACATTTCAATGTCAAAATACAATACAAAACACATTCTTTTATATGCATAACACAAAATCAAACCCATACCCCAACTATCCCAATAACAAATATATATTCTTTTATCACCCTTTAGAATATAAAGCCAGGAATCTTAGTAGTATAAGCTTAGTGAGTAGCTTCAATAGGCAATTGCTTCAAATGAACCCCAGTGCACATATACAGTACTGTATATTCAAACTCATACTGGCCACTCACAGAGTGGCCAGTATGAGTTTGAATACTATTTGCAGATTTAATTTACAATAGTCTTGGATATTAGCTTGTTCAAGAACTCATCCAAGCCCCTCTTAGAGTCATTAACAAAATCTGCCATCACAACATCACTTGGAAGGGCATTCCACAACTGCTTTATCCTTAAGCCGAAAAACCACCAACACTGCTTCAAATGAAACTTCTTTTTCTCTATCAAATGGGGTGGTCTCTGGTGCATTGATCCTTTTTATGGGAAAAAAAGACTGTAATCATGGTTGTTTTTTTTTTTCCAAAAGAAACAACCCCAATCTTGGCAGTCTACACTAATACTTAGGTACCACTGACATTTTGCAGCATCTTTACTCTCATATTCTCTACAGCAGGTAGACAAAACATAAATATGAAGCCATGTGTCTTCTAAAAAGTTTCATACAAAATGTCAAATACTCAAAATACTCAAACTATATGCCAGCTAGAGAACCCATTCCATGACTGACATTTGGGCACCTGAAAACAAACTGAATTGAAATTGTTTCATGCACCACAAAGACCCCTAACAGTAATCCATAAATGTTTGTAAAATATACATCCTGGAGTATTCACAACAGGCGCTTGTGGTTTTATAGGCAAAATTAGGGACTAACAAGGCTTTGCTAAGCATTCCACATTCACTGCCCTGTGCTACAGCTGTGGCACAGTTAAACAATGGAGCATTATCACACTAGTCTTTTTAATTTTGCACTATTTTGAGCAGCAGTCTAAATATCTACTTGTCATGGACTGCTTCCCATCAACCAAATTGGGGCAGTGTTTATCTTAGGCAATGTTTAATGTAAATAATAAAGGTAACTGATGATAATTATGTTGGGTTGAAAACCCCAACATACTGTTCTTCGACTTTAGCTTATTCTTCCGCTTCTTCTTATTATTATTATTCTTAGCGCCCCCCATTTTCTAAACGCTACTCCTCCTACAGTTTTAGGGGTACAGTACCCAAACTCCCCACACATCTTCGCCCTATAGTGGAGCAGGTTGCTTGTGCTTTTCTAAGCGATCCTGCCCCCCGTCTTTTTGTGGCGCCGCTCAGAACACCCCAATTTTTCCATTGACTTTGACAGGGAAGATTTTCAAACTGCTGCCACACTTACAGCTTTGAAGCTACACCCCCCAAACTTGAATAACATAATCATGGGGTCACCCCAAATGAAACAGCGACATTTGTTGGATGACCCCCAAAGTGGGAGGGGCCAACAACAGCCAATCAAATTTTACCCATTGACTTTAATAGGGAAATTGAAACTGCTGCCAATCTTACAGCTTTGAGGCTACACTCCCCAAACTTGAATCACACAGTCATGGGGTCAGTCTGAATGAAAATATGATGATTGTTGGATGCCCAAAAGTGGGCGGAGCTGTGAACAGCCAATCAGATTTTGCCTATTGATTTGGCAGAAATTCAACCTGCTGCCATTCTCACAGTAATAACACCAGGGTCCCCAAAATTTGCAGAGTTAGGCACCAGGTAAGGAAAAGTGGGTGGGGCCACCAACAGCCAATCAGGGTTTACCTATTGAGTTTCAATGGGGAAATTCAACCTGCTGCCATTCTCACAGTATTAACACCAGGGTCCCCAAACTTTTCACAGTTGGTCACTGGGGGACTGCAGTTTTAGTTTTGAAAAGTGGGCGGAGCCACCAACAGCTAATCAGATTTCACCTATTGACTTTTAATGGGGAAATTCAACCTGCTGCCATTCTCACAGTATTAACACCAGGGCCCCCAAACTTTTCACAGGTGGTCACTAGGGGACTGCAGTTTTAGTTTTGAAAAGTGGGCAGAGCCACCAACAGCCAATCGGATTTCACCTATTGATTTTTATTGGTTTCTTGTCAGGGTTCCCACACTTTGCATAGTCAGTCACTGGGTGACTACGCATTTAAGGTTTTTTGTATTTTTTAAGTGGGTGGGGCCACCAACAGCCAATCAGATTTTTCCTATTGACTTTCAATGGGGAAATTCAACCTGCTGCCATTCTCACAGAATTAACACCAGGGCCCCCAAACTTTTCACAGTTGGTCACTAGGGGACTGCAGTTTTAGTTTTGAAAAGTGGGCGGAGCCACCATTAGCCAATCAGATTTCACCTATTGATTTTTATTGGTTTGTTGCAAGGGTTCCCAAACTTTGCATAGTCAGTCACTGGGTGACTACGCATTTAAGGATTTTTGTATTTTTTTAAGTGGGTGGGGCCACCAACAGCCAATCAGATTTTACCTATTGACTCTAAATGGGGAAATTCAACCTGCTGCCATTCTCACAGTATTAACCCCTGGGCCCCCAAACTTTTCACAGTTGGTCACTAGGGGAATGCAGTTTTAGTTTAGAAAAAGTGGGCGGAGCCACCAACAGCCAATCAGATTTCACCTATTGAATTTTATTGGTTATGTGTCAGGGTTCCCAAACTTTGCACAGTCAGTCACTGGATGACTTCGTACTCAAGGTTAGAAAAAGTGGGCGGGGCCGCAAAAGCCAATCACATATCTTTCATTGTTTTCAGTGGGGAAATTTTAACTGTTGCCATTCTCACATGTTTAATGTCAGGGTCCCCAAACTTTGCACAGTTTGTCACTGGGTGACTATGTTCCAAGTTTAGAAAAGGGAGTGGGGCCAACAACAACCAATCATATTTCACTTATAGACTTCATATGTTTAAATTTAAACTGCTGCCATCCTTTAAATATTAATACTAAGGTCTCCAAACTTTGCAGAGCTAGTCGGTTCAGAGTTAGAAAAAGTGAGTGGAGCCACTAGCAGCCTTTTATCAGATTTTAACTATTGGTTTGGTTTTCAATGGGGAAATTCAACCTGATGCCATTCTCACAGTATTAACACCAGGGCTAGTAGGGGACTGCATTTTTTTGGGTTTTAAAAAGTGGGTGGAGCCACCAACAGCCAATCAGACTTCACCTATTTAATTTTTTTGGTTTAAATTTAAAATGCTGCCTTTCTCACACTATTTATGTCAGGGTTCCCAAACTTTACAAAGTCAGTCACTGGCTGACTACATATTCAGGGTTAGAACAAGTGGGCGGAGCCACCAACAGCCAACCCATTTCCACCCATTAAATTTCATTGGTTTATATTTAACTAATGCCATTATTTAAATATTAATTCCAGATACTTAAACTTTCCAGAGTTGTTATACTTTCCAGAGTTACTCACTGGGTATTTGCCGTTCAAAGTTAGAAAAAAGTGGGAGGAGGCACCAACAGCCAATCACATTTCACCTATTTACTTTCAATGGTGAAGTGTAAAATGCTGTCAGTCTCACAATTTGTATGCCTAAATTCCCAAACTTACCTTTATTTTAACCATTTAAAAAATTCCTGTGTTAAAACCCCATAGAACAAAAGAAAGAAGGAAAATTAAAATTACATCTCACTTGCATGGGCTGATCATGTAAGTTGTTACTCCTAGAACAACTTAAATTTACACAGTGCACTCGGGAGGGGTGACCCAGATGCGAACTGTGGGCCCTTAAGGAATGAATACTGGTGTTTAACAATATTATTGGTATATTTAGGAATTCTTGAAGATATATACAATGTCCTGTTTCTTACGATAATTTGGGAATGAGTCACAACTAGGACAGATTCCCATGGGTGCATGTATTTGGTCTTCCAACTTAAGGGTTAACTTACCTGTAACCCCGCCCCGGGATGATTGACACGCGGGGAGGGAATTAGACCTGCACATCCAGAAAACCCGAATAGTAAATCATATAGGCACAAATTCATTTAAGAATTATCATGGTTTAAAATATAGTAATAACCAAGCGACACAAAGTTTGGTATTAATTTTTATTATATTAACAATTTGCATATAGAAACAGAATACTTACCTAGTAATTCCACTATACACCAACTAGCCAGAGAAGGCTTGGATAAGATCAGAACGAAATCCCCTTCCTTAGCAACGTGTAACGGACACTTCCTATCTCCCGGAGGAACTAGAATTGTAACGTTAATGCACGTTGTTAAGTCGAAAGCTATTACAGTAGCAACCACTCTCACGAACAGCCCTCCAAGCGTAACGTAACTGAGCCTGTAAGTGTAGCGGCAGTGCACTGTGTAAATTTAAGTTGTTCTAGGAGTAACAACTTACATGATCAGCCCATGCAAGTGAGATGTAATTTTAATTTTCCTTCTTTCTTTTGTTCTATGGGGTTTTAACACAGGAATTTTTTAAATGGTTAAAATAAAGGTAAAGTTTTATTTTGAATCACAGGTGTGCCAGTAGAATGGTGTGTGTCTTGTCCACTTAGGATCTCTCTCTTGAATTATGTTTAATACACACATACTGTGCACCCTGAAGCTGTAGTGCAGGGTTTTCTCTTCTTTTTTGCATAAATCCCCAAACTTTGCACAGTTGGTCACTGGGGGACTGCAGTTCAAAAATAGGAAAAGTGGGTTGGGCCACTAACAGCCAATCAGATTCCATCCATTGAATTTTATTGGTTTAAATTTAGAATGCTGCCATTCTCACACTATTTATGCCAGGGTGCCCACTGTTTGTAACTGGGTGACTTTGACTCAAGGTTAGAAAAAGTGGGCACACCCACCAACCACCAATCAAAATGTATCTATTGACTTTTATTGGTTTAAATGTAAACTGCTGCCGTTCTGTAACTATTAATCCTAGGGTCCCTAAACTTTGCAGAGTTAGTCGCTGGGTAACTGCAGTTCCAGGTTAGAAAAAGTGGGCGGTGCCACCAGTCAGATGTCACTTGACTTTCAGTAAGGAAATTTAAATTGCTGCCATTCAGACAGTATTAAAACCAGGGTCCCCAAACTTTGCACAGTGGTTTTACTATATAACTGTGGTCCAAGGTTAGAAAAAGTGGGCAGAGCCAACAACAGATCAGATTTCATTCAGTGACTTCACGTTTTTCAACCCAACATGAAGTTTGTTCTCAAACTTCCCTTTCTAGTTAAACCACTGTTCTCTTATAGCTGAAACTACAAAGGCAAGGAATGGTAACAATACCTACAAATAAAGTAAATGTTATGAATGATGAACATACATATAAATATAGTATATTGATAGACACACTTATACACTCCATATTCTACAAGTGTAGAAATGAATAGACTAGTTTGTTATGCTGAAGTCTGTGCTGAGTGTCTCTCATCACATGACCATGGTTTGTGGCAAGACAGAAGTCCTATGTAGTGAGATAAAGCCCCCAGAGTTCACATAAAGGGAGATAAGATTAATTTACCACCTAACAAAAAATAGGATACCCTTGGATAAAGGGTATCTAAAGAGAATCTATAATGTCATATATTCCTGCACATACATTAAATGCTTATTACACGATTATACCTATATAGGAATTGGTAACTGGTAACTGGTAACCTCAAGAGAAAAGATTGGTTTGTTGTGCTCATTGCAAAACTGTAAAACAATATATCACATGCAGGGAGTGTTCTAGTACAGAACAGAATGTGATTGCTCTTCTGATCCTCCACAGTGACATAGCTGTTAAAACAACATTTTATTGGAAATGTATTAATCCAACTTCCTAACCTCCCTGATATCTAAACTAATGAGCAAAAGCCCATTTTGTACTTAACAAAAAAGAATGCATTAAAACCTTTTGTAGTCATGTAAAATAATCTAAAACAAATAAAGTATAAGAATGAAAATAACTTCTAGGGAGGTAAAGGTTAATAACCTTTATATAAATCAAAAACCAAACGCTGATATTAAAATTCTACTTTATGTCCAAACTGCCCATGTACAAAGGGCCAATCCCCAAGGGACCTGTAATTGCATTTTGTACTCGGAATCTGTAGGGGGGGGGGGTGCAAAGTATACATTTTCTTGAAGCAATATGCGTTCTTTAGTAAATAGCATATGCTTACTTAGATGAAAGAAAAAAACTACACTATATTTCTTTATCTACAATATCATAGCTGTTTCTAAAATGACCGGTCTAGCAATGAATTAATAAAGTAAAACTATATCAGATTAATTAAAGTAGAATCAAAACATACAGCTCAGAATCTTATTTATGTATGGGTAGCAGCAATGCATAATAAGTGGAGATAAGGAACTCTTACTCTTGGGCTGTGACATGAAGATAAATTGCTATAGAAAAACCCATTAACACCTCTGGTGAAAGGAGACACCTTGGTATGTGCTAGTTTTGGAATAGCAAGAAATGTGGCAAATCACTGTTTGCAATTTGGGTTATGCAGTGGTAAATTATTATTAACCATTATCTAGCAAGAAGCTATATAAATTTCCATATTGGACTGCTTAGGTTATTACTACAGTAAATACAGAGAGGCTATTCACATTTTAGTTTGAACTCAAAACTGAAAGCACAATGGACATACAGTAAGTATATCCAAGCAACAATAATCTTTTGTTGCAGTAAAATAATAGTATGAAAAGCAGTGCATTGGCCTATAGTAGATGAAAAGGGCACAAGATTCACATCGCTCATTCTGCATTTGAGTGTAACCTAGAGCTACTGCCAAAAGGACTGACTTATTCATAGCCTTTGGAAATCATACAGTGTCCAGATCAAACCTACTGTTACACCAGCTTCTATAACAGACGACCCTCATTTTCTGCTTGATCATTTCAACACATCTAACTTAGATTGTAAGCTCTATGGGGCAGGGATCTCCTTCCTACTGTGCCTCATACCTCATGGCACCTATTCCCTGTGCATTTATATATATATATTTATTGTATTTATTTATTATATCACTTGCCCTCCCTGTGTGTAATTTTGTATTTTGTAAGATTGTACAGCGCTGCGTACCCTTGTGGCACTTTATAAATAAAGTTATACATACATAAATCTAAGCTTAGCTTCTCAGCAGCTGCTCAGAGCACACTAAGCATGTGCAGTGTCACTGACATTTCTCCTGTTTGCAACTTTGAAGGCACAACATCATTATAGAGATGATAAATGTTTAGGCTGGAGCATTAAGCTCAGTATTTAAAATACATTGTTTCTAACCATATTTGTTTTTCAGGTTTAGTTCACTTTTAAAAGTTAAATTCAGACTGCATCACAATCAATGGATTTTATATGATGACACAGGTTACATTATGCCATTGCATTGTGCTTTGCCATTTCTTATTACTAATCCTACATCAAAAATGTCTACATTTTTGTCCACTAATCCTGTTTTTGCTACTAATCATCCTATGTGCTCTTTATAGCAATATTATTCATTTACTGTGCCGATATTCAATTCATTTGCAAACAATCCAATATGCTATAGCTTATTTCCTACATTCAGATTCTCTTCCACAAAACCACATTCATTAAAGGAGAAGAAAAGGTTCAATCACTAGGGGGTGCCAAATGTTAGGCACCCCCCCCCAGTCATTGTAATCACTTACCTGACCACAGGCTGGTGCTCCTGTTAGTAGTAAACTGCCCTGACCCAGGGCACTTGCGAGCAAGCTATCCTCTCCTTCCCTTCTTCAAAATCCTGAGCCAACGCATGTGAAGTAGGCTTTTTTTTACTGTGCATGTGCACCCTGCATGAGTAAAGAAGCAGGAATAGAGAAACATTCACTTGTACCAGTGTGGGGTTATCAGGTAAGTGATTACCATCACTTGAGGTATTTAATATTTGGCACCCCCGAAGTGAGGAAGAAGAAAACATTTCAACTGGAGTGTACTTTCCTATATGTCCTATTTTAAGTATTTCCAATAATAAGGGACAACCATAGACAAGAAGTACCAAGGAAATTGCCAATGAAAGCTTGCAGTCTCATGATAAACTGCAACAAGTAGAAAAGGTACAGTATGAAGGGCCAGAATTACAAGGGGAATGTGAAGGAGAATAGTTGATCAACCAATGTTTCTATCATGGAGGAAATAATAGGATTGTGAAAATTAAGTTGATGATGTGCTTACTGTGAGAGTTCAGCATTATAGAATCCTTCTGTGAATTATATTCCTTCACGTGTACAGATTTTATTTGATCGTCAAAAGAATATATGCAATCTGTTGGCAACTTACTGTGCAGCTGTATTTTTTCTACAATATGAGTTAAGATTAATTAAGAAAATTGTAAGCAAAAAAATATCTTTTTAGAGTGTTCTGGAAGCAAAGGCTTATATCATCATTCGCATGCATAATATACTTTGAGTTTGCAGTGAGTTTCACACTGTGATCTTTAGGTGTCTGCAAAAAGTAGATAACTGTTTATAAGCTGTATATAAATGAGCAGCCAAGGTGGCGTTTCCCATTGCTATTAATGCTCTGCTGGATTCTTGTTTTTTTTAATGTTTGTTTTCATTTCAGCCAATAAATGTAAAAATGGATGTGTGAAACTCTCTCATCAAACATTTTATTCAGCAGGTCATTTTTCAACAATGAATGGCAGCCATTTTGAGGAGCATCTATAAAAATCTGATAGTTTTGTTAGTTTTACCTTAAAAAAAGAAAGAATGGTAATGTCATTGGGGGTGCTAAATGTTAGGCACCCCCCAGCTATTCTTATTCTGCTTCTTCTTTCTTCACTACCTGGGGCTGATGCATGCACAGTAATGTGATTTTTTTTATCAAAGTTCAGTTTTTCACTTTACTGCCCATGCTCACCCATGCAAAGAAAGAAGAAGAAGAAAGAGGAACACACCGTGGGCCAGGGCAGTTTTCTGCTAACAGGAGCATCAGCCCGGGGTATCAGGTAAGTAAATACAATCACTGGGGGTGCCTAACTTTTGGTAGCCCTCAGTCATTTTAACCTTTCCTTCTGCTTTAAAATACATATCTAGTAGTTTATTATTTATTCTGTATGCTCAGGACATATCAGGTCCAGTGTTGTTTTTTTCATGCACATAAAATAATACATTTACATAATGGTCCTCAATATTCTTAAGAAAATTCTCTCAATTTTAAAAGGTTAAACCCTTATAAATGAATCAAGTGCAAGTATTTTTGCAAGGTTGAAAATGCCTTAAGGGGTTATTCACTGAAATTATAAATTTAAAGATAATGGGGCTCATTTGTAAACACGGGGCATATTTGCACCTGGGCAGTTACCCAATCAGAAGTCTGCTTTGAATGTTATACCTGCAGCTGGCTGGAAAATGTAATCACTGACTTGTTACTAGTCATTGCCCAGGTGCAAATTTGTCCCGTGTTATAAATGAGCTCCATTGTCTTTAAATTTAAAAAAATTAATGTAGCAGTAGTGTTATAAAAAAGATGATCACCAACACATTTTTATTGACCTTTTTTTTACCAGAGGCATGCAGAAAAAAGGGGTTAATGAAGTAAAGGAGGGGGGTAGAATAAAAGGGGGTAAAGGAATAAATGCACACAGTTTGCTAATGGTCTAGTGACACATAGCTATCAATCAGCAGGTAGCAGATAATGGTCATGTGTTTGAAAACATGGTTCTTTGCTATAGGTTACTAGACCTGGGCAAATGTTGCACCATTTATTGCATGGGTGAATTTTTCAACATGATGCAAAGTTGTTACCAACCAGCAGAGCTGTCCATTCTAAGAGTTATCCTCACATCCAAAAATTGTACTACTATCCTCTTATCTGTCTGTTTGAATTTGTTATTGTACCGTGAACATAAGTCTGCACCTTAAATTTATGCTCACATAATTACCCCCAAAGCTGACTGAGGGAATAGATACATAAATTTAAGCTGCAGGCACTAAAAAAAACCTTATGTGCTTTACGTCATCTATGCAAAGCTGACTTTCAGTTTAATGCACAGAGGAATCCAAGCTGCCATCTCGATTTTGCCTTTCTCCCATGAGACACTTTGCAAATCAAATTCAACCTGAAGATTTAAAAAAAATCCAAGGGGAGTAAACTTTGCCTATCATTACAGCTGTTTTGGGGGGATGTAAGTTTTTTTAAAAAAAAAAATGGTGTTATTGTTCCTTTAAAGGTATTTGGGCCTAAACACACTCCCTGCACTTTTGCATATTTGCACCAAGCATTATTGTGTCTTCCCTGTCAGTTCTGTTGAATCACATTGGAACCCTGGAGCTACCACCACCCTGAAGGAGGCAATAATTACAGGATTCCCATTGCAGGTTTCCTCAATAGGCACAAAAGGTGGCCATACACGTTAATATTTTTCGCTCTCTAATGACCAATTTCAGTGGGATCCAAAAAATCCATGAAATTGTTATAAGGTTAGTGGGCACCATACAATCGCACATTTAACGACTTTTCATTTCACATTGGTCAAAAAATCAATCAGGCAGGTTTGATAATTTTCGGCACTAGCCATGAAATTTGCCCGTTGTTCAACTGTTTGCAGTACCAAGCAGGCAATCTTCAACTAGTAGAGATGTAGCGAACTGTTCACCGGCGAACTAATTTGCGCGAACATCGGGTGTTTGCAAGTTCGCAAACTTTTTTGCCCTTGATCCCCCTCCTGCATGCCACTGTCCAGGTCGTGGCACCCTTTAAACAACTTTAAAATCAGTTTTCTGGCCAGAAATGGCTTTTCTAGGTTTTAAAGTTCGCCTTCCTATTGAAGTCTATGGGGTTCGCAAAGTTCGCAAACTTTCGCACTTTTTGGCGTAAGTTCGCGAATGGGTTCGTGAACTTTTTTATTGAGGTTCGCTACATCCCTATCAACTAGATGATAGCACTTGAAATTATTTTCATTCATGGCCAAATCATACTTTTAAACAATCCTTATGTAATTACTGTATATGTAAGTACTTGGCAACTGTATAGTTAATACGGTGTTGTAATCTATGGAAGTTGGTTAAAAAAGGCCCCAAGGAGCCAAAACCTTAATAAAACTTAGGGAATTAAACACCTTAAGAAATATGGATATCAGAGTGAAGACCTCCTTTATTGTATATCTTATGCCTTATGGCTCTTGACACCCAGCTCTAACGCATACTCCAACAACAAATGGCCAGCATTAGAACATTAAGCTATTCTGTGGCAGACATTTGGAGGGGATGAACTTGATCAATTATTGTCTATTTTCAACCCAGATTACCTATGTAACTTTGATAATAAGATATGTAGTGTCAATATTTTGTGAGAGCACACTCACAGCAGTAAGCTTACATTGAAAAAATACAGCATTATAGGTGACAGTTTATGTCAGCAATCGCATGCAAGTCTAAAGAATGCTCACAACTGAAAATATGTGTGAATTAATAAAGGCATGCAAGATAAACACTTAAAGGTTAAGAAGGTATGGAGGGCAGATAATACAAACAACAAAGAAAAGAGGCAACTAAAAATATATAAAATATTCAGTTTTCTGCATTCCTGACAACAGGTAAAAGAAGATATAATAGCCCATAGGAATACATAAAGCACATTAAGCACTAAGTTGCACCCATAATGGCAAAACATAGAGCATTTACACCCAGTGCAGCTTTAGAACTCCTCCACTTGGTGCCCTTGTGCTGGTAGGTGTACAGTGTTTCAGTTTAGTAAATTAACCCTTGTCTCTAGTTGTTAATTAAAAATATTTTGTCTTTGTGGTCTTTTGAAGTATTCTCCACTTTGTCCCTAAAGGCAGATTTTAGCTGCTGATTCATCTTACGGGTATGGGAATCTATGACCGCATAGGCTCATAGATGTGGTCCTTGCTCCAACGGCCTGTATCCTCATCATTGTAATTCAGTCGTTTGGCCCTAGGTTGGCATATTGGGAAAAGATCCACTGATTTGGGGACCTCACCAAAGGAGACAATCTTTTAATGTATGACTAGCTTTATGAAGGGACATAATTAATAATTATATACTAACTATATAACTTGTTAATAAATACTGCTTACATTCCTGCAGTTATGCTGCACAATGCCATGTTAAATATCCCATAATTATAAAGCTTCATTAATGTATTTTTGATGGTATAAAAGGTACATAAACAACTATTTTTCCACTCTTGCCACCTGTCCTGACCTCAACTACTTTTATGCCTCACCCAAGTAACTACTTTTCCCTTTGGTTGGCCATCCTCTGAAGTGAGTAGGTTCCCAGTTGGTTCCGCAGAAAAAAATTCCTGGCCTGGGCCCCCAAAAGGCCATTGATGATGGTGAAGCAGGAGATTTTGTGCTTCATGGAATAGTATGACAATTGCTAGCTGTCTTCTCAGGGTTTTGGTCCTACTGAATGTTACATGATATTTGTTTGACCTCATGGTGCTGATTATCAAAGAGTTTGGTGATGAATATAAAAAAAAACAGATACAGATGTTTGAACTGGAGAGATAAATGCAAGAAAAAAAAAGAAAAGTATAAAGTATGATTACACACTTCAAAATGATTATTGATAACTTACTGACTGGTCGTAATTAAACCATGAGCATTCACTATTGATGTGAGCCTGGAAGACTTTATTACAGGTAAAACCAACCTTTGCTGATTTAGCACCCAGAGCACCCATAAAAAGATACCCCAACAATCAGGTGCAAAAGAGGATGTAGAATACAGAGAACAGAGTTCCTCTATTTACCTAATAGACCTATGTCCTGTATATTACAAAAACAACTTTTTTGTTTCAACAGTTTAATTGGTTTGACTGAGAATTTGATCTTATGAAATTTTATAGAGTTCAAGCTTCAGACTGTAATTGTGTGTAACAATGTGGTTACTTTAACAATTAAAGGAGGAGGAAAGTTTAAATCAATGGGGGGTGCCAAATATTAAGCATACACTGTAAACAGCTTTCTGACCTGCAGATGTTCTCACTGGTGCTCAGTCTTCTATACCACATAATCAACATCTAATCATAATTGATCATAGGTACTGCCCTCAGGGGGCCTACCTAATAAAGAGAACCCATGATGCACACTGCCCAATCATAACTTCACAATTAGCTTTAAGGATCATTGTACATCCTTATCAAACTGATGCATATAGTGGCTAGTTCACTCTTCAGTATCTGTAATGAAGAGAAACAATACATCGGAGATGATTTATAAAAATGGTAATAGACTCCAGTAATCTTTTAAACCCATAGGTGTAAGGGTATTCAATTTTGTAAACCACGTGGCCTTATATTGTATGTTTCAACTGAATCTGGCTATGGCCACAAGCAAAGTGTCTGTGGAGGTTCCTGCTTTATAGTTCCTGATGTTATGTCTATGCTCTTTTATGCATTCTTTCACTGCTCTACTTTGGGACACATATGCTAGCCCACAGGGACATTTCAGCATGTAGACCACATTTTTTTGTGTTGCATGTTTAAAAGTGCCCTAGGGATACTGTATTGCCTTTGGTGGGAAGGCACACTGTTTCACCTTCACAGCATATGCAGTTCAGACATGCATGTGTGCCCCTTTTCGGTTTGCCCCAAAATGCAGGCTTATCTTTTTTAGTGGTTATGTCAAAGGGGCATAGTGTATCCCTAGTGTATCTAAATAAGGGGAGCTGATTAAACAGTTTACCATATTTTGAGTCATGTTGTAGTATGGCTAGTAGTTTTTTTTTTGTTCTATCCTTTTGCTCTGTTTCCCATATATTGATACAAAAGGAATTCTTTCTTGGCTTCTACGCTTGTTTTTAACCCCTTTAAGTAACTGTTTTCCGTTGATTTTACCCACTTTGCCTTGAATATAGAGAAATTCATAGAGAAATTCATCTTTTTGGTAACTGCAATTTATGAGTTTCTCAGTGAATCACCAGTTTTTCACCCGTTGAGGCTGTATGGCATGCCCATATGTACTGACTGGTATGGCCCTAATAGTATGTAGGTTATGGCAACTATATGACAATAACAGTGTATTGTGATCTGTAGGTTTCAAATACATTTCTGTGGAGATTTTATTGTTGCAGATTCCCAGTTTGTTGTGTTGTGGAGCATTTGCCAGTAAATTTGATTGTGGGATGAAATTTATTTGCTTCCTCCAGCTTTTTAGTGAATTCTGTGTCTGTCCCTTGCCAGATAATGAGTATATCATCCACAGATCTTCAGTATTTTAAAATATTTTTACTGTGTGGGCCTTGTAAGAATATTTTACGTTCCAAGTGATTGGACTGGTGCCCCCATCGACGTACCCTGGTGATGCCAGTAGAATTTATCATCAAACCTGAGATAATTCCTATACAGTACGTAAGTGTAAGGCAGACTATGGAGTATATAAAGTGGTACTCCATACTAGTTTCTTATAGGTACTCTTCAATACAGTCTATATCTTTCCCGTATTGAAGTGTCTAGACTCTGTCTATAGTACAGAGATATAGTTTTTTTGTCAGGTATAGTTAAGTCCTGCACCTGTTAGTTGTGTCTTTTAGACATGTAGGGATGTTTTGTACAATGGGCTGAAGGTACTGGTCAATACACTTAGATAGTAATTGTAATATTGACCCAGTTCCTGAGATAATCTGGCGCTCATGTGGATTAAGTAGTGATTTTTTTACACACTTGGAAAAAGGGCCTGTCATGCTCAAAACATGTTGTGTGGGTTGCAATAAAACTGCACTATAGCAGTGAATCTGCATTCATCCTCTAGTTTCTCATTACTAACCATTACCCTGGGCCAGTGCTTCTTTTAGCAGAAAACAGCACCAGCCCAGGGTATAGCTGAAGAATTTCTTCAGTGCAATCTTCCTTCCTCTTCTCTCTCCTTTTCTCCAGGGCGCAGGTGTGCGTATGCGCACTAAAGTTAAAAAAAACAAAACAGCTTTTTATTTCAAAGTTTGGTTTTTACCCTTCTGCACAAGCGCCTGATGGACCGTAACAAAAAGAAGATGGAAGAATTCAAAGATGATCGTGGCAAGGATCTTCTGCAGAAATATCCCGGGCCTGTGCAATTTTCAGCTAACAGGAGCAATGGCCCAGGGTATCAGATAAGCCATTTAAAACACTAGGAGGTGCCCAACATTTTGGCACCTCCCATGATTTACAAACTGAAATTCAAAAAGCAAATATTACGACAAAGATAAAGTATATAGGTCTGATCTCTTCACATTTAAAAGAGAAGCTATAATAGCCTTGATATAGGACCTCACTATTGTCATACATCCAACTGATAAATAGCCAGTATGGTTCTTATGCACAAAAGCAAAGAACTATCGAATCAGATATCATATAGACTGCCATCAATCTTCCCTTGAGAGGTAACACAATAGAAGGATATAAAAATAAGATGGATACATTTTTAAAACAAGCTTTCGAAAACAGTAATATTGATCAAAGCTTAATTACATCTTTGGTCACAGTGTACAGGCTGTACAGATAAGTATTAGCTTTTGCACAAATATTTCACACGGTTTATTCTATCCGATTGCTTTTAAAGGAAAACTATACCCTCAGAATGAATACTTAGCCAACAGATAGTTGTTGACACATGCTACTAAAAAAGTATATTTTGATGAAAATGGTTTATTTAGATGAAGCAGGGTTTTACATATGAACTTGTTTATGCAATATATTTTTACAGAGACCTACATTGTTTGGGGATATAGTTTTTCTTTAAAGAAGCTAACTGATTAAAATGTGCAGCTTCAGGTCAAGACTTTACATTTGGTTCAATAGAAATTTTACTAACAAAAGGCAGACACTGCAATGGGGGCCCCTATTGCACCTATCAATGCAAATGTTTATATGACCTGATTTAAGAGGCAACATGTGTCATCCAAGAAGTCCAATTCTGTTAGGTAATTAATTCAGTACCTCATATAAAAGATCTACATCTGTTTGAAATATGACATTTTTTGGAAAGAAAGGGTTCTTTAGGCTGCAATAGAAAAAGATTGAAGGAGACTTCTAAACTTAGTATTGCATTAGAGAGATCACCCAGGTTTAGAAATAAATATAGGAAGGAAGGACCAAAATGTCAGCTTTTATCGGCCTGTGTATGACTGCCTTTAGTTACTCAACAGGGGACAACAATGCTATAAGTGTAATAACTAAACATCTAGTTGATATACTGTATATAGCACTGTACAGCTATGTATAAATGCACATTTAATAGCCATCATCAGATCATGGAACTCTAAAATTAATAGGTAGCAAATGATGGGCATTTTACCATTAACATAAATTGCGTATTAACAACTGCTTCTTTCAAATGGACCATCATTTATCATTGTCCTGATATATATTAATTGATTAAATCCTTCTGTTGAGACGAAAAGAAAACGGATTAATTCTACTGCTACAGAAAGAAACATTTTAGAGAAATGTTGTTTTAGAAGACACACCAAAAATGTTCTGTAACCTTTTGTATGGAATGAAGAAGATTGTGGGTAGTAATACTTTTGTATTCCTAATTCCCTTTGTTCTCAGCATAACTCTCATGTCATTCTTTACATTAAATGTCACATGAAAAATGTGCTTTTTGATGAAATGAAATATGTTTTACATTTTGAGTTTTCATTATTTAGGGCAAAGAGAAAAGAACACATAAAATGCTGTTACTTTATGTGTTACTATCATCATAGCATATATATAGTATTATTTTATACACTAGTGTGTTACATTGACAGCATGTTCCTATGTTAAATTAGTATAATTGTATGATATTATTATTTGTTACTAAGGGGTATATTTATCATGATGTAGAGTGAAGCATTAATGGAGATGTTGCCCAGGGCTACCAATCAGCAATTAGATTTTAACAGTTTAGGTGGCCATACACGGGATGATTGTAGCTGCCGATATCGGTCCCGTGTAGGGGCACAAACGACAGGCCTGCCTGACTGACATCTGGCCTAAAATCGGGCAGATATCGATCGGGCAGGTTAGAAAATGTAGTCGGATTGGGGACCGCATCGGCTAATTGATGCAGTCCCCGAACCGATTGCACCTTTTTCTGGTGTTCTAATTCGATCATTTGGCCCCAGGGCCAAACGACCGAATTAGCCTGAATTCACCAGATATCGCCCACCCGTAGGTAGCGGATATCAGGAGAAGATCTGCTCGCTTGGCGACCTCGTGTATGGCCACCTTTAGAAAACCAAAGCAAAGCATCTGGTTGGCTGCTATGACATCACCGATAATGTTTTACTCCACTTTTTAAGCAAAGAGCCTTAGGAAGTAGAAGATAGTTTGTGGTCATTTACTTGTGGATGGAACTATTTTGTTTTTGAAGAAGTCATAAGGAGAGTTTATGGAGTTGCACAATTCTTTTTTTGCTGTTTGAAGATTAAAAGTTGTCTAAAATGTGACATCCTTTTTTGGTAAGAAGATTTTCAAATAGACTGCTTAATGTCTCCTCAAGAAACCTAAGTGCTAGAGCAAGATCTAATAAAACTTTTAACAGAATAATTTTGAAAATAAAGAAATATTATTTTTCCAAAAACATTTACAATAGCAGCATCTAATTTTAAACACATAGTACAGTCTTATTGGAATAATAGAGTTTGTATGCCCTTTATTTACTATGCTCTGCACCTCCTGCCGGATTCATGAATAACCTATGGTGGGTAGAGGAAGGGAGAAGGGATGCCTACTCATGCCCATTCCTCATGAAAACGGCACTGACTAAGGCTGGCAGCGATATATTCACGAAGGAAATGCATGGTGGAAAAGTGCAGAAAAACATGGAGGGTTTTATCTCATGCTACACTATATAAATGACCCCTTATAAGTTCTCATTCCAAACTAAGAATGGCCTTGGAGAGAAGTGTCAGTCTCTTGCAGTGGTGTTACCCAACTAGGAACAAGGTTGCTAAAAGTGTTATTGCTATACATCATGTTTATATATGGTGCAGGGCTCTAATTTTCTATATCCACAGTCAGGCAACAAAAAGCCACAATTTGTGCTACAATAAACATGCGTAAGACTTACAGTATCTGGCAAAAAAAAATTTGTTCTTACAAATTAGTATGAATGCACATAAATCCACCATAAGCATATCATTTAGATATAGAAAGAAGAACTGACAGCTACAAAATGCTGGGAAAAAAATGAACTATTTATTTTTGAAGCTCCACAGTAAACAAAACCTACAAATATAAGGCCAAGCTTCCCTTTAATGTAAATACTCCTTTTTGAAGAGGGCGCAAATACATCCACTGGTTTACCATTTGACCAGGATTAGTCAATTAAAACTCACAATCGAAAATGAGAAAAATAAGCATAGGGACATTGGGGACATGTTTCTACTGAAGATATAAAGCATTATTTTATTTTAACACATCTTATAGTTGCACAGGGTTTTTTACTCAGGCTACACCTTTTCTATAGATATACAATTTTTCTATACTAGTTTACAGTGTAAATATGGGGGTTCACATCTGAGTTTTATAAATAGGCCCGTAAAAAACTCATTCTTGACAACAGACCATCATTTATCAAGGTTCTGATATACAGAAATTAATCATGTTCCCTCTGAGGCGAGGAGACAGAGTGGCTGGGTGAAACAATTTAGGTAGTCCCTCATGAAAAAATGTTTCTTTACCTGTTTGTGGAATAAACATATTTGTTGAATATTTTTACGTGCTATTTACTTTTAACTATCTTTTGTTTGTATTCTTAATAACATGGGAAATGTGATAACCATCAATATTTTGTCTGAAGAATAACTATCATACTATTCTTTACATAAAATGTCACCTGTAAATGTACTGTTGAATGCTATGAATTCTTTACATTTTTACATTTTCACCATTTTCAAATTTTCTGACAGGTGGAAGAAAAGCTTAAGGAGGGGGTATTAAGGGATAACAATAAAAGAACAATTGAAATGGGACTAAAAGGAAAAGCATTACCCAAATAAAAACATATAAAATGTCATTCAGTGCGTTAATCTCAAAATTACAATTTATATTATTTTCGGTTATTTATGGGCTTATTTATCATTTTTCGAGTTTGTGAAATCTAATGAACTTGCATATCAAATGCTCACTTATTTATTAATAAGGAAAACTTGTTTGAATAGAAAAACTTAATTATCTCAAATCTTTCGAGCTCGAACAAACGTTGATAAATCACCCCCTTAATCTTTCATTAATCATTTTTTCAACTCCAAAGGACAAAACCCTTAAGAGAGGTCAAATTTTTAAGTAAGGAAAATCATCTCTTGTACTTGTACACCAGACTGGAGTTCTTTCCAGCAGAGTGCCATGCAGTCATCTTTAGGATTCTCCCAATTACCCATTGTACCAATATAAGCTGGCACATGTGGTTTACAGTTAACAGGCCACACAGTACAAAAGATAATTCAGAGAAGCCTAAACATGATGGGGTGCAGGTCAGTTGGAAAGAATCCAAGAGAGGTGCATTTTTTAAAAGAAGAGCCTTGTGCACTTGAGTAAAAGTCACTTTTTTTCAAAATAACCGGAATGCCGCTGTTTTCACTATTGATTTTTTTAAAAGAAGAGGGACACTTTCCTGTGGTAGAAGGATAGTGATTTTGGGCACTGGAGGGTGCCTAATGAATTGGCACTACCCAGTGCATGTGGCTTTTATTGTCTTTAAGGGCAAGGGCTCACATAGCAGATTATCCACTTACCTTCACCTGTGTTTTATACACCGACCCAGGAAAACAGATCCGCTTTCATGTGCTTACCCCTGTAGCTGCATTGACAGACCTGGTGTGGAGCTGTACACAAAAGCATGCATTTTCAGCCTGATCTCTGCTCCCTGTAGCTCCACACAGGCCGATGCTGGGCCTGTCAATTGAACTACAGTAGAGAGCACATGAAAACAGATCTGTTTTCCTCCCCCTGTGTACAAAACGCAGACGGAGGAAAGCTGACGACCCCACTATGTGTGCCCTTGCTCTAAAGGCAGAAAAAAAATGTAAAAAACCTAAAAAAGGAGATGAAATACACTGTACATAAGCTAAACATTTTACAGTACCTTGCAATGTGTAGGGGCACTACAAATATTTGTTATCTTAGTTTTTATGTTCTAACATTTATATAACATTTATTGTAAAGATGTACATTGTTTTAGTTTTAAGGTCATTAGTCATTACAACCCCAAGAAAACAAATATGGGTTGCCTTGCTGACATCATATTCAAAGAATACAGACATTTACATTGTTCTCATACAACAAAAAACAATACAGCGAGTCTTATATTTTTTAGACTCTCTTGAAGGAGAAAGCATAGGGTTAAAGAAGGGAACTTCTGCAGAACGCAATCTGTCATAATAAATGAGAGATACATGGTTGGGTGTAATTTTGCTTTCCAGGGGTTCACTAAAACAAAATCTGCGACTTACCTGCCATGCAAAAAATATAAAAGCCTGAGGAAATTAAAGTTTTGCACTGTGTGATACTCACGGTTTTTCCTATTATGCAGCTTAGGAAACTGAACACTGAAATGTGTTTAAAGTTCAGTACATTTACTATACCTACTACTGTGCATTGTAATAAATAAACCCATGCCCATCTACGTTATGCCCTTGAAAATGCTTTTTAAAAACACCACATGGCAGTGATCTGTGATTACAAACAAGAACAGACTGGTGAAAAATTAGCTTGGGAAAAACTGTCAGACAGGCAAGAGATGGACACAGCTGTTGCAGACATGTGCGCAGGCTGAAGGCATCACTAATGTACTGCAGGGTTTCTTCGGTCTAATTTTAGGTAACCTTCAGCATGCTTCCAGTGATTGCTGTCTGAGATAGAGCCAGTGAAAGGACATATGAATGAAATAGCTAGAAGGCATCAGTGTGATTGGAAGCATAATCCTCAACAGAAAATTGACACAATCTTTTTCATCAGAATACCAGATGGGTGCACAACATATTGAGTGCTGATTAATAAGGGCACCTGGGTTCATAAAACAGCAGGAGGCAGCAGTTAGTGAAATAAATGTATTAGAAAATATTTATTAGTATATATATATATAGATATATATACAAAAAAAGGCAAAGAAAATGTGGAAATTTGCAGCGAATCCATGCCTGCCGAAAAAAATTCGCTCATCACTTGGAATGAGAGCTATGATCATGATAATTAGTACAGCAGCTCTAATGCACAGTGTTACCCACCATCATTGGGGTTCCTGGAAAAATGTAGTCACCAATATGTTAACAAATGACAGATATGGCAATTGGTCCATTGAAAGACAAGAAATTCTCATGCTGTAACAATAAAATGATCAATTGTAAACTATTGCTAAATCCTGGAGTGTGGCACATTTGTTCTGCTCTAAAATTAACAATAGTAGCTAAATCACCAACTTTATATGTTGGCGCCATCTTTTCCCCTATTCCCAAATTCCTTTGTCTTTTCGTTTAAGTTTTCATTTACGGCTCTCTTTCTTGTTGTCCCATGAAAAATGAAGTCCTTTAAAAAATGTTAAATTAATAGAAAAAAAGCTGTGATTTGTTTCTCTTTTGTAATAAAAATAAATGGCATATATTAATTTTAATAAACCCTCAAATGATATTTATCTAAGCAATACAGATAATTAGTAATATGTCATTCTCATATCAGCAGCCATTCTGTTTTAATTGCAATTTGCAGTTGGGTTACAAAATGCTCTGTGTCTCTTGGGGCAATAACTGAACAATTATTTTGATGATTCAGACCAGAAAAAGATGAAACAGATATGAAGAGATTAGCATATAGTTGTAATTAATGCAATTTGCTTTTTTAATACTCTTTAAAAGTTTTAAAGGAGAAGGAAAGTTAGAATCACTAGGGGGGTGGCAAGTGATTATAGATTACTTCCTACTTTGGGCATTTCCTCTTCATCTTCTTTTTTAAAGGGAAATTAACCAGCTCCCCCCAGCATTCTCCATCTTCCCCCCCCCCCCCCCCCCCCCGCAGTGACCTGCAGCTCTTTCCGGCTCCTTCCTCCGTCCTTGGCTGCTTCTGTCCCCCGGCTCCATGCTGCATCCTTTTATACAGTTGCGCCCCGTGTGTGCTGACAGGGTGCAACCAATCAGGCCCCACCATTCTTTTAAGGGGCCCGGAGTCGGCGGGCCGGATGTGGCCCGCAGGTCGTAGTTTGCCCACCCCTGATGTATATGTAGCTAGGCATAAAATATATATACTGTATATTATTGAAATCTAAACATAAAAACCCTTCAGATTTAAAAGGTACCTGTCACCCAGACATAAAAAGCTGTATAATAAAAGTCCTTTTCAAGTTAAACATGAAACACAAATTCCTTTTTTTTTATAACACACCCATACCCATTATAAAGGCATTTAAAAATCCCAGCTGTCAATCATATATTGCTTACCCCCCCTGTTCCGTTCAGAACTACCTAGATGTCACTGCACATCTCACTTTTCCCCTCCCTCTTCATTATCTAATCGTGTAGCGAGTGCATGGGCCTGGGCATCAGGTCCCCCCTTCTGGCACGTAAACAAGATTTTGGCATGATACAAAGCTTGCCTTAATAACAGTGTCACAAAATGGCACCTGCCTGCTTGCTGTGATTGTGTAATTCCAAGACGGAAGGAGACAAGATTTATATTATTTATATAGTATAAGTGAAGCTCAAGTAACAATATAGAAAAAATTTGGAGTTATTTCTTAGGGTGACAGGTCCCCTTTAAGCTCACGTTCCCATTTAAAGGGATTCTGTCATGATTTTTATGGTGTACTTTTTTATATTACATTGTTTACATAGCAAATAATTCATTCTGACATTTAATATTTTATTCTTGAACCAACTAATGTATCTTTTTTAATTGTAATATTGGTGTGTAGGTGCCATCTCAGTGCATTGTGCCTGATTCTGAGCTTTTAGAATCAACACTACACAGTAGAACTGCTTTCATATAACCTATTGATTACTATTGCTATTCTGATATCTAATGGGAACAGCAATTTAGCTCCCTTCCATTTTTTCCAAGGCACATGGCTGTGGTACCCTATTTTCCAATGACATTATTCTTTTAACAAGAGCTGTTATCTTCTCTACTAATATTTGTCACATTCTATATTTTTCACTTACTTCTGTACAGTGTCAGACTGTCCCACCAGGATACCAGGAAAACTCCCGGTGGGCCCAAGTGTATATGAACAAAGAGAAGAAATGAAAGGAAAGTTAGGTAATAATATGTACAAAGAAATGATTAAGAGAATAAAAAAGGTGAGTTAAGAGTGAAGGAAAAAATGTTTGAAGAGTGGGACACACAGTCTAAGGTTTCTGATGGGCCCTTGCCACCCCAGTCCGGCACTGCTCCTGAATTAAATAGACAGAAAGATTTAGATAGATAGATAGATAGATAGATAGATAGATAGATAGATAGATACAAGGCAGACAATGAAGCTGGATGGAAACTTGCCAGTTGAGAATAGATGCTGTTGTATCTTAATAATAATTTTATGCCAGTAATGCACTTTTGAATTGTAAATAAGTTACTAGGTGCAGCACAGTATACAGCCACATCCATAGTCTCATACAGTTCTGCAGGAAAGTAATACATTACAATAGTAATAGTAAATTGCCTACAATATAAAATAAACTTTGCATGCCTAATCTGAAGCAACACAAATTGGGTGCTGAGCTTTATAGGAGCCAGTAAATGGATTGAAACCAGTGATCAAAATAGGGTTGTGGGCCAGATCCAGGTTTTCACTAAGGACTGAAGAATGTAATTGATGTTGCAAAGCTTGCCAAGAAAGTATTGTATGACATGGGATTTGGCAGACAGGAGGCCAGAACTGGCCCTGTCAGACACAACAGACAAATGGCTGAATGCCTTTTAAGATTATGCTACAGGTATTAATGTATTGAGGTCTTTTGAGGCTTTAATTGATATTTGGAGGTCAGAAACACAAAATAAAGATTGTTTTCTTACTTTCTCTGTATCATCCATGGCTTAATAAAGACCAATTAAATAAGCAGAGGGTTAAGCTTTATGGATGTATTTATTTTACAGTTACAGATCACTTTCTTGTTTTGCTTTGTCTCGCCAATATAAATGATTTAATTTGATAGATATATTCAGATGTCTGAATAAATAGTTTGTATTCAAAACTCATTCAATTACTAAAAAGTCATCAAAAAGCTGTGAAAAGGGTGAAGGAATTTGAACCTTAAATCTGTTGCTTTTCTCAGAGATAAGCTTAAAAAGGGTGTTTTGTTTACATTAAAGAGACCCTGACACATAAAATAAATATGTACTATTTTAAATTGTCTATATTATGTTCTCCATTACCCTGGTAATTGCTGCTAAGGATATCGTCATGTGGCATTCTCTGCACTGCAAAAACGCCATTAACACGTGCTTTGTTGTCACTGGGTGAGTTTCTTTCTGGCACTGCCCTTTACACCATCATGTGAATGATATTAAAGTTTCTGTCAAGCACAAACAGTACTGGCAAATTCATTCTGGCAGAGAAAAACCAAGTATGATATTTGCTATTTACTAGTTTAGAGGGAGCCAGGAGCTGGAACCACCCACAATCAGCTTCAGTAATTTGAGTTCCTAGAAGCCATGTTAGAGAATATTCTGTTTCTAGCAACATTGCAATTAGTCTTCATTATTTCTTTGTTATAGTCTTTGAATTGTTTGCCTTCCTCTTACTCTTTTTCTAGCTTTCAAATGTGGGTCACTGACCCAGGCAGCCGAAAAACTATTACAAAGCTAGTTATTGTTATTGTTACTTTTTATTCGTTATCTTTCTTTTCGGGCCCTCTGCTTATAAACTTCGCCAAGCTTTGGGCTCTTATGGCAGAGTTTATAACCATAAATCTTACCAGGGACATTTTGCCATGATGCATGTTAAAAAACTTGGCTCGGGTGGCAATTTACTGCCCCTGGTAAATTTAAGAGGTGCAATTTCACTGTTATAATCAGAGATTCAGCTCCCTTAGTGTAGAGAGAACAATGGCATCCCCAGACTCCCTAAATTCTTCACTGGTATAGATTTATCTCAGGGTGACTTACAATAAACAAAGAAACAAGACAAGAAGACTTACACTGTGGCAGTACTTTTCACTCATTAGATGACGTTTAGTCCTCAGCCTAAACTCTGGAGTTGCAGGATCCAAACCCTACAAAGTTGTACTCCATCCACCAGAATAAAAAGAGTATTCCAAGCTATATCGTGGCTACTTACCTCAACCAGGGTTGTTGCCTAGATATCCACAGATGCATGCTAAACAATGGGTAGAATCTTAAGCTGGCCATACACGGGCAGATCCGCTCGCTTGGCGATGTCGCCAAGCGAGCGGATCTTCCCCCGATATCCCCACCTACGGGTGGCGATATTGGGGAGGCATGTAGGCGAATTCGATCGTTTGGGCAGTCGGTTCGGGGACTGCATCAACGAGCCAATGCAGTTCCCGATCCGACTGGATTTTCTAACCTGGCCAATTGATATCTGGCCAATTTCAGGCCAGATATCGGTCGGGCAGGCCCCTCGGTTCTGCCCCTTCACGGGCCGATAAGCTGCCGAATCGGTCCAAGGGACCGATATCGGCAGCTATAATCTGCCCGTGTATTGGGACCTTTAGAATCATCACAGGATTTATCGGGGCCCTTCATCAGATCCTCCTCTAATCCAGTAGTTGCCTACTTACCCTAACTTCCTGTAAACTTACAAATTGCACACAAACAAGGATGTGTATCATCGAAATGCTGAAATTAGATAAAAATGTAGTCACAATCTTATAATTAAGGATTTGTAAAATAAGTAAGAATGGCTTAGAACTGAATTTTTTAAAGCAGATGTTTTAATTAAAGAAAGATAGGTGAATCACTGTGGGTGCCAAAATGTTAGCCCCCCTCTTAGTGATTAAGATTGCTTACCTGATATCCCAGGCTGGTGCTCCTATTAGCAGATAATCACACAGCAGCCGGTGTGAAGAAAGAAAATGAAAGAGGATCATTGGCCTGCATGTACCCTGGCCCGATGTGGTTTTTTGCTAACAGGAGCACCCACCTTGGTATCAGGTAAGTGAATACAATCACTGGGGGTGCCTAGGTGATTCCACCTTTCCTTCTTTTTTAAAGTTCAAAATAAGATACACAAAAGAAATGTTGCACAATGTCAACTGTTTTTTTACATAGAAAAATTCACCTGCCTTCCCAAAAAAACCCTACATTCCATTCTCTTTGTGCCTACCACACAGGAATGCACTTTTATTGCCAAGGTAACAGGTGTGGTAGGCATAGAGAACTTCAAGGGCAGTGATTCTGCTTTCATCCACTGCTCGATAAATATTCTCAACCATCAGCTGGATCCTTCCCATCCCACCCCATATGTCATCGCCCTGCCCCCTTTGTGTCACAACCCTGCCCATTTTTGCATCATAACTCCCCAACCTGACCTGCTCACCTCACCTATCCCCTGGCTGGTATTATTAGTTACAAAAGGTGGTAACCCAAATCTGGCTCTAGACCACCATTGATGGCTTATTTTTGTAGATTGCTATGCCTGGATTATTGACAAACTTACAGTTTAAGTTTTTGGATCTCGTGTTTTCTATCATGCAGCACCCATAATATGGAACTCTCGGTCATGCACAGTCTGAGAGACATCTTCTTAGCACTATAACATTTGCTTGCTTACTACATGTCTTCTTAAGCTTTAATTGCTCATAGTGGTGCTCACGGCACAGCATTTTTAGATTTTCAGAGAAGCAACTTGCAGCTGTAAAGCACCAGAGATCATATATGACCTGGGGGGTGCAAGTGCAAGAGCGTGCCCCCCCCCCATACAATGGTGCTCTGCACTGAGTGCTATATTAAAAAATCTGGCTGCACATCCTGCTGCCTCAGAATGACACGCAAAGTAGGGGTCTGTAGGGGGCAGAAGGGGAAGACGCCTATGTGCCTTCCCCTGCTCACCTCTTTACATGAGATTCTAAGCACATTCCGCAGGTCATTGTGATTAAGCCTGTACCGGGTGCTTTTCTGTGAGAGGTCATGACACAAATGTTGCGTTGAACCACAGCAGACTTTAGTGTAGACTCTCCACAGGTAGTACTGAGCCAACTGACCTGCATTACAAAGGTTACATGCTTGTCTTAATAAGACTCTCTCTCTTCCTTCCTTTCACATACACAGCATTCTCCTCTTGAAGCCCCCAGGACCATTGTCATGAGTGCACAGGCAGAGTGCTTTTAGCCATTCCATTGGGCTTTCCACTCTCTCTAAATTCCTTTATAGAGGGTAGAAATTATAGAAATTGCAGGAATTATAGGTTCCTACCTGGCGCACACGTGCCACAGGGCTCTTCCCCAAACTCTTACTTCTCATTGGTACTCAGACTGTTCTTGCTATGTACCTTAACTTTCACTCCTAGAGCAAGCTCTTACATTCAGCTCCCCGTCTAACTATCCTGACAAGGCCCTGCTCCCTCCTGGTCTTGTTCAGTATGTCTGCACTCACTGTAGATGGTAATAGGCCAAAGTGGAAGTGCTCTTCTGGTACACCCTTTTAAAAAGGCTCCTGAAGGGGACACCCTCTACAGGCCAACCCTATTGGTTGGTGTTATCTACTGGACAGCCCTGGTAATGCTTAATTATATAAGTACTGAAACAAATTGTATTTGACCTCCTTACAAGCCCTACTGTGATGTCTAAGCTACAAACATTTTACCTACACAGGAATGTTTCACTGGAGGGACAGTGATGCATACAGGTTTGTCTACACATTTATTTTCTTTCAAGCAGCAGGTGTGCCTGTTTTTATGATATCTTTTATGTCATCTTTATTTACCTCAGACAATCAATTTTCTGCCCAGAAAAGCCCTGCAGCAGTTACAAGTAACAAAACTGTCATGCTTTCTATAAATTATACAGAAAAACTGTTAATCATGCGTAAAGATTCTAGAGTTCTAAGGCCCTTACTGGGCTGAATTTCTCATTGCCTATTGGTTTATCTTTTCACAGTTTCATACTGTTTATTTTCCTCTTTATCTCTTCTTTCTTCACCCACCCACCCAGTTTTTAAGGAAACAATGGATGAAACTCTGGAAGAGCCATTTCAAGTATTTGCCTTTTCCTTTCACTGCTGCCTTCCAAGGCTGCTATGTACCTCCTGAAAATAACTGTGAGTAAATAAAATAGCAAATGAAACAGCTTGCAGGCATGTTCAAAGGTCATGCATCAGCAGAGCTGGGAAAGCTATTTTCTTCTGAATCCTTCATGAGAAATACATTCCCATAGGCATTTGGTTCTTCATTTGTGAGAGAAAAAAAGGATGATAAAAGCAATAGCTAAACGTCGTGTCGATTACACCACGGATAACCTATTTTGAAAACAAAAACTAAATAATACAAGGTTTCATTGATATAGCATCTTGTCTCCTGCATTTAATTTTTTTTACAGACTTCCTGAAATCCAGCCCAGCTCCTTAAAGGGGTGGTTCACCTTTATGCTAACTTTTCTTGTGTTATAGAATGACCTATTCTGAGCAACTTTCTTCTTACAACTGTTTGCAGTTTTTAAACAGAGAAAACACTATTGCTCTGTGAGGCTACAGTTTTATTGTTACTTTTTGTAACTTTTTTTTACTATTCAGGCCCTCTACTATTCATATAATAGTCTCTCATCCAAACCACTCCCTGGTTACTGAGGTAACTTGGACACTAGCAACCAAATAACTGCTGAAACTGGAGAGCTCCTTAACTGAAAATGAAATAACTAAAAAATACAAATAAAAATGCAATTTTTTTGCAAATTGTCTCAGATTAGTACTCTCTACATCAGTGCTGTCCAACTTCTACGGTGCCGAGGGCCGGAATTTTTCTAGCATACATGGTGGAGGGCCGCTAATGGAAGCCAGTTTTGACCACTCCCCTTTTTAAAACCACACCCACTTCAAACCACACCTATTTTATCACAATGGTGGTAGCACAGCAAAATCCCAAATGCTTGGTCCTTACTGTGGGGATATCAACCATCATTCATATGTGAAAGAATTATGTCATATTAAGATATACCTTTAAATTCCATATGCCGCCTCCTCCTCCCCTGTGGATAGCAGAGCAACCCCCAGTACATAATTACACACCTTTTGGACCATTTAATGGCTATTTCCAACTGCTAACAAACTCCCACAACAAACCCCTGCCAGGTTCACCTCCCACAAGCAGCATAGGGCAAGCAGAATATGGCAAACGCAGGCAGCACTCTGCCTGTCCTATGCTGTCTGTGTGTGCCATACTCTGCCTGTCCTACCCTGCCTGTGTGTGCCATACTCTGCCTTCCCTATGCTGCCTCTGTGTGCCATACTCTGCCTGTGTGTGCCATACTCTGCCTGCCCTACCCTGACTGTGTGTGCCATACTCTGCCTGCCCTACCCTTCCTGTGTGTGCCATACCCTCCCTGACCTATTCTGCCTGTGTGTGCCACTCTACCTGCCCTATGCTGGCTGTATGTGCCATACTCTGCCTACAGTACCTATGTCTGAGGTGTGAAGAAGTGAACAATGGGAGTGATTACAGTCTGAGCCTGAGGTGTGAACACTGCAGGGGGTGAACAATGCAGGTATTAAAAGGTGTGAAAAACACAGGGGATTACATTTTTAAACAATACAGAGGGATTACAGCCTGAATCTGAGGTGAGAACCATGCAGGGGGCCAGTTAATCTCAGTACTGATACCATTTAATTACTCAAAGGTAAGCCATCAAAGCAGCCAGACAGATGGGGGGGCCACACAGAGGGGGGTCGCGGGCCACCAGTTGGACAGCACTGCTCTACATCATACTAAAAACTAACTCAAAGGTGAACAATCGCTTTAATGCAGCCACATTTTGGACAGATTTTCAAGGTTGGATGAACAATCTGATCAATATGCAATCTCTCACAACATTAGCATTTCTAAACAAAACAACTCGGAGAGAGGGGAGGAGCATTTAGCAGGCATGAGGGCCATAGAAGGCAGGCCATCCAACTGCTAGCCAACTAAATAGAACATATATAGATAGAACTGGTGTAAACAATACAAATAGAAACAACTATATTAGAAGCCACCAAGTATATCTCAAGGTTTATATGAAGTTACCATGGAGCTAATAGGATGTTGGATCAGACTTTCTCAGCATATTTCCACCAAAGCCTCATATGCTTATGAATGGCTCCCATTTAAAGCTGCTAAAATTGTAAAAATTCTCTGGGTGTTTCCTAAACACTTATTATGTTATTTGCAAGAACGCAGGTGCCCTCTGTATTTTTCTGCATATCAGCAAGAGAGGTGTAGTTGCACAACACCCTCACCTTCCTCTTCAACTTAGCGAAGGCCCATTCTAGGTAAGAGAGTACAGTGTAACCCGTGTTCTACTGGTACTAGTCCGGGAAGGCAGCTATTGAGCTGAAATAGAGGTTACACACATATTGTTTTAGAAGCAAAAAAATGTAATTTTCTCCTAATGAACATCCTTTCCTTGTGCCCTCTACTTAAATATACAACAGATTTTTGTGCAGGCATTATTATAATATTTGTTTATTAACTGAACTCTTTTTACAAGCTTGCCAAATGCAAAGTTTGTCTAATTCACAGAGCTTTTGCTGTATATTTTTCATATATTGGTACCCCCCAAAACTGTACGGCAGAGTATGGCAATCCCAAAGTATAGGGCTGGCCACATTAAGGAGAGCCAAATTAGTAGTTTAGAAGTCAACATATATGGGTATGAAGGTTAAATTGTGGTTAATAGTTATTTGCTGTTTAGCATGATCCTGGAGCTATAGGAGGTGAGTGTAATAGCAATATTGTACAAACGACCAGATGTTCCCACCACATAGAGGGGTCTGAAGTTAGAAATCTTCTGCTATAATCCATAAAGATGTAACCTATCTAAATATATAAAATATTATTTTATTATTTTTATTTCACAAGCCAATAATTAAGTGCCAGATGGGAGCACTAAACACTAAAGGCTTTTTGCAGTAACATATTTTTTAAAAAAATGTACAAATTTACCTCTGATTTTCCATGTTCATTCCTCTTGGTAAGTACAAAAAATAATTATTCAAAATGAACTTTACCTGTCATTTAATTTACCAATTCATCACTGTTTGCACATTTTATTGTAGAGATTTAATTATATTTATGTTAAAACAGTAGTTTCCAAACTTAAGAACAAAGCAATACGGGGGGAGGATGGATCTCTTCTATGATAATGATACTATCTACATCAAAAATACTTATCTATGCTATACAGGTATAGGACCCATTATCCAGAATGCTCTGGATCAAGGGGATTCTGGATAAGGGGTCTATCCGTAATTTGGATCTCCATACTACCATAATAAGTCTGCTTAAAAATCAATAAAACATTAATTAAACCAAATAGGATTGTTTTGCATCCAATAAGGATTATTGATATCTTAGTTGGGATCAATTACAAGGTACTGTTTTGTTATTACAGGGAAAAAGGAAATCCGTTCTAAAATTCAAAATTATTTGATTAAAATGGAGTCTATGGGAGACGGGCTTTTCGTAATTCGAAGCTTTCTGGATAATGGGTTTCCGGATAAGAGATCCCATATCTGTATAGGCAATATTCTTTAACCTTTTGTAAAATGTAAGGATATTATAAGTCACTAAATAGCTTCATGACTACAGTATATAAAGGCACAAGGCACACAGACTTAAAGATACAAAGTTATACAGAAATGATGGATACTGGAATTTTAATTTTCTCTGCTTTCCTTAGGATGGGCAGTTGGAAGCTGGTGGGATGGGAGGATTTTGCAACTGAAGAGGCATCTCAGTGGTTCCCGGAGACCCCAGTCTGTCACTGAACACCTAACAACCAATAGTCACTTTAAGGGCTCTGGCACACATTTTCGCCGGCGGGATGGCATTTCGGGGAGATTAGTCGCCCGCAAACAGGGATATTTGTTGCGGGGTGAAATGCCATCCCGCCGGCGAAAATGTAAATCGCCGGTGCGATGGCATACGCGGCGCCGCGATTTCAGTGAAATCGCGTAAGTTGCCTTGAGGGGAAACATCCGCGATTTCACTGAAATTGCGCCGCCGCATGGATTTCTTTTAGATTCATTGTGATCATTGTGAGCAAAATCATTTACACTTAAATATCTGTAAAACCATAGCCTAAGAATCTTCAAAAAGGAAATACATAATATTTAAGAATTTAAACTACATGACACTGCTTAACATTTAGCCATTGCCATTTGCTCTCTTCTTTCAGTTTGTAATATATGTGAATGCTAAATAAATGCATAATTAATATAATAAAGTATTTACTGTGTCACCTAACTGTACAGGTATGGGATCCCTTATCCGAAAAACCCGTTATCCAGAAAGTTCTGAATTACGGAAAGGCCATCTCCCATAGACTCCATTATAAGCAAATAATTCTTATTTTTTAAAAATGATTCCCTTTTTCTCTGTAATAATAACACAGTACCTTGTACGTGATCCTAACTAAGATATAATTAATCCTTACTGGAGACAAAACAAACCTATTGAGATTTTTAGCAGACCTAAGTTATGAAGATCCAAATTACAGAAAGATCCCTTATCCAGAAAACCCCTGGTCCCGAGCATTCTGGATAACAGGTCCCACACCCGTACCAGGTTTTGTGAGTCTTTTGGAAAAGATTAAACAGGACCAATAAAACTTATGTGGGCAGTAATGCAGTGGCACAAAATGTTTCAGAGTTGCTCTCTGGCATGATTAGGATTACTATGATAATGCAGTTCAGCCTTTAAATCTAGGAACCTGAATCAGGTTGGAATTAGGTATACCACTAATTCTGCCCTAGTTTTCTGAGTTAATGAGTAGAGATTTATGACTTCCTCACATGCCTGGGGATTTAATAGAAATTAATAAATAGGTCTACTTCAAATGCAGAAAGGATACCTATTTCAGAAATGTCATGCTTTAAGATGGTCAAACTGACTTGCTATTTGCAAAGATCAGTGGATGTGTATCATAAATGAGCAGCAGAATGTAATAGGTAAAATATAGATTACATAGGCAGGCATAGCAAGTGTCACAGTGGCCTATGCTTAGGAAGGCAGGGGGATGGGACTGAGCAAGACATGCAGTGTGCAGCCATGGTGTAACTCACCCCATACACTCCTTGACTAAGGAAATCAGGCCTTGGTCCTGTTTAAATACAAAAGTGGTTGGGCTTAAACTTCTAAAATTATAACCTTACTGGTGCCAAAGTGGGTGCATTGGGTCCTGGAATTGTTATGCTGCTGTTCTACTAGAGAACATTGAGGGAACATTTATTTTAGCACAATTTTTTTTTTTGGACTGGCTTTTTATCTCTGAAAACCCAAATTTGTTGTGGTTTGTTAAAAATTAAAAAACGGAGAAAAGGAGTTTTAGTAAAACCCCCCCTTCATATAGTATGGGACCTGTTATCCAGAATGCTTGGAATATGGGTTTTCCTGATAAGGGATCTTTCCATAATTTGGCTCTTCATTGCTTAAATCTGCTAAAAAATTATTTTAAAATTAACTCAATAGAATTGTTTTGCCTCCAAAGGAGAATAATTATATCTTAGTTGAGATCAAGTATGAGGTACTGTATTATTACAGAGAATAAAAAATAGAATTATTTGCTTACAATGGAGTCTATGGGAGATGGCTTTCCGTAATTTGGAGCTTTCTGGATCATGGGTTTCCGGAAAATAGATCCCATACTGTATACATTTTCAGTATTGCTCTTGCTGGTTGGGCAGGTACAATTCAGAGTACAATGTGGCATGCATATATATACATTTGCAGATTATCAGAAAACAAAGAAAAACTCTATAAAGAAAACAAGTAAACTGGAATTATTCCATCATCATACCAATTTCTTCATGCCATGCAGTTAGAGAACTTGGGTAATTGATACAGGCTGCTAATCACCATTTGTATGTCCCACATAAGGTTGATGTCACCCACGGTAGTGCAGATTTAACCAAGGGCAACAAATCTCCCCATGTGTCATCACCCTAAGGCACCTTATGTAGAGAGGCAAGATGACACATTGCCCAATCTGCCCTACGCCAAGAGAGACATCCAGATATTGGGGCTGAGCAGCAGTGAAAGCAGGAGTTTCTCTTGCAAACAGGTTTCCATCCTAAGTCTTTATCACCAAGAAACAAAAAACTTGGCTGCTAAGACCATTTTATAGTCCACACTACAGATGCAGAGAGAGAACCACCTGTCTTTTGAAGGGGGGATTGACTATGTGCATCTGCAGATGGTAGATTCCATCTATTTTTATATCTATCTGTGTATCTATCTATTTACCTCTTTGTCTTTATAAATACATAAGTATGAAACACTGAACACTCTTGAATAAAGCAAATATAAAAAGTCAGGGGCACATCAATAGGGACAGAATACTCTGTTCCCCATATGTAATAAAAGGCACTAAGTTTGCCCAAGAGCAGTAACCCATAGCAACAATACAATGTTTGCAGTAAATTCTACTTGATGATTGGTTACTATGGGTTACTTGCTTCTGTCAGATACTTAAACGGGACGTAAAATAACAAAAAGAAAATAACATTTTTCCTATTGAGAGAAAATGCTATTCTAAGCAACATTTCAGTACAGAGTAGGAGGAGCAGGTTGGGGCTGCAGGACACACTAAGGCTGGGGCCCACCGTGCCACCAGTCAACCGTGCACACCCTTACCATGCCCTGTTATACACAAACATGACAATGATCCACCCAAAACCCACTGATTTTTCAGCTGGTTTCAGTAATAAGTAGTTGTAGGCAAAAGAGGGCAGGCTGTCCTATCTATGAAAAGCCTTTGTTGCTTGATACATAGAACCCAATATATATGGAAGGCATGCCCTGTATTTGCAGGAGGTGTATTAGATGCAGTTACAGTTACTACTCTACATAACAGATATGTTATTCTGTCCTGCTTAGAAATGTCTACCCCTGTAAGCAGGATGACAATTGAGCGTTTTGTGCTTTGCTTATAAATGGCCACTGACTTAACCAGTGAGCCAAGGGTAATGTTTCCCAATGACAATTAGATGCTCCAACTTAGTTAGCTATGGCAAGCAGAGCTTTCATCATTTATAGTTCTATTTGCCTCTTCTTATTATACTGCACTGTGCAATATGTTGGTAATAGCATTATACCACAGTCTGTTCTCTCATTTATCTTCTATATGAACAAACACAAACCTGCATTCTGGCATTTACATATGAGAGATGCAAAAATTGTTAGAAAATTGTTTAATGAGCACTTGATTCTTAAGGAAAAGCTAAAAGAATCCAAGATAAAATATTAACCATTGTAGAGTTTGAAAGGTCATTAGAAACACAGGGATCATTCTGAGAAAAAAATACCAGGGCCAAGGGATCATCTCATTAAAACTCTCTGAGAAATGTTCTACTTGAAATGTGCTAGACACACAGGGATATTGATAAATAAATTAGCCATCATAAGTAAATAAACCAGACAGCATGGCAGAAAAATCAGGGCATGGAAAATGTTATTCAAAGAACAGGGTGCGGAGAAAGAATATTTTCTTGGACACATTGTATAAAAAAAAAGAAAGATTAACCTTTTCACTGCCAGCTGTTTTGGTCAAAGCAGAACTTGTACTGCCAGACCGTTTTTGAACATTTTGAACTGTTTCACTTTAGGGGCCTTTTCTCTGGGAAATTTTAGTTTACCCAGGAAAACAATATATAGTTTTTTTTTGTTTTTTTTCAGGATAACCTAAGCGTTAAAAATATGATAGAATTTTTGTGTAATTCCTATTCTCTAATAACATATAGGCTTCTAAATGTATGTATGTATAACTTTATTTATAAAGCGCCACAAGGGTACGCAGCGCTGTACAATCTTACAGAATACAAAATTACACACAGGGAGGACAAGTGATATAATAAATAAATACAATAAATATATATATATAATATATGTGCCATGTGGTATGAGACACAGTAGAAAGGAGGTCCCCGCCCCGTAGAGCTTACAATCTAAAAAATGTCTAAAAATGAAAAAAAAAAAAAAAAATTCCATAATATAAACACACATACTAGAAATAAAAATTATTTTATGCACGAAAATACAACTGATTTGGAAAATCACATGTCTCCTGAACGTGCCAATACCAAATATATATAGTTATTAGAATTCACTATGGGTTGGAGTTATTTCATCATTTTGTGTAAAGGCTCTAGCAGGTCCAGACTGGGATTCAAAATAGGCCCTGGAAGCACATAAAGCACCCCCCACAGGCCCACTAAATCGTGACTGTCTATAGCATCTTACAGCAGCCTCTCTGGCATTTGCTGGAATCCACAGTTTGCTAGTCTGGGGCTGGGCTCTAGCTATGGGTTACAAATGATGACAAGAAGGAATACTACATCAGCCAATAAAAAGTATCACTGCACTCTAGTTTTAATCACTATTGAAGGATAAGGAAAGGGGAAAATACAAAAACATACCCACAGTTTCATTTCCTGCTTGCAAACTAAACCTTTAGTTTTTATATTCACAAAGCCCTTTCTGATATGATTAATCCACCTTTCAAGTGAAGAGATGCCCTCTGGCTTGTGGTTGCCATGTTTGATTCCTCCTCGTCACTTCATTCTGCTGTTGCTCCCTAGTGCACGCATGTGCTGAGATTATGAAGTAGTTCAAAAGATAAGTGTATCTTTTTAATCAATTTTTTAATCAATTTATAAAACACATTCTCATATGTCTATTATCTGCAGAAAGATCACTGCTGCTATGTGCAGAGATGAGGGCCGTAAGGGGCCCATGGCAGACTGGTCAGAGCTTATTGAGGAGTGGGCAGTTCCAGGCCGCATGGCAAGGTTGCCCATGGCTAAACCACATCCACTATAGCCCCCCTGCTCCTTGCAGTGACAAGTGAGGGGGCCAGATCTGATGTTTGCATCAGCAAGATTTAAAAATATTCCACTTGGCCATTGCTCCCTCAGCAGCCTGTACTTGGAGTTATAGAAGAATAGTGAATGGTGGACAGGTGAGGTATGAAGAGGCATATATCTCTTCTACCTACCGCTAGTTCCACCCTAGCCCTGGGAGGGGGTTGGAATTGTAGTGTTGTCAGACATTATCAGAGAATGTACTTTTCTTGGAGTAAAAAAAATCTTGTGCACGCTGTGCCACTTCTGACACACATCACACATGCAAAGCCATTTTAAGGATGCTGCGCATTTCTTCTGCCGTGTTGTATTACTAACCCTGTTTTATTCCTCTGGATTTCTTACTTCCTAACCCTGCCTGATTGACTTTGCGTATTTAGTCTATTTGTTGCCGACAGCCTGCCTGACCTTGCCTTTGACTCTAACCCTGCCTGCCTAAATACCATTTCTGACATTTTTCCTCGCTGTCTCCTCGCTGCCAGCCCTGACCTCTGCCTATTTGACTATGAGTTTGCCTGACAATGGGCCTTCCTGCCTTTCATTTGGGCACTAAACATTGTGACCCCAAAAAAGCAAATGGCACTCAGGGCTATAAACAAGGGAAAAACCCTTAAAATTTTATTGCCTATTCCCTTGTTTATAGCCCTGAGTGCCATTTGCTTTTTTGTGGTTGTACTGGTTTTGGAGGGTGCCGATCCCTCCAGCAGTGTGCACCGGGCATATAATTTTGGAGTACTAGGGTGTGCGGATAAGGTCTCTGTAGTACACTAAACATTGTGAAACATAGTTCCATTTGAGTTGTTTCACCCAAGGACACACATACCACATCTTTTCAGTAGTTTAATAACTGGAATAAATATATTTGATGGGCTTAGTGGTTATTTTAGCCTTTCATTTGGGCACTTAACATTGTGAAACATAGTTCTATTTGAGTTGTTTCACCCAAGGACACACATACCACATCTTTTCAGTAGTTTAATAACTGGAATAAATATATTTGATCGGCTTAGTGGTTATTTTAGCTTACTGTACCTCTTAGCATTCCCAATTCGATAACCAAGATGTCTTGAGCCACATCTCCTGTCCAATTGTACTGGGCAAGCACATTAGCTTTTTTATGTCTGAGCCCAGTCCATATTTGTAAGATCTACAGAACCTCCTGTTTAACTTTACAATTTCTCATAATTTTTAAGTCTGAGTTACTAGCACCCCAATGTGATTGTTTCTTTATATCCACTGTCTACCATCAATCAATACTTGATTTTGGTACCAGGACCATGTCACATGTCCTGGGATTTGTTGAGGAAGTCTAATTTACTAGCACAGAAAGAAATTTCTCTCCATGGTTTTACTTGTATAGACTCTGGGATACCTTTTGGAAAATTCCTGGTTACCCTTTTGATGGTAAAAATATGCCCTTAATGTAGTCATAGCATTACCCTATTGCTGGCGATGCTATGGACAGTTATTTTTTCTAAAGGGTTGTTCAATCAATTCAATGAAATATTATTATTCTTATAAATTTTTACAGGACTTCCCGGCTTAATATAGCAAAGAAATACAGATTAATAAGACTGGGATTATAACATTAAAGTCAGCGACATTTCTACAGTGGCAGTTGAATTTTGCAATTCACCAGAGTAAAATTTTCCATTAGATTAGTTGCTTAGTATCCCGAAGGCTTAACTGCTACAGTAAGATTTATAGATAAGCTGCAACCTAGCCAGGACATTACAGAGGGCAGTGTGAAATTTAACCTTTATGGCTTAGAATACAGAGTAACGTACGTTATGTTTCTTATTTTCACCTGTGACCTGACCTTTCTGCTGAGATAAAAAATAAAAAAATATTTCAGGAAAAGAAGCACAGAAAATTGAATTTGTTTTTCTAAATATAGCCTACTTTTTCAGCTCAGCATTGGCACATTCAAACAGCGATGCAAGCACCAAAGACTAAAGGACCTTGGGACAGCAGTGCATGGTCTATATTGAAGTAAGAAGTAAATCTGACAGGAACACAGATTTAGCAAGGACATAGCACCCTGTTACAAAAATAGAAGCAGTCTTGAGATCATACAAACAAAGCCAAGATATAATGTAACAAAGGAAGAAAACACCCAAAGCGTGCTATTATGTGCACCCACACTTTGGATTTAAAGGAGAAGGAAAGGTACAATCACTGGGGATGCCAAATTGTTAGGCACCCCCCCTCTGATTGTAATTACTTACCTGATACCCCAGGCAGTGCCAAGAAAGGACTGTGATTGGCTATTTGGTAGCCCTCAAGCCAGAAATTTAAAAATGGGTAGCTACTTTGAGGCCACTGGGAGCAACATCAAAGGGATTAGTGAGCAACATGTTGCTTATGAGCCACTGGTTGGGGATCACTGTTCTAGAGCAGCTTCCTACAACCCCAGCTCAATGCAACTGAAATATAAATTTATGGCTGAAGTCTGAATACAACAGAACATCATGAAGAGCAACAGGTTGAAAATCGAACTCATGGCTACAGACCCACCTGACACTCACAAAATATGGTGAGGCTAGAAACTATTATAAGGTGGGAATTAGAAACATCTGCAGAATAACTGCTAAAAGTGTTTGACGGTGTGAATAAAGTCACAGAAAGGATAATGTACTCCAATAAGCCCTTTTAGCAGTTTTCCTGAAAATGTTCTTGATTCCCACCATCTAATAGTATCTGAGAAAAATTCATTGGATGATATGATGGAACATCCTTGGGATCAGTGAACTATAACATTGAACAACATACCTCTTTGGTTCTCTGTAGGTAACCTGGAAATGGTCTATGTACACCTCTCACTGTATGAATACAGGATTTGCCTTCATCGCATACTGAATTTGTATACTGTTTATGGTACAGGCACTCCTTCACTGATTGGGTTACATACTGATGTGGGGGTGTGTCTACCTATGTCACATCCTGTACTGAGTTTTTTAAATGTTCTTTATGTATTATGATGAATTAACACTTTACAAAGGGCCACTGGGACTCAAAACATGTGAAAATAAAATATAATGTTGCAGCTAGTACTGCATATGTAGCATATTCTTGATAATTAACTCTTGGATGTTGTTAAATTGACACCTGAGGTGTATTACAAGAATTGGCATGGCTAATTACGCTGTTTGATCCTAGGTGATGGGTCACCAATCTCTATAATTCCACTGAACTATGTATGCCAGAGTGTGTTACTTAAATATTTGCACAAAGTGAGGTTATTTGTTGATTTTAGCTGTTGTATTACCAGATGGTAAATTTAACAGTATAATAGGGTTTACATATCAAGAACATATCAATAAATCCACCTCAAACTCACTCTGTGTTATAAAGCCTGTACATCTGCTAGCAATTGTATACCCAGTAGAAGGCTACAAAGCCACATCATGAGCAGGAGGTGACCAGAGTAATTTAGGATATGTACTGAATTGGTATGGCTGTTGTGTTAATACCTAACATCAGCTGAAGAGCCACAGGTTTAAGATCAAGCTCATCGCTATAGACCAACCTGACACTAACACAATTTGCTAGTGAAGTTATTTGGTGCTTTTAGATGTGTATCAATGTCTGATTACTTATTTTACCAGATGGTAAATTCAACCTCTTGTGCAAAACATGACAATATTGTCATCTACAAAGTTTTCAGATGCCTTTGTTATTGTGGCCGTGTCAGAAGGGGACAGAAGGCAGAATATAGAAAGTTATGTGGAGTTGTTTGAGATAAATTATCTACAATTAAATGGGGCTAAAACCAAGGAGTTTGTAGTGGATTTTAGAAAGTTTCAAAATGGCTTTAAATAGTGGATACTGTTTAGGAATTACCTGGGTATTTGTAATTGATATAAGGTTAGATAGGACAAAAATGAAGAGGCAGTGTATATAAAAGGCATGAGTTGGTTATTTATATTGGAATAATTTAATGTTTGCAATACAGTGCTTCTGATGTTTTATCACTTGGTAGTCTCTAATCTCTTTTAAAAACACCACCCCAAATTTATTCCCTCTTATTTGTCTGACTTGTGTTTTCTGAACTGTGTTTTAACTTTTGAATTTGGAAATTATTAAGACCCTTTGGGGGGAATGTAATAAAAGTGGTAATGGAAAAATTATTAGCTATGCAAACATTTGTGCAGACAAATTTGCCTTTCCACGAATATTATATGGGCTTTGCGAACGCAGAAACTGTTTAGCGACCACTTCTGACAGCGGAAGAAAGTTTGTGAATTTTTATTGTTTGCAACAGTGCGCAATGTATGTAATACAACTTTTAATTAAATCCTAAATATTACACCACCTTCAAGCATGCCTTAAAAAGTTTGCAATGCACAATTAAAATTCGCAATAACAGTCTGATGAACAATATTACATTAAATAATGCTAATTTTTATTCTTATTTGAATGCATTTTTTTCCATTTAATTCCCCCATTTGTCTCTCTCTCTCTTCAGTCCAACATTCATAAGCGGAGGGTGATTTTGTTTGGGGAGGCTAAATATGTGCCATACATAGACTGACCTAAAGCTAATGTGAGACTTAGGGGCTGATTTACTAAGACACGATTTCGAATCCGAATTGGAAAAATTCCGATTGGAAACGAACATTTTGCGACTTTTTCGTATTTTTTGCGAGTTTTTCGGCGTCTTTACGATTTTTGCGTAAAAACGCGAGTTTTTTGGCGTCTTTACGATTTTTGCGTAAAAACACGAGTTTTTCGTAGCCATTACGAAAGTTGCGCAAAGTCGCTATTTTTTCGTAGCGATAACACTTGCGCGCAAAGTCACGCCTTTTTCGTAGCGTTAAAACTTAAAAGGCGCGACGTTTCGCGCAAGTTTTAACGCTACGAAAAAATCGCGACTTTGCGCAAAATTACCGATCATTACGAAAAAAACGCAATCGGACGCATTTTGCCCGTTCGTGGGTTAGTAAATGTGCCCCTTAGTGGATTCACTGCTGATGTAAAAAATTAACCTCCCAACTACCTCTTGCGGTTCCTACTGGCTTCCAGGGATACTGCGCAAAGGTGCGGTTGGGAGTGTTTTTTTTTTTTTTTTTACCCTACAATGCTAAGGATGTAAAAGTATTCATACGTACACTTTTGTGAAGGGATCTGCATCCATTTGTGTTTGTGATAAGTTAGCTTAAAGGGGTAGTTCACCTTTAAATTAACTTTTAATATAATGTAGACATTGATATTTTAATGGTTTTTCAGTTACCTTTTTGTTCAGCAGCTCTCCATTTGGTATTTCAGCAGCTATCTGGTTGCTAGGGTTTTATTTACCCTAGCAACCAGGTAGTGGTTTAAACAAGAGATGGGAATATGAATAGTTAAGGGGCCTGCATGGAAAAATAAGTAATAAAAAATTACAATAATAAAATTCTAGCCTCGCAGGGCAATACTTTTTGGCTGTCGGGTCAGTGACCCCCATTTGAAAGCTGGAAAGAGTCAGAAGAGAGAGGCAAATTATTCAAGAACTATAAAAAAAAATTAATTAGGAAGACCAATTGCAAAGTTACTAGGAATAGGCCATTCTATAACATACTAAAAATTAACTTAAACACATCTAAAGGGGTGGTTCAGTTTTAAGTTAGTTTTATAGAGAGAGAGGCATTGGGTACTGATATCTCAGGCACATTATATGCAGTGAGACGCAGTCTGTATTTACAAAACCAGCACATTATATACAGTGAGAAGCAGTGGGTACTGATGGCAGATTTTCAGGCCCTGGCACTATAACACTGGTATTGATACACAACATTGGCTTCACTGGAACTAACTAGAAATGAACAAAACAATGAAAAAAAGTGAAAAAATAGTAAGTGCAAAAGACAATAACAAATATATAAAAGCACAATTAGCTTTTTCATGTGGAATGAGTTAACTTACCATCCATCTGTTAGGATAGGTGATAGGGATATTATAGATGTCAGGTCAGGCAAAAAACTATTTAATTTCAGCTAGTGATTCAGCCTTTACAGGTCCTTTTCAAAAAATTAGCATATTGTGATAAAGTTCATTATTTTCTGTAATGTACTGATAAACATTAGACTTTCATATATTTTAGATTCATTACACACAACTGAAGTAGTTCAAGCCTTTTCTTGTTTTAATATTGATGATTGTGGCATACAGCTCATGAAAACCCAAAATTCCTATCTCAAAAAATTAGCATATTTCATCCGCCCAATAAAAAAAAAGTGTTTTTAATACAAAAAAAGTCAACCTTCAAATAATTATGTTCAGTTATGCACTCAATACTTGGTCGGGAATCCTTTTGCAGAAATGACTGCTTCAATGTGGCGTGGCATGGAGGCAATCAGCCTGTGGCACTGCTCAGGTGTTATGGAGGCCCAGGATGCTTCAATAGCGGCCTTAAGCTCATCCAGAGTGTTGGGTCTTGTGTCTCTCAACTTTCTCTTCACAATATCCCACAGATTCTCTATGGGGTTCAGGTCAGGAGAGTTGGCAGGCCAATTGAGCACAGTAATACCATGGTCAGTAAACCATTTACCAGTGGTTTTGGCACTGTGAGCAGGTGCCAGGTCGTGCTGAAAAATGAAATCTTCATCTCCATAAAGCTTTTTGCAGCAGATGGAAGCATGAAGTGCTCCAAAATCTCCTGATAGCTAGCTGCATTGACCCTGCCCTTGATAAAACACAGTGGACCAACACCAGCAGCTGACATGGCACCCCAGACCATCACTGACTGTGGGTACTTGACACTGGACTTCAGGCATTTTGGCATTTCCCTCTCCCCAGTCTTCCTCCAGACTCTGGCACCTTGATTTCCGAATGACATACTTTGGACCACTGAGCAACAGTCCAGTGCTGCTTCTCTGTAGCCCAGGTCAGGCGCTTCTGCCGCTGTTTCTGGTTCAAAAGTGGCTTGACCTGGGGAATGCAACACCTGTAGCCCATTTCCTGCACACGCCTGTACACGGTGGCTCTGGATGTTTCTACTGCAGACTCAGTCCACTGCTTCCACAGGTCCCCCAAGGTCAGGAATCGGTCCTTCTCCACAATCTTCCTCAGGGCCCAGTCACCTCTTCTCGTTGTACAGCATTTTCTGCCACACTTTTTCCTTCCCACAGACTTCCCACTGAGGTGCCTTGATACAGCACTCTGGGAACAGCCTATTTGTTCAGAAATTTCTTTCTGTGTCTTACCCTCTTGCTTGAGGGTGTCAATGATGGCCTTCTGGACAGCAGTCAGGTCGGCAGTCTTACCCATGATTGCGGTTTTGAGTAATGAACCAGGCTGGGAGTTTTTAAAAGCCTCAGGAATCTTTTGCAGGTTTTTAGAGTTAATTTGTTGATTCAGATGATTAGGTTAATAGCTCATTTAGAGAACCTTTTCATGATATGCTAATTTTTTGAGATAGGAATTTTGGGTTTTCATGAGCTGTATGCCACAATCATCAATATTAAAACAAGAAAAGGCTTGAACTACTTCAGTTGTGTGTAATGAATCTAAAATATATGAAAGTCTAATGTTTATCAGTACATTACAGAAAATAATGAACTTTATCACAATATGCAAATTTTTTGAAAAGGACCTGTATAGGACCTGTGTATAGTACCTGCGGGAGTGGGATAAAATCTGCAGAAAAGTTGAGCATTGGTTCTTAGGTAAAGTCACAGTCTGCAGATTCTTCTTTTCACTCTTTATTTCTGCACTGCCTTCAGTTTCTAATATCTCCCGTGCCCTGTCTGCATCTGTGCCTTGATAGGTCAATTTTACTGTCTGTCAAGAAAGCTGTGCTCTGATTACAGAATCCACAAGAAGAAAGATCCAATTGGAGCACAGCAGAACTGGCTTTCAGGAACAGGAGAAGATTTCCAGGACAGTGCAGAAACGAAGTGAGGTTTTTTTTTCGTTCCTTTAAAGGTGCCAAGCAGGTTTGGGGAGGCGAGACGCCAGATATCCAAGGCTTTTGCTGATATCGATATTGTCGTTGATCTGCCATACACGCACCGAATATTATACAAAACTTTGTTTTGTACAATATCAGTGTGTGTATGGCCAGATTTGCACACGTGGGGTCTCAAAGGATCATCTCATGTTTCTAGCTTCTTAAACACTAAAATGATGCATAAGAAGAAAGTTAGTGTCAGGCATTCTCTTTTTTTAATTCCTGTCCAGCATGCTACTTTCCACCCAGACGCATTGGCCCATTGGGTCCCTAACCATGGGTTATCACAGAGGTGAGGGTGTACAGGCTTTGATGCCAGTACACAAGGGCACACAACTTTGTGTTTGGTACTGGTGCACTTCCTTTAAATAGACACCAAGCTCCTCCATCATTGCTCCATGGTCTTTGCTTTCCTGTTATTCCACTTGTCACTGCATGACCTTTGGACTTCAAAATCCTGATTCTTGCTTTTTACCCTTGCCTGCTTTCTGGGTTTCAGTTTGGCTCTGATGCCTGGCCCTTCACTTGTTAAGCAAGGAGCGATTTTCAGTTTACTTCTCTACTGCACTCCCCATTCTCAGGAGCTCTACCTTATGTGGGAGCTGTAGGAGAAGCGATTTTTTGCCTTATACTCAAAATAAAGTCATTGATACTTAGGGGCTGATTTACTAATCCACAAATTTGAATCCGAATGGGAAAAATTCGGATTGGAAACAAACATTTTGCGACTTTTTCGTCGCCGTTACGACTTTATCGTAAATTGTTGCAACTTTTTCGTAGCCGTTACGAAAATTGTATTGAGCGCTCGGAAACGGCGGGCAAAACTTTCAGACTTTGCATGATTTTGGAAGCCTCCCATAGAACTCAATGGCACTCTGCAGCTCCAACCTTCACGATACTGAAGCTTGAATGAATCCGAAACTTTCGCACTCGGCGCGAAGGCTACGAAAAAGTTGCGACAATTCGCGCAAGTCGTAACGGCTACAAAAAAATCGCAAAATACCGATCATTACGAAAAAAACGCATTCGGACGCCTTCGGACCGTTTGTGGATTAGTAAATCAGCCCCTTAGGGTCAGATTTACTAAAACTTTAACTTTTCTAATTTTTTTTGTTTTTAAAATTCAGATAAACTAATTTCCATCAATGTCTGACATTTACTAAAAAGTCTGAACTGAAAAAGTATGTGTGGAAAAAGTCATGGAAACATTGTGAAACCTCTTTTTCGAATTGTCGCAAAAACAGTGTAAAAATCCAAAACCTCTACAGTTTTGAAGCAAAAAAGATCTTCCAGGGAAGGTATATCTGCCTTTGACTTCTACATGATGGCGAATTGTTGGATTCAGAATTTTCCCAGTATTGTCACATAGTAAATCTCAAAAAATTTGTGACCCATTCATCAAAATTCAAATTTGTGAGTTTTCTTTCTTTTTCATTTGAAAAAACTCACCAACCTTGAATGTGCGCTTCTTTATTTAAAGACTCATATCTGGAAAACTTGACGGCATAAAAAGGTGGAAAAAACTTCAAATGCAGTGGAATCACATTCTACTCATCCTTTAAAGATTCTATCTAGTTTTAAAAAAATGTAAAAAAATCGAATTGAAAAAACCCATTTGAATTTGGCAAAATAAAACTCCCATTGCCTTCTACATAAACACAAGTTTCAGAAACTCTAATTCAAATTTGGTTTTATCTCAGTAAAAACTTTGATAATTCTTTGTGTCTTTTATTAGATAACCATGAATGCAGAGGTTTGTACCTCAGGCATATATCAGCAGGCCATCAGGATGGTGCCATACATTGGCCAATAAACTGCTGGCTAAGCTGCATATCATTCTGTGTATGTACAGCTCATTTAAGTCCCATGTAGGGTTGCCACCTCACCCCTTTAATACTGGTTACATATTGAATCCACATCCTGCGTGGCTCGTTAGCAATTCATTTAGTTGCATCTAAATTAATTGCTAATTAGCTATGTAGGATGTGGATTTAATACATGGCTGGCATTAAAGGGGATGAGGTGATAACCCTAGTCCCACAAGGGGTCAGATTCAGTTTATTTTACTGCTATAGAGTATTTACAGGATGCACATAGTAAAGTATATTTTGCCAAACAATAGAAGAGAGAAGTATTGGCAGACCAGGGGTTTCTGATTAACTCTATTTTGTTTACATTCGTTGTTTTTGAGAACCCTTTGTAATGCATCGACTGCTTAACTGTTTCCAGTTATATTTTGGAGTTTCCCTATCCATAATACATGTATGAGGGCAACTTGGATGTTCTTGTTACTATGCAATTAAATGTATCCCTGTGCCTTATGGCAACCAATCATAAACTTAACTGAACGTAGCAATTATAAAACACAATATTTCTTACATTTCTATTCATCACCAATCAAGTTAAAAATCATTCCACTCGTGAACAGATGGACTGTATCAAACAATTGGTTTCAACCTTAGGCTTCTTGCTCATGGTCATAAAATATACGAGCTCTGAAATCTGTTCCCTGAGGAGCTATAAAAGCACATCATTTAAATACTAAATGAACACAGGTGGTTTAGTACAAATTAGGCATCTGATGAGATCAGTGAATATAATTAGCTGTATCTTTAAGTACCTTTTAGTAGTCCTTGAAATGTGAAGTTGTAACGGCTGCATTGATTAACAGCCACTATGTCAGAAATTATCTTTCCCATATACAGTATTTGTAGCATGTTATAGATAGATGCAGAGAAGTATACTTCTAAAAATACAAATGTTTAACAGATATCTTCCCCATCATTCCTATTAAGGGAATTCAGTTAGTGTTTAGTTTTGTATTGTTCTACAGTAAGGGCCAGAGCCAAAGATTATTTTGCATGGTACCCTGCATCAGAGAGAAGGCCCCTACTAGTTTTATTCATCTCTTTTGTTGGGTACATTGTCTACTTGATATCTCTGATACAGGTGCAGCCTGCCAGGATCATACCATACTGCGTTATGTGAATCAAAATTGGTGGGCTTTGCAGACCTGATTCACAATGATGATCTTAAGGCTGAAACCACACGTGGCGTTTTTACGCTGCATATTTTCTAATTCTCTCAGTGGCTGAAAAACGCCCGATATCATCATCCATAGAAATAACTTGAAAAGACTCGAAGCAAACCACACAATGCGGAAATATGCTAGAAAACGCCTTAGCACGGATTTTTTTAAGTGTTAGCCGAAATACGCCAGTATTTGCACAGCAAGCTATTCCTATGTATACACAATGGCAGCTGCCAGACCTAGCGGAAATACGCTGCGTTTTTTACTATTTCGCACTATTAGCACCATGGAAACGGGATTTGCTACGTCACCAGTACTAGGCTGAAAAATGCCATAGTCAGGGGCTGTGTGGCTTGTGCGGCGTTTTTAGGCTGAGAAAATAGCAGCGTAAAAACGCCACGTGTGGCATCAGCCTAAAGGGACGGTTCAAATTAAAGTTAACTTTTAGTATTTTATAGAATGCCCTATTACTATAAACTTTGCAATTCATATTTATTAGTATTATTATTTAATTATTCTAGCTCCTGAATTATTTGCCTTCCTCTTCTGCATCTTTCAAGCTTTGAAAAAGGGGTCACTGACCTCTAACAGCCAATCAGATACTTTGCTTTGATTTTCTGTTGAAATCTAATTCCTGATTGGTTGCCCTGGGCAACATCGCCGGTAATGCTTCACTCCACTTTTTACACAGCATCATAAATATACCCTTAACAGTCAGATAGCTGCTGAAATTCCAAACTGGGGAGATGCCAAAAGTGGCGTAACTACCTATGCAGCAGTCTGCTGATTTGTAGTAGGGGAGCAGGGACTGTTCGCACCAGGCCCCCTAAGAAGATTTTTTGTAGGAGGGCCCAGCTTTACCAAGTTACACTACTGCTGCCGAAGAAAAAACTAAACTTAACCTAATAACTTAAGAACCACAAAAAATAGACAATTAAAACCAATTGCAAACTGTCAGAATATCAAAGCCTATGTAATTCACTAAATTTAATTTAAAGGTGAACAACCCCATTAACAATTTTATTTTTGGATGTATTTAGAATAAAATAGGGTAAAAATATTGACATTAAACATAATTTACAGCTCATTTTGGTAACTGATGCAACATGACCCATCACAGTTTAAAAAATAACCCAGCCCACAGTTTAAAAGCTAACCCAGTCACTGGTCAAGGCTTTCTGCAAATCTAATTTAAAGCCCTGTTTGCTGAGACAGATCCCTGATCCCGCTAGTGGGATATGGATTATAAAGGTGCGTAAGGGGGCCTGGGCATTGTTTATTCTTAAATGAATGGGTCAGCAAAGATTTCATAGAAGAACAAATCTTGGCTTGGGATCTTGGACTGGGTTGCATAACATTAGATTATCTGTATATTTTAGAAGTGCCAGTGCTATCTTTCCCGACATGATTATTTAAAAGTGAAAGGAGAAGGAAAGGTAAAAACTAAAGGTGGCCACACTCGTGGCGATTTGCGATCTGAAACGGCAGATAAGGACATAGAAACAATAGGATTTCTACCTCCTTCTGCCGATCCAGCCCCGACGGCAGATTTTGCTCAGGCACCTTCTATGGCGCCCAATCAAAATCTTTTAACCTGGCCAATCGGCGAGTCGACCAATATCAGCAGCCTCCTGCGATATAGGTCGACTCGCCAACGTGCCATACACGCACCGAATATCGTACGAAATGAGGTTTCGTACGATATTTTCGGTGCGTGTATTGCCAGCTTTAGTAAACTCTATCAGAAAGGTCTATGTAAATACAGCCATAAGCACTCACAGAAAAGCTGCACTGACTTCTCTGTAAAAAAATAGTTGTGTCTGTTTTGCTCTGCCAGAGACACGCAGCTTTCAGCTCTCTCCTCTCTCCTGCTCCCCCCTCCCTCAAGAATGCTAAGAACTCACTCCCTCCCCTTAGGAATGTGGATCTGAGCCAATCAGCAGGAAACTGACTCATAGCCTTACTAACTTAGCATGTTCACTTGGTCTGGGTGTCTGTGCAGGAGTGAGGCATTATGGGAACTTTCTGTACACAGCTCAGCGTTTTTTCTTCCTGTTTGGCTTCTGATCATCTGAACAGGAGAAATATTGGGAGACTCAAGGGCACTATTGAGACAACTGAAGGTATGCCTGCAGCTTGAGATTAACTCTTTATTAGTCTTTCCTTCTCCTTTAACATCCACCAAGGAATATTGAGGAAAATTGCACTCCAAAAAAATGAATCAAGGTTATCACACAAATGCTTTCAAGGACATTTCACCTTTAATTCAATACATAATTGCTTCTACTGCTAATAGCACATTTAGGCCCCATGGAAGTTTGCTTAAAATGTAACCCACTATAGAAGTAAAAAAAGATGTTAGGGGATAGCCTGCCAGACATGTCTACTGCTAATGTGTCAGGGTTCTGCTGCTGCATTGAAAGCCAAAGCCATACCGTGCAGTCATATGACTTTGGCTAAAGGCCCATTCCCTTTCTGGATATTACTGGTTGTGGTTTAGGTCTACAAATGCTGCTTGTATGACATTAGCCTAAGGATAGTTGAAATGAGAACATTATTGGCAGGTGAGGAAGTAACAAAAAAAACAAAAAAGTTCAGTAAGTTTTAGCGAGGCATATTAGTCTAGATTGATTTGGATAAAAAAACAGTTTATTTGCCAACTTCCAGCATGAAGTAAAGCAATTATAATGGAATATAATAAGGAATAAATTACAAACAAACTATTGGTATAAGCACATTCTTTGGGTTAGGAAGAATTAAATTTTTATGGCTCAATTTACTAGCAACACTAACCTGCAGGAGGGAGTGTCATAAGATCTAGGCCATTAAATAACTACTACTGCTCTGAATAACTTAGTCATCTCCCTCTCAACTTGTATGGATGCCCCAACAAAACTTAGGCTTGTGTAAAAGGGTCAGCAGGACAACGCCAAACACAAGGCCAAAGCAATGTAATAATTAATTAGGCAGAGAAAATTAAATTAGAGGCCTGTCAATTACTGGACTATAAACGTGTCCCATTATTAATTTAAAGCTTATCCCCATGTAAATGCTTTTTGTCCACGTTCAGTGTGCAGAACTTTGCACGTGTTTTTTTCCAATAATATAATGGAGACAGATTTTACTCACTAGTAGGTAACATTATCGGTCATTTATGAACCATCAGCAAGTATTGATGGTCCAAAATCAACGCAATGAAGAGTGCCTATTGATGCAATTAATTTAGATACTTGTCTTCAATAACACACACCAGCTTTAGGACCAGATGCCAGTTATGTCAGTCACAACGGAACTCTCTACTTGTTCTTTACAGGGTTCCGCTGAACACAGGAAATGAGGCACACATAGTGAGATGCGACTCTTTTCTTTCCATTCTGTAAATATAAGAGGTAGGGGTTAGCAAGGTGCTAGGTGAAATTTTAACATCTTACCAGCAGGATCATTGGATTATTATCTACGTGTAAATGGCCCAGATGTTTGGCCACTGAGAAGCAGTTGCTTTACTAAAGGGCCCAACACTTTCTCTATGCATTTTGCAGATTAACATTTTAACTTTGCCAGGAAACTGCTGTTCGTTTTCAACCCCATTTCCAAAAATCTTGGGACACTGTGTAAAATGTTAATATGAGTATGTGATAATAATATGGAAATCCTATAGGGCACATTCACTTACCTAAATGTAGAGTGCAAAGTGCAATTTCCACAATTTCCATTTTTTTCCACACAATGCACAGTTTTGCCCCCCCCCAGAATTCCAGAATCATGGCGGACACATATAGGCAATTCTCTAGAGACAATTGTGCTTTGCTTAAGGCAGTCATGTCTGATTTGCCAAAAATGGATAAACTGCAAGTATGCAGTGCCTATTGACACAGGGCACTGAGGGAACCCTAGAGCTACTGCCTGGCCAGGCGGTGGCAGTTGCTCCATTGTTTCCCAGCGTCAATAGGTGCAGCAGTGCCTGAATAGGTGGATGAGAGAAATAAAAATAAATAAAAAAAGAAAATAATTTTTATGTCTCTCATCCCACTGTGATTAATTCTCTTGTTTCCTCTGCTTTTATACCAGCACCTATAAGGTGCGTTGTCTCCATTTACATGCTCAAAATGTTAACACAGCGTAGTGCCAACATCATTTGGGAGTTGCAGGTCAGCATCACAACAGACACGGGCTTGATGTTAAAAAGTTCTTATCGTTCTCCCCTACATAGTGTCACTTTCCTATACATTATGTATATTGTATTTTATTGTGTTTGTCCTTTGTAATGTACGTTTGTCTTGTTCACACATTGGGCCCGATTCACTAAAGTCCGAAATAAGGAGTGCTATTTATAGCATGCGTTAAAAATCTTATCACTTCTTATTTTTCACTCGATTCACTAAAAGGACACTTCTCATAATTAAGAAGCGATGTTCTTGGCGTTATTTATCTTACGATGACATATTTTCAAGCAATATATTACGCAGCGCACAAGATATTACGCAGCGCGCGATATTTTACGCAGAGCGCAATATATTACGCACGTAACTATTACTTTCTGAAAACCACCATTTCCCTGAAAACTGGAGGATGCATCACTCTAGGGCCAATATATACTTGAAAAAATACGACTGCAAACTCCATGTTGTGTTGCCAATAGCTCACGAACCGCAATTTTCTTTAAGTACCGCCTGCCCCAAGTAGGGTTAATATTCACACAGATTAACACGATATTTTGCACGTTTAACGCTTCATATGTGTTTATGAATCATGCGTTAGTACTATTTCTATTCGCTAATTAACGCAATGCGTTTTTTTTTTGTGCATGCGATATGCGGATTAACACATGCGAAATGACTTTGATGAATCGGTACTTAATTATCGCATGCTTTTTAATGAAAAAAACTATGCGATAAGCGTTATTGACCTTTAGTGAATATGTCGACGCAAGATAAATAACGCCAAGAACATCGCTTCTTAATTATGACAAGTGTCCTTTTAGTGAATCGAGTGAAAAATAAGAAGTGATAAGATTTTTAACGCATGCTATAAATAGCACTCCTTATTTCGGACTTTAGTGAATCGGGCCCAATGTGTTAATTCTCTGTATATACACTTAGTGACGTCACTGTTTTGGCGCCAAATTTGGTTTTTTCAGTACACTAGTGTTTCCTCACTTTGTCTTTGAGAAAGGCTGCGGATGCAGCCGAAACATTAGATGTCGATTTTAATAAACACTTTTACTATCCACTAAGACCTGCGAGTGTGGAACATTTTCTTCAGCTTTTATATATACATATATATATATATATATATATACACTGCTCCAAAAAATAAAGGGAACACAAAAATAAGACATCCTAGATCTGAATGAATGAAATATTCTTATTAAATACTTTGTTCTTTACATAGTTGAATGTGCTGACAACAAAATCACACAAATGTTATCAATGGAAATCAAATTTATCAACCCATGGAGGTCTGGATTTGGAGTCACACTCAAAATTAAAGTGGAAAAAAACACTACAGGCTGATCCAACTTTGATGTAATGTCCTTAAAACAAGTCAAAATGAGGCTCAGTAGTGTGTGTGTGGCCTCCACGTGCCTGCATGACCTCTCTACAATGCCTGGGCATGCTCCTGATAAGGTGGTGGATGGTCTCCTGAGGGATCTCCTCCCAGACCTGGACTAAAGCATCCACCAACACCTGGATAGTCTGTGGTGCAACGTGGCGTTGGTGGATGGAGCGAGACATGATGTCCCAGATGTGCTCAATTGGATTTAAGTCTGGGGAACAGGCGGGCCAGTCCATAGCATCAATTCCTTCATCTTGCAGGAACTGCTGACACACTCCAGCCACATGAGGTCTAGCATTGTCTTGCATTAGGAGGAACCCAGGGCCAACCGCACCAGCATATGGTCTCACAAGGGGTCTGAGGATCTCATCTCAGTACCTAATGGCAGTCAGGCTACCTCTGGCAAGCACATGGAGGGCTGTGCGGCCCCCCCAAGAAATGCCACCCCACACCATTACTGACCCACTGCCAAACCAGTCATGGAGGATGTTGCAGGCAGCAGAACGTTCTCCACTGCGTCTCCAGACACGTCTGTCACATGTGCTCAGTGTGAACCTGCTTTCATCTGTGAAGAGCACAGGGCACCAGTGGCAAATTTGCCAATCTTGGTGTTCTCTGGCAAATGCCAAACATCCTGCACGGTGTTGGGCTTTAAGCACAACCCCACCTGTGGACGTTGGGCCCTCATACCACCCTTATGGAGTCTGTTTCTGACCGTTTGAGCAGACACATGAACATTTGTGGCCCACTGGAGATCATTTTGCAGGGCTCTGGCAGTGCTCCTCCTGTTCCTCCTTGCACAAAGGCAGAGGTAGCGGTCCTGCTGCTGGGTTGTTGCCCTCCTACGGCCTCCTCCACGTCTCCTGATGTACTGGCCTGTCTCCTGGTAGCGCCTCCATGCTCTGGACACTACGCTGACAGACACAGCAAACCTTCTTGCCACAGCTCGCATTGATGTGCCATCCTGAATGAGCTGCACTACCTGAGCCATTTGTGTGGGTTGTAGACTCCGTCTCATGCTACCACTAGAGTGAAAGCACCACCAGCATTCAAAAGTGACCAAAACATCAGCCAGAAAGCATAGGAACTGAGAAGTGGTCTGTGGTCACCACCTGCAGAACTACTCCTTTATTGGGGATGTCTTGCTAATTATGTATATACATATATATGTATATAAATATGCATATAAATGTGTGTGTGTGTGTGTGTGTGTGTATATATATATATATGTATGTATATATGTATTTATATATGTATGTTTTTTATTAGTTCTCAGTAGAATTGTGCAGTTGGCTAATTAGGACTAATTACTTGCAGATCTCTATGCACCTGATCCCAAGCTATGCAAAAGCACCATAACTTTTATTCAGCATTATAAGGCTAATGCCACTCAAGGCGTAGGGCGGATATTTTCGGCAAGCGTAAAAGCGCTTGCTGAAAATTCCGCTCTACACCTCCTACATGTGCCTGCACCCGAATGAATGAGAGATGCTCGGGTGCAGGCACATGTAGCCGATATACGCATGAAATCATTACCTAGCCCTATCCCCTGGTATAATTACGTGCAAGGCAAGAATATTTCAGCAGCCTCTCTATTGTGCATGTATAACTTCAGTGAGCTAGCACATTGCTATCTTTTCTCTACGCAACACTATGCGGGTATATGACTTTTTATCCAAAATGCTTGGGTTTTCAAGAGTATATTTCTGTAATTTGGATCCCTATACCTTAAGAATACTAAAAATCATTTAAGCATTAAATAAACCCAATCAGATTGTTCTGTCTCCAATATAGATTCATTATATCTTAGTTGCGATCAAGTACAAGGTACTGTTTTATTATTACAGAGAAAAAGGATATCATTTTTAAAAATTAGAATAATTTACTTAAAATGGAGTCTATGTGAGATGGCCTTTCTGTAATTTTCAATCTTTCTGAATACTGGTTTCTGGATAATGGATCCCCTACCTGTACTTTAACTTCAAATCACTATCATTGGAATACTGGGGTATTCCTTATCACTAAGGTTCACAAAGATTCCCCAGGAAATCATTCTATTAGGGCACTGGTCTGATTTATCTAACTGTCACAATTTATGGCTAGCCTTTATGGTGTGGCATTCGATGTGCCTTGCATTACTCATTGGATTTATATGCTCAAAAGATCTTTTATATAATGGATCTTCACCTTCTCAAGATGATACTGCTCATTACCATTCACTGACAACACAATATTCATTGATGTTTTTGTTCCCTAGCAACCAGTGCAGGGTCTCTGGGTATCTGCAATGAAATTATTGGTCTTTTTCCACACTCCAACAGTAGGAAAAAAGCAACCACCTCACACATAATAAGAGACATTTGATTCATATATTTGTTATGACAAATGCACATTGAATCTGTAACCTTCTAACCTTACAGATTTGGTTATCTCCCAAAGATAAATAATCTGCATCTTTTATGTGCAGGTTTAAATATTCAGATATTAATTGTTTTTAACTTACATTTTAATTCAAGAAGAATATATATAGGTTATAAATTAAACTAAGGCCTCAAAGTTAAACAAAGTTAATATTTAACAAAGTTAACTTTTATCTTTCAATTTGTCCTAATAGCTTTTAACCTGTGTAGAGAATATAAATTAATTCAATGAAAGAAAACAAAATACAGTTGTTTTTGGACTTGATTGACTGCAAACGTGGCCATTTGTGAACATAGCAGAAGACTATAATACAAATGCAATATAAGAACTCTGGTATATGGGAAGTATTCTGCAATGCGTTACAAAATAAAATACACTACTCAAAAAAATAAGGGAACACTTAAACAACACAATGTAACTCCAAGTCATTCACACTTCTGTGAAATCAAACTGTCCACTTAGTTAGCTGATTGACAATCAATTTCACATTATGTTGTGCAAATGGAATAGACAACAGGTGGAAATTATAGGCAATTAGCAAGACATCCCCAATAAAGGAATGGTTCTGCAGGTGGTGACCACAGAACACTTCTCAGTTCCTATGCTTTCTGGCTGATGTTTTGGTCACTTTTGAATGCTGGTGGTGCTTTCACTCTAGTGGTAGCATGAGACGGAGTCTACAACCCACACAAATGGCTCATCCAGGATGGCACAACAATGCGAGCCTTGGCAAGAAGGTTTGCTGTGTCTGTCAGCGTAGTGTCCAGAGCATGGAGGCGCTACCAGGAGACTCCATAAGGGGGGTATGGTTGCCCGACGTCCACACGTGCAGGACGTTTGGCATTTGCCAGAGAACACCAAGATTGACAAATTTGCCATTGGCACCATGTGCTCTTCACAGATGCCTACAACATTCTCCAGCATGACCGGTTTGGCAGTGGGTCAGTAATGGTGTGGAGTGGCATTTTTTTGGGAGGTAGCCTGACTGCCATTAGGTACAGAGATGAGATCCTCAGACCCCTTGTGAGACCATATGCTGGTGCGGTTGGCCCTGGGTTCCTCCTAATGCAAGACAATGCTAGACCTCATGTGGCTGGAGTGTGTCAGCAGTTCCTGCAAGACGAAGGAATTGATGCTATGGACTGGCCCACCCGTTCCCCAGACCTGAATCCAACTGACCACATCTGGGACATCATGTCTCGCTCCATCCACCAACGCCACGTTGCACCACAGACTGTCCAGGAGTTGGTGGATGCTTTAGTCCAGGTCTGGGAGGAGATCCCTCAGGAGACCATCTGCCACCTCATCAGGAGCATGCCTAGGTATTGTAGGGAGGTCACAAAGGCACGTGGAGGCCACACACACACTACTGAGCCTCATTTTGACTTGTTTTTAGGACATTACATCAAAGTTGGATCAGCCTGTAGTGTTTTTTTCCACTTTAATTTTGAGTGACTTCAAATCCAGACCTCCATGGGTTGATAAATTTGATTTCCATTGATAATATTTGTGTGATTTTGTTGTCAGCACATTCAACTATGTAAAGACCAAAGTATTTAATAAGAATATTTCATTCATTCAGATCTAGGATGTCTTATTTTTGTGTTCCTTTTATTATCAGATGGGGGTTTTTTGGCCTTACTCTGGATCAACTAGCAGTTAGGCAGGTTATTTATGCATATAAGGTTGAACTTGATGGACATGTGTCTTATTTTTAATCTAATTTGCAAAGTTACTATGTTATATGTTACTAACATATAAAACACAAGCAAAGAGGGCAATGTCTTCTACCAACCATGTACATGTTAAGCAGGCACTCAATGAGCAGAGTTTTGGAAGACTGCGAGTTGAGTGCCTGCTCTAAATGTACACGGTTGGATGCCCTCCCTTAACTGAAGGCTCAGGGCAGTGCATCTGAGCCTCTTCTTTCCTGTAGTTATTTGGTCTACCTCTGGCATCTACCTCCTTTCTTTGGGTATCTCTTTAAATGTCTACTGAATGATAAGAAAGGTTAATGATCTCCTTCCCACTTCTCCCACCATCCATGTGCTGCATGTACTGTCAAGCATAATAAACAAAGGGTTTATTATACAGGAGGATAAACTGGGACATTTATGGGAATTTAATCTTCACTATACCTACAGTAGATGGTATGTGACATGCATACTAAAATAAAGAAATATATATGTGTGTGTGTGTCTCTCTCTCTCTCTCTCTCTCTCTCTCTCTCTCTCTCTCTCTCTATATATATATATATATATATATAAAACGAGAAAGGAGACTGCCGGCACTCACGAAATACCCGCTTTGGTTGCCTGGGTGCAGTGTTCAATCAGCATAAACAGAAAACATCCAGAAGCCGCACTCACAGGTCTTAAGTTGAGAAAACGAAATCTTTATTGCCAGGAGAGTGAACTAACGTTTCGGCTGTTACACCAGCCTTTGTCAAAGTTACAAACTTCAAGTACAAACAACCATAAATACAGTGAGTGGCGGGAAAATAAACAGGACGTGAAAAAACTTTGTGTGTGACGTGTGCATTAATCATGACGTGTGCCTCAGCGTGGCCAACCCACAAAAAACACATAAACAATAAACATTATTACAAATACGGATAAAAATAAAAATAAAAATAAAGATATGGTACTGACAGTACCGCGTCCACGGGTTATCACCCTAACAGTGCAATGTACGGGTATCACGGGACACAAGGGATTGGTCATAGGTATACAATAACGAGTGCAGACATATCTAAACGAATAATAACAACGAAATAGCAACACTTTATGTGTACACATCAAAATCGTTGAGCCAACACAGAAAAGACGGAAAGAAAGAACACGAGAGTCGGACAGCGCAAACAAACGCAGAAGACAGGACAGGGAAATGATCGATTACTGAGTGAGACGAAAAAAGAGGGTAAGTATATATATAGGGAAAGTAATCAAAAACAATACCCCTGTAGTGGCCCCATCAGCAGGGGACGTGTAGTAGTGGTGTGAGCAAAACGCTCAAGTGCCCAACCGGGAGTGAAGTGAGGGGGGTGAACTTGTGGTGCAGAATGAGATCAGGAGAACTATCGCTGAAAGTATTGCAGAGTGGCTCCATGGCAGGAAGGCTCTGGATGGTAAGGGTCATAAGGCTCAAAGAGATCTGTGCGCTCAGGCAAGAAACGGGCAACGACTGCGTGGCATAGAGTGAGCATACTCACAAGAGGAAGATGTTAAGCTGGAACCAAATAGGGTTGGTGTCGTAGCCTCGGGTGGGGGTCAGCTGATACTGTCGCTCAAAGTAGGTATAGGTGACGCGTCACATCGGTATCCCCTGTGTCCGTGCACCGGCCCCTAGGTACGTTGCGAACAGTAGTAGAGAGTAGAGGCAGGGGCTATTGTCATGGCCATTATTACGTATGAGGTAAAGACCAATCAACCACCTGGGCCGCGCCTGCACCGAGGGAGACTGGTCAGCAACATGTGGCACAGGCACCAGTGGCACAGCTCCAGGGCACGGACCAACATGACTTTCCTATTAAGTCCCTTTCCTCGATCAAAGCTAGCAAGGGTACCCGATATGGGTAGCTCTTAGCAAGAATATCATGCGGAAATATTATACGGCTCGAGTAACGTGTAGAGTCTTGAGCCTCCGGAAATGGTACATACGATGCCCTTTGTAGGCAATCAGTCACTGTGAGCCAGCCACCACCGTGTACGGTAGTACCTTACTGTACCACGGCCATGTCAAATCAGCATTAGGGAGCCACTCTAACTGCAAGCTAAAGCGTAGGAAATGGAGTGAACACGGTGAAGGAAACATGGGCAAACAGGGGACAAAGAGATACAGTGTAGCAAGTTCTGCAGTTGTGGCAAAACACAGTTTCTTGCCTGAGCGCACAGATCTCTTTGAGCCTTATGACCCTTACCATCCAGAGCCTTCCTGCCATGGAGCCACTCTGCAATACTTTCAGCGATAGTTCTCCTGATCTCATTCTGCACCACAAGTTCACCCCCCTCACTTCACTCCCGGTTGGGCACTTGAGCGTTTTGCTCACACCACTACTACACGTCCCCTGCTGATGGGGCCACTACAGGGGTATTGTTGTTGATTACTTTCCCTATATATATACTTACCCTCTTTTTTCGTCTCACTCAGTAATCGATCATTTCCCTGTCCTGTCTTCTGCGTTTGTTTGCGCTGTCCGACTCTCGTGTTCTTTCTTTCCGTCTTTTCTGTGTTGGCTCAACGATTTTGATGTGTACACATAAAGTGTTGCTATTTCGTTGTTATTATTCGTTTAGATATGTCTGCACTCGTTATTGTATACCTATGACCAATCCCTTGTGTCCCGTGATACCCGTACATTGCACTGTTAGGGTGATAACCCGTGGACGCGGTACTGTCAGTACCATATCTTTATTTTTATTTTTATTTTTATCCGTATTTGTAATAATGTTTATTGTTTATGTGTTTTTTGTGGGTTGGCCACGCTGAGGCACACGTCATGATTAATGCACACGTCACACACAAAGTTTTTTCACGTCCTGTTTATTTTCCCGCCACTCACTGTATTTATGGTTGTTTGTACTTGAAGTTTGTAACTTTGACAAAGGCTGGTGTAACAGCCGAAACGTTAGTTCACTCTCCTGGCAATAAAGATTTCGTTTTCTCAACTTAAGACCTGTGAGTGCGGCTTCTGGATGTTTTCTCTATATATATATATATATATATTGCGAGAAGACAGGCACTCACGTATAAGTAGGTCCAAGGGAGCCTGGGTGCAGTCCCAAAATAATAGATGGAGTAGCTGTAGAGAGAGTCCACACTCACAGGTCTTACAGAAAATGTAGAGGTTTTATTCAAATCAACATCTAACGTTTCGGCTGCATCCACAGCCTTTCTCAAAGACGAGATAAAGAAATAATTATATATATATATATATATAGAAAATAATCATCTGTGGCCAGCACACCCTTCAATGTTTATTGCAGATATATTGTTAAAACCAACGTTTCGGTCCTTGTTAGGACCTTTCTTCCTAACAAGGACCGAAACGTTGGTTTTAACAATATATCTGCAATAAAAAAAATTTTGATGAAACATTGAAGGGTGTGCTGGCCACAGATGATTATTTTCTATGCATGCATAATTTTGGCTAAGCACCCCGCAGAATATTGAGCCTTGGAGTGCGGACACCATTTGGATTGATATATATATATATATATGTATATATATATAAGAGATAAAGAAAACATAGCTTTCAGCTGCTAACAAAAATATGAACTCTACTGAACCTTATTCAATATACACTGAATTGTCAAATATGGGTTGGTCCAGGGTGTCCCTTTTGTTATGTACTAATAAGCATGCTTTTATTTATTTCACATTAAAAGTAAATAAGTGGTGGCAAAATAAGTGCCTACTGTGTTGCAGAACAGGCCTTTGATTATATTCATAGTGCATAAGAAGTAACATAGTTACACAGGGTTAAAAAAAGACCAGAGTACATCAAGTAAACCCAGCACACACAACCCACACCTACCAATCTATACACTCACATACATACACTATATATACAACCACTAGTACTAACTGTAGATATTAGTATCACAATAGCCTTGGATATTCTGATTGTTCAAGAACTCATCCAGGCCCCTCTTAAAGGCATTAACAGAATCTGCCATTACCACATCACTAGGAAGGGCATTCCCCAACCTCACTGCCCTCACCGTGAAAAACCACCTACGCTGCTTCAAATGGAAGCTCTGTTCCTCTAATCTATAGGGGTGACCTCTGGTGCGTTGATCATTTTTATGGGGAAAAAAGAACACCCCCTATCTGCCTATAATCCCCTCTAATGTATTTGTACAGAGCAATCATGTCCCCTCGCAAGCGCCTCTTTTCCAGAGAAAACAACCTCAACCTCGACAGTCTAACCTCATAGTTTAAATCTTCCATCCCCTTAACCAGTTTAGTTGCACGTCTCTGCATTAATATCCTTCTTAAAGGATACATTTTATATAAAGTTCATATTCAGTTATAATATTCATCCTCCCTCAAAATGTGAAATGATGCAGAAAGAAAGATGTTTTGAAAGCATTTTACCTCCTAAAACTGCCATTATATGAGAGCTGAAGAGACAACCACTCAAGCCTGAAGCCAGAGCAAAATGAGACATGGGAGTGTCCTTCAGTCTCCCACAGGAACTGGTCACAGCACTGACTGACAGGCTTTACTCAGCAGCAGCAGGGAAAACCCCTCCCTCCTTCTGTGTCTCTCTGCTTGTGCTGCTGCCAGAGAAGGGAAGGGGGGGGAGAGGAGCGAGTAGAGCAGGAACGGACTGTCTGTGAGCTCGCTAAGCCCCGCCCACTCTATGAATATTCACTTTAAGTAGGTGAGGGTGTCATAGAAGTCTATGAGGGCCGGCGGCTCTGAGCCAATATACTGAAGAGTCTAAACCGGAAGCTGGCATAAGGTCTGGGTAGAGCACAGTTTTCAAGCAGTTATGGACATATTTGAACCCAAAGGTAGTAAAATAAAAGCATTTCCTTCTATTTTACAGTTTTTTACATGGTTTAGTGCATTGTAAAAAATGATGCTATATATCCCCTTTAAGGACTGGAGCCCAAACTGCACTGCATACTCAAGGTGAGGCCTTACCAGGGACCTATAAAGGGGCAAAATTATGTTTTCATCCCTTGAGTCAATGCCCTTTTTTATACAAGACAGCACTTTATTTGCTTTAGTAGCCACAGAATGACATTGCCAGGAATTAGGCAACTTATTATCTACAAAAACCCCAGATCCTTCTCCATTAAGGAAACCCCCAACACACAACCATTTAGTTGATAGCTCGCGTTTATATTATTTCTACCAAAGTGCATAATTTGCACTTGTCCACACTGAACCTCATTTTCCAGTTTGCTGCCCAGTTTTCCAGTTTTGTCAAATCGCTCTGCAAAGCGGCAGCATCCTGCATGGAACTTATACTTTTGCACAATTTTGTGTCGTCAGCAAAAATAGAAACAGTACTCTCTATGCCCACCTCCAGGTCATTAATAAACAAGTTAAAAAGCAAAGGACCAAGGACTGAACCCTGATTGTTGATAGCTTGTATATATAAATTTGATAACCATCACTATAAAAAATAGTTTAATAAAGAATTCTGTTGGCTACCAGCACAGCCTAGCTTGGGTCTGTATTTTATGTTGGGTTGGCGCAAGTCACACGTGATTGATGATCTGTTCTTCTGGAGACGATGGAAATAGTATTGCATACAGGAGTCTTCCTCCGTGTTGCATTGTTTCTTGTTGATATAACCTCCAAAGCTTTCTCTATTGAAAATGATGGCTAGCAGCTGGGGAATAAGGTCAGAAAAGTGACGTAAAAGATACCGGATCACTGAGCCAGAATAATTGCATCCAATACCAGTTTTTCTCTTGAAATTGACTATCAGTTTGAATTTGCAGATGGCCTTATCTAATATTGAATCTTTATTACCGTAAGAACAGTATACAAAATTGACTAATAATTATCTATATTTAACTGCTAAACCATCATGAGTATAATTAAGAAATGCACATAGTTTAATATACTATTTTCTTCCTAGAACTGTATTATCGTGCAGGGAAAAATGTTTTTTGAATTAAATTTTAATGATAATCAACACATGAAATGAATTTACCTAGTTGCAAAGACTAAATTGGTAGCAGGACATGTTTTTCGGTGGCACAGCTCATATTCCAGAAAACGCACCCCAGTATTGCCCAGGTAGTGGTAGTACCGATGCTGGCAAGAGCCCTGCCTGCCAGGGATGCCTGAATCAAACAACATGCGCATCAGGAACTGTGTCAGGACCAGACTGAGCTATAGAAAAATTGACACCAGTTAAACACAAGATATTAGTTCTCTCTGGAAAGGGCAGTGTGGGCAAAAGTACATTTAGTGCCCACCTGGCACCTGGTTTGACACAGGATGAGGACGAAGAGGTGGCTTTGCTTGATGTGGACATCTGTGGACCATCAATTCCAAAAATTATGGATTTTGTTGTGTATTGACTGTTAATGTATGATCACTAGATGGCGCTGTTACATGTAAAAACTGATATGTGTCATTAATTGTTTCCCCTAGCATTGCCTGTCTCTCCTTCCTTCTAACTTGTTGGCAGAAGAGTTATGTCTGTTGGATTCTTGATTAGCAGTCCTGATGATGCTGTCATATGGAAAGGTCCTAAATAAAACTGAATGATCAAAAAGTTTTTGCTAGGTATAGACTGTTGGGAATTATCTGATAACAGATGAACACCTCTGTGGTACAATATCTCAGTGCAGCGGGAATTGATGGAACAGTAATCATTACTCAAGAGGTCTGACTTCAGGATGTCCAAAAAGAAATCAACTTCTGTCACAAAGTCAACTTCCCGTCATTATAGGTGAAGTGGAAAATATGAGCTGGTTTATTTGTCATAAATGTAAGAATGAATCTCAGATATTTCCACCAACTGCTGGGGAAGCAGATATGATGTGAACTCATCTCAATGTTTCTTTACTGGGTAAAGTCCCCTTAGATCCAAAGACAGGAAAGAGCTGTGCCACGGAAATCATTTATTACTAAAATTTCAGATTCACCAGCAACATTATCTTACAGAACAATAATCCACAAAATTCAGGACTATTGTGAGAAAAAGTGACTTGCTTTTCCTAATGGTATGGAGAATTCCTGCTAAGCAGTTTTGTACTTTGCCATAGATTACGGATTTTCACATTTTACCATTACCTTAAGAGAATTTCAGCTTTACCAAGCCACTCCTGCTGTATCCCTAAACTGGTATCTCAGACAGTAAATATAGCTATATTTTGCTATTTGGTAGCCCTATGTGGACTGGAAGCCTATATAAGGCTCTGTTAGGCTTTACACTGGGTTTTATGCAACCAAAACGTGCCTCCAAACCAGAAATTTAAAAATCGGCATCTGCTTTGAGGCCACCGGGAGCAACATCCAAGGGGTTGGTGCGCAACATGTTGCTCACGGACCACTGCTTGGGGATCACTGGGCTAGATTTACTAAAGGCTGCTAATGTTATTTAAGTGACCTCTGCACTGTGCATTTATTCCTGCCTAAGGAATTACGATACATATGTGGAATTCAAATACTCTATCAATGCATAGACTAGACAGTAATAATAATTAAATAATACTTATTATTGTTATTATAGATATTGGCTTATTATAATGGGCAACAGAAGAGGCTACACAATATTTTGTATCTTGGGACTGGCTACACATAGGTCTTGCTACATTAGCTATTGTGTGTGTTGTTCTTTAAGGTCTAATACACCATAAACACCGTAGCAGGAACTTAGAAAATCCTGTTTCACAGCAGTAAAGGTAGGTATAGGAGCAGTGTTTAAACCTAGCATGTGTGGAGGAAATCCTGCACAGTCGCTTCAAAAATATTTACTTTAATCACAGACCAGTTATTTTAGTATGCAGCTTGAATACTACCAGCCTAAGGATCTTCAGGCGTTCTGTAATAAAGGTTGCAAGATTTGTATCAAGTGTTTTCACCCATTCAGTTAGTAGGCAGTGTTTCTTAGAAAGCCCAGTATCCTATGTAAGTCAGCTGTCAGAAATTATACTTAAATGATCCAATTATGAGGTAAAGAAGTTAATAGGGAAAAAAAGGAAAGCTTTTAAGAAATATAAGTCAGAGGGGACAGTAGATGTGTTTAATGATTATAAACACTATAACAAGTGTTGTAAAACAGCAATCCGGAAGGCAAAGATAGAAAATGAGGAGCGCATCGCGACCGAGGCCAAGACTAACCCCAAAAAGTTTTTTAAGTATATTAATAGTAAAAAGATGCAGGTTGAGGGTGTGGCCCCATTGAGTTATAATAACAATATGGTTACAGCGGATACAGAAAAGGCAGATGTGCTTAACCAGTTCTTTTCTTCTGTGTATACAGTAGAGGAGCCACTGGGCCAAGTCCCACCCAATAGCTGCACTGTTGCCTCAGCTCCAACTACACAGTGGTTGGCACAGGATATGGTGCTTAAAGGGTTACACACGATAAATGTAAACAAGGCACCTGGGCCAGATGGAATACACCCTCGGGTACTGAGAGAGCTAGGGGCAGAATTGCAGTGGCCCTTGTTTCTGATATTCTCAGACTCGCTTTCATCAGGTATGGTACCTAGGGATTGGAAGAAGGCGAATGTCATTCCCATATTTAAAAAGGGAGTAAGATCTCAGCCTGGCAATTATAGGCCTGTAAGTTTGACATCCGTGGTGGGCAAGTTATTTGAAGGCTTGTTAAGGGATCACATTCAAAATTATGTAGTGGAGAATGCCATTATGAGCAGTAATCAGCATGGCTTTATGAAGGACAGGTCATGTCAGACCAATTTAATTGCTTTTTATGATGAGGTAAGTAAGAAGCTGGACAGTGGGGATGCAGTAGATATAATCTATTTGGATTTTGCCAAAGCATTTGATACCGTTCCCCACAAACGACTGCTTTCTAAGCTAAGGTCTGTTGGTCTTAGTGAAGTCGTTTGCACATGGATAGAAAACTGGCTACAGGATCGGGTACAGAGGGTGGTTGTTAATGGTACATTCTCTACTTGGAATAAGGTCCTCAGTGGGGTCCCTCAGGGTTCTGTACTGGGTCCACTTTTGTTTAATTTGTTCATAAATGACTTAGGGGAGGGTATTATGAGTAATGTATCAGTGTTTGCAGATGACACAAAACTCTGCAGACCAGTCAATTCTATCCAGGATGTGACATCCCTGCAGCAGGATCTTCACCAACTGGCAATCTGGGCAGCTAAGTGGCAGATGAGATTTAATGTGGATAAATGTAAGGTCATGCACCTGGGATGTAAAAATATGCAAGCCCCATATACCCTTAATGGGACTGCACTAGGCAAATCCATAATGGAGAAGGACCTTGGAGTCCTTGTAGATAATAAACTTGGCTGTAGCAAGCAATGCCAGGCAGCAGCTGCAAGGGCAAACAAGGTTTTGAGCTGTATTAAAAGGGGTATAGATTCACGGGAGGAGGGGGTTATTCTTCCCCTTTACAGAGCGCTGGTAAGGCCCCATCTAGAATATGCTGTTCAGTTTTGGTCTCCAGTGCTCAAACGGGACAGTATTGAGTTAGAGAGGGTCCAGAGAAGGGCAACTAAGCTGGTAAAGGGTATGGAAAGTCTCAGTTATGAAGAAAGACTGGCCAAGTTGGGTCTGTTTACACTGGAGAAGAGGCGCTTTAAGAGGTGACATGATAACTATGTATAAATATATAAAGGGATCATATAATAACCTCTCTAATGTTTTATTTACCAGTAGGTCCTTCCAACGGACACGAAGGCACCCACTTCGTTTAGAAGAAGGGAGGTTCCATTTAAATATTCGGAAAGGATTTTTTACTGTGAGAGCTGTGAGGTTCTGGAATTCCCTCCCCGAATCAGTCGTACTGGCTGATACATTATATAACTTTAAGAAGGGGCTGGATGGATTCTTAGCAAGTGAGGGAATACAGGGTTATGGGAGATAGCTCTTAGTACTAGTTGATCCAGGGACTGGTCCGATTTCCATCTTGGAGTCAGGAAGGATTTTTTTCCCCTCTGCGGCAAATTAGAGAGGCTTCAGATGGGGTTTTTTGCCTTCCTCTGGATCAACTAGTAGTTAGGCAGGTTATATATAGGCATTATGGTTGAACTTGATGGACGTATGTCTTTTTTCAACCCAACTTACTATGTTACTATGTATTATACATATTCTCTATATTTTGTTGGGTGAACTCACCAAAATAAGTCAGGGCCCATGTGCACCAGACCTTGAGCTTGAAGAAGGTTGCAGAAGCTTCACTGCATAGTTAACAGGCTGGCACAAAACTGGACCATTATAACCAAAGCAGTGCAATTAAAAAGTATTTATTTAAAGAAAATGCATCTCAAAAAACAAAAGGGTAAGCCTTACACATTTTGTGGCAAAGGGGCAATCATAGACCTAATTATGCACTTATGACAAGTTGAACCTGTCACAGCAAGGGCTTGACGGAAGATTACAGATATAGTAGATATACACAGGAGCTTAAAGGAAAAAGAAAGTCAAAGTCACTCTTTCCCTAAAGCTTTTCCTTTTTCAATCGCAATCCTCTGAAATATGTCTATGAAGATTTTCATTCATCCAGGTCATGGTATATCTAGTATAAATAAATTTGAAGCAACTGGATTTGTTTAGTAATCATTGAAGACGTTTCACTACTCATCCGAGCAGCTTCTTCAGTTCAACTGACTGGTATGGGAAGTCCTCAGCATATATACTCTTCCACTAATCCAATCACAATGGCACTATGTAACTCTTCAGAAAGGTGACATCTGAAACTCACAGAGGTGTGAATGCTGTGGAGTTACTTTGAAAGGATTACCCAAGTATCATGCAACTCTTCAAACAGGTGTTACTTGTTAGAGTTGCATGAATGGATGTGTGAAGAGTTCTGAAACTGCCGGGGTACAGATGTTAGAACAGCATTGTATGTAGCAGACAGATGGTGTCGAAGTCCCCCGCCTCTGTTAAGGGATGGTTTCTCCACTTTGACATGAATGGCCTCTTTTACACCTCTTTCAAACCAGCGGTCTTCTTTGTCCAAAATTTGGACATTGCTATTTTCAAAGGAGTGTCCCTTGTCTTTTAGGTGTAGAAAGTCAGCAGAGTCCTGGCCTGTAGTGTTCGCCCTCCTATGCTGAGCCATTCGCTTGGAGAGCAGTTGCTTTGTCTCACCAATGTAAAGGTCTGTGCACTCCTCGCTACACTGGACTGCGTATACAACATTGCTTTGTTTTTCCTTTGGTGTTGGATCCTTTGGGTGTACAAGTTTTTGTCTCAGTGTGTTGCTAGGTTTGAAAAACACAGGGATGTGGTGTTTGTTGAAAATTCTCCTGAGTTTCTCCGACACTCCTGCTACATAGGGGATGACTATATTGCGCCTTCTCTCTGCCTCAGGACGGTTATTCCTTTTGGTGTTCCTGTTGGGCTCAGTTGCTCTTGTTTTGACAAAGGCCCAGTCTGGGTAGCCACAAGCTTTCAGTGCTCCTCTGAGATGTTTACATTCCTTGTCCTTGGACTCTGTATCAGTTGTTACACTTTCCGCCCTGTGGTGTAGAGTTCTAATGACACCCAGTTTGTGTTCCAGCGGATGGTGGGAATCGAACAACAGATATTGATCCGTGTGAGTGGGTTTCCTGTATACTTCTGTTTTCAAGATACCCCCCTCTTGAATGGATATCAAACAGTCCAAAAAAGCAAGTTTGTTCTCATGGACATCCTCCCTTGTGAACTTGATGTTGTTGTCCACTGAGTTAATGTGTTCTGAAAAGGCCGCCACTTCGTTGGATCTGATTTTAACCCATGTGTCATCTACATACCTGAACCAGTGACTTGGTGTAGTTCCATTGAATGTGAGTAGGGCCTTCCTTTCCACTTCTTCCATATACAAGTTTGCTACAATGGGAGAAACTGGTGAACCCATTGCACAGCCATGTTTTTGCCTGTAAAATTGGTCCTTGTATTTGAAGTATGTGGTGTTCAGGCACAAATCTAACAATAAACATACTTGGTTGGGACTGAGTTTCGTTCTGCTGTTGAGGGTGTTATCTTTCTGCAGTCGATTTCTTACAGTAACACCTGTTTGAAGAGTTGCATGATACTTGGGTAATCCTTTCAAAGTAACTCCACAGCATTCACACCTCTGTGAGTTTCAGATGTCACCTTTCTGAAGAGTTACATAGTGCCATTGTGATTGGATTAGTGGAAGAGTATATATGCTGAGGACTTCCCATACCAGTCAGTTGAACTGAAGAAGCTGCTCGGATGAGTAGTGAAACGTCTTCAATGATTACTAAACAAATCCAGTTGCTTCAAATTTATTTATACTAGATAATCCTCTGAAACCTACATATGACATGTTTGCAAAATTAGGACTATCAATTTAATGAAAAAAAAACTGAATTATCAGATTTTTTTAATGTTGGGTTGCAAGAACATGAACATGACTTATTTCTATGCATTTAGAAATAGCAGAAAATTAAACAATTTTTGTTTCTTTGATTTGCATAATAATTAGCCTGGTTTCTATCTTGGGTTTTTCCCATCTATTTTTAATCAAAATGTTACTGTTGTGGATCGTGTAATAGTTTTCTGATGATTACATTTTTAATGTAGCGTTCCTTACAGATCTCTTTGGTAACTACACACTGCCATCTTATGGACAAATTTCATTAGCTCACATTCATGGTAAACAAAATATTCTGAAGTTTTATTTTTGAATTTAGTGTTTTTTAGAATTCCTAGCTAAATATGTAGGAGTTGCAGGCAAATAATTAATTATAAACAGGGTAAGGACATTTTTTTGCTGACTGGAAGCTGGTTTACTGGGGCACATAGACAGCAACCAAGAATGGCTGACAATTGGTTGACAGGTGACAAGCCAGGTCAGGTGATCTGAAAAGACAATATACAAAATTAGCCCTTAAAAGAGAGGGCAGTTAAAAATGTCTAATTTTTACAGCACTAAATCTAAAATACTAGGAAAAAAACCCCATCTACATGCATAGTGATAATGGCTCCCTAAAAAAGCACTCTCCTTACAAGGATACTTTTATTTATACAGAGTTTAGACAAATGAAGCTAAATCTGTGAAGAGAGGCCATAAGTAGTCCACACAAGTTCATAATGAAGGGATAAGTAAAGCACTCTGTGCCCAAAAGAAAAAGGCCAATGAACAAATCTTGAGCCAGCCCATTCAGCCAACGCACATTTCGTCAACTGCTTCTTCCACGCTGATTATATATATAGAGTGGAATGCATGCTCATCCTGGATTTTTCTTCTGGAGAATAGGGATAGTGTTGCCAACTCACCCCTTTACTACCAGCCACATATTGAATTCACATTCTGTTTGGCTAATTAGCAATTAATTTAGATTTATGTTGCATGGCTGCACAAAAATCAGTTTAGTCTGTAGCATGCATCTAAATTAATTGCTAAATAGCCACGCAAGTAGGGAGCAGAGAGCTGGCAACCAAAGTCAGGGATTTTACTGTTATACATAATGGTTTCTAATATTTCTATACTCCTGAGCAAGGTTTGGTTCTTAGAGTAACATATGGATTTTGGATTTGTAATATATGAAATAGAGAGTTGGTACTGACCGGTGGGCCCCTTGTTGCTTGGTATAACCCTCTCCTTTGTATGACTGGCACTGTGTGTGTGTGTAGGAATGGCTCGTGTGTGTGTGTCACTGTTACTTATCCTTTTATATGTTTTTTATTCGCATTTTATTCAGTAAAATGATCGAAGACCAAACTGCTTTGTCCTGATGTCCTTTAATTTCTACATAAGTGGCTGACTTAAGGAGAGGTTGGACAAGTTGGGATGTAGAAATATATAAGGGGACAGTACAATACAGTCTCTAAAGGTTTATTCACTGGTCTGTCCTTCCAGTAGATATAAGAGCATCCATTCTCATTAGAAAAGAACAGAATTTATTTGATTATCTTTTTTTCTGGCCATTCTATGAGGCACAATAAACGAATGGATAAATACTCTAACCAGAAAAATCTCAGAGCCCACAACCCCCCTGCCAATGTCACTTTATCAGGCTTATTAAATAATGTCATGTCTCCATGTCTATTATTTCTTTACTCATTTGCAGTTAACTCCCTCTGCTGGCTGCTGTATGTGCAAGAAACCATTTTCAGTGGATCCCTTTGGATCCCAAATTGCAATCGTTCAGATGATCAGAAGCCAAACAGGAAAAAAAACCCGCTGAGCTGGGTAAAGAGGATTCCCATAATGCATTGCTCCTGCACTGACTTGGTGACCAGGACTGTAGGCGGCGCATGCGCAAACGACCCTATGCAGCACAAGCAGGCACCCCCCTTCAGCCCCCGCACAGACACCAAGACACCAACTGGCACAGTCACATCAACACCCCCCCCCCCCGCTCCCCTCCCGTCCCCGCACCTGCTTGCTGCATCCCCGCTACTGCACAGACTGAAGAAACTCTGGCGCCTGCTTGTGCTGAAGGGGAGCGCGCGCGGGGAGACAGAGTTTCTTCAGTCTGTGCAGTAGCAGGGACGGGAGGGGGAGAGTTGGTGTGACTGTGCCGGTTGGTGTCTGTACAGGAGCAAGGAGAGGGGAGCGGGGACCGGGGGGGAGGGCGGCGTCGGATCACAAAGACACAGCCTGCAAGTGCTTCGGGGGGGGGGGGTTGCTGACAGACACAGCCTGGCTGGGGACGCATGTGCAGTAAAGAGTAGTGAGGTAAAGGAAGTGGGCATCCCTATTAAAGATGGCGGTGCTGTTCACTGAAAAGAGTCTGTAGTATGTAGTAAGTGTATCTCAGTAAATCTTTCTCTAGGCAAGCCAGAAATATAGCGTTTCTACATAGCGATAGTAGTACTTAATTGATTTTGACTTTCCTTGTCCTTCAAACCTGTGCTAAGGCACCACTAAACCTGCCAGCACCTCAGATACCTTGTGTCCCAGGTCAAATAAAGTTCAAGAAATTACTCCAAAATGCCCTCTTCTGCTTTAGACTTAGCGATGAGGTCTTATGAGGAAAAGAAGAAAGAAAAAAAAATATATAGTGTAATACTGTTATTACTTCACAATGTGCACTCTCATGTGCTTTTTAACACCAGTGATGACTTTTACTTATATCCCCCTTTTGTGCCCAGTTGTGATATCCCTTTCCGTTTGCCAATCTGCTTACAGACCCCCTTGGGTTTATATGGCATCCAATTGGTTCGCTTGTAGCTCACGACTCTCTGCTTTCCCACCTCTCAATTTCAGGCAGTGTTAGGAACCACTTCACTTAGGTAAATTTCCAACTTTAGCAACTTTAGGTTAATTCCACAACCTTTCTGTTTCCCTTCCCCTTTGTGCACTTACTGTGGGATAAATGCATACGCCATATGTGTAAAAACTTAAATACTTTAATATAAATAAAACTTCCCAATACACTCACAAACAGAGTATAGGATGTGCGTATCAGGAGTCACTGGTATGGATCAGGTGGCTGCTCCTTTTTCTTTCCCTGTTCCCGACCTGCAGTGTCGTTACTGGGTTCAGCAGTCCTGCCCTGATAGTGCTCCTCTGCGTCCTCTCTCACCGCTGACGCGTTCCGCCACTTCCGGCTTCCTCCTGTGCACATTGTGAAGTAATAACAGTATTACACTATATATATATATATATTTTTTTTTTTTCTTTCTTCTTTTCCTCTTAAGACCTCATCGCTAAGTCTAAAGCAGAAGAGGGCACTTTGGAGTAATTTATTGAACTTGCACCAATGCCCAAAATACCTAAGCTTTTTTTAGCATCAGCAGTTTAAATATATGCTCACATCATTACCCCATGCACACGAGAGAGCTCCCTCCCATTGCGGGCAACCTAACTCTGTAGAGGGCTATTTTTTTTTTTTTTTAAATGACTACTGGTTCCCCCAACTGTAGTGTAGGCTCTGTTAATCTGTACCTATGGTGGGGGAAGTGATTTTAGATTTATAGGTGCCCTTTAAGCTAAGAGAGGAAAGCTGATACCAAACCCATGTGTGAACAACAGAAGCAAAAGAATGTTGTGGTTCTTCAGCAGCTCAGTAAGTGTAACTTGGTGTATTTACATGGGGTCTGCAAATAGGGGCAAAGGGGGGAAAGTTTCCCCCTGGAATTTTGCTTCCCTTACAGAATTGGGCAGGGAGGACAGAGTTGTAGTGCCTGCATCTTCTTTCCCCCTCACACAACTTTTTAGACTGCTCCTATTCTTGTGAACTTTAAGTCCCTGTGCAGCTGTGAGGGGATTGGATGGGCTGAAAGGGAGGTTCAGACTTCACCCTCCAGCCTGTCCAATCCTCACAAGGCTGTACTGGGACATAAACTTTATTAGGAAAGAAAGTAGTCTAAAAAGCTGTGCTAAAAGTGTGGCAAAAAAAATAAGGGTTGCTTATTGATCTGTTTAAATATTATTAAAGTATAGTTGAACTGCACCGTTAGCATAATAATTGTGTTTAGGGGGTCTGTACTTAAAATAATTGACTGCACAAACCACACTTTCCCTGTTTAAAAAAATGACATTTACATTGCAGACAGTCTGATATAAAACAGGTTAAAATATGTGCATGTATTCTCTTATTCTCTTATTGGTAGCACCTCTCTGCAGCCATAACACCTCTATCTACCTCTACAATACTCTCTTTATTGGTCACACCTCTATCTCTCTCTCTATACCTATGGTTACCCTGAGGGCAAAACAGTCGGGGGGAGTAGTTGTTGCAATTTTGTAAAACCCCAGTCACTGCGATGGAAACCACGGCAACTAAACTTGTTGCCATGACTTTTGTGGTGGGCAGTTAGTCACTGTGACTAGGTGGTAAAAATTGCAGCGACTTATTGCCCCATATGTATGAATAGCATAACATTAAAGCATAACATTCTTCCTCACTAGGCAACATTTCATTGGTGTGTGAGAGTTATTGGATGTGTGTTTGCCAGTGTTCTAGAATCAGAAGACTATTTACAATGAGTGCAAAGGCAGCTCTGCATACACTTGTCCTGATAAACTGTTCCTTCATAAACATTGTAACTCAGCACAGTATGAACCTGTCCTGAGTTCTGAAATCAGCCTGATAATCAACAGAAAATGGATCATTATTAAGCACAGTGTTTTCTATATCTGTTTTTTTATAATGTGCAGATATTAAGCATCAGTAACCTGCAGTCAAGAGGTCACACTGAATTAGAGGGCAGGAGCACAAAACATTCAGTGGCATGCTCACCTGTGGCATAGTTCCACTTTTAGGTATCCTCTGTTGATTTAATTTCATTTTAGAGCTACCCAGTTCTATCTGAGCTTTTATGGATCATGTCTGAGCAGATTCATAAGATTTTAGAAACCGCAATAACCTAACCATGTCTCTTTCAATGTGCTGTCAAAAGTTATTAGTGCCCTAATAATGAATCACACTGCCTCCTAGTGGCACGATAAATAAACTACTATTTTCCTACCTTGTTTATGATGGAAAATGGAACAGACCTTTACAGAAAGAATTTTTTGAAGTTCATATGAGCTAACCACGTTCTTCCAAAGCATAGCCGGACAAAAGACCTCCACTAAACCCTAATCTGTTGCTGTGTGTACAAAATATTGAGTTTGCTTTTATGTGGTTACTGTTCATTTAAAGAGAATCTGTACTTTTGGGACAGCGTTTTCCACCTCTCATTTTTATCTTCTATTTCAGTGCCCTAGCAACCAGAGAAGAAGCTGAAAATCCAGCTCTAAGTGCATCAGAATAAAAAAGTATATAAATAAAGTACAATAGGCATGAGCGAATGAAACAAAAAATGGGCGCCAATCTTTAAGAAAACTAGACAAAAACATGCTGAAACCTTCCCTTAATTGTGGTTGTTGCAGAAGAAGGAAAGGCTTAGTCACTTGGGGGTACCAAAATGTTAGGTAAATAAAATTACAATAAATATACCGTGTATACTTGAGCATAAGCACGAAAATTGTGCTTAAAAACTCATGCTCGGCTTATACTCGAGTGAATATAGTGAATATAGGCACCTCCGTGTACTCGGGCGTTCGTGCGCATGCCGCATCCCCCTCTCCCCTCCCCACGCACGTACTTGGGCGGTTGTGAACGGGCGAGTACACGCGCGGGGGGGGGGGGGGGCGCGTGCGCACAACCGAGTACACGCACGGGGGGGGTTGGTTGCGGCCACATCCTGCCCATGATCCACCCTAACCCTGCCCACTCCTTCATAAGCCCTGTCTCTTTTTGTCACTTGCAAAATACATAGTTGTGTTTCTTGGGGCACCTTTAGCCATGAAGCCCATAATTGGAGTATCCCCTGATGGTGACTCTGTCTGGAAGTCAGTGCATCCGTTTGGCTTATGGCCCTAGCACTGCATTGGGATAGCACTTTGATTTATGTTGCTGTGATTTTTTTCTTGCAGTACTTCAGTATAATTATCCTTAAAATAATTTTTCTTTTGATTAGGCTAATATATCTTACCAATCATTCACCACTAATAATAATAAATCATAGAATAGGGTTTATTATGCTATTATTTCAGTACAGTACATTGTTCTTGTGGTCTGAGCACCACTTGTGTTTTTCAAATGTGCATAGAATACAAATTCTGTGGGGCACATGAAGCTGTAGAACTGATGAGCTGATCATATATGTGATTGCATATGTGTGACTGGTTTAGTAGACAGACTGAGCAGTTGTACATCAGTATGTTAGCAATTTGGTGAAACCCTGATGGAAAGCACCCAGGCCAATTTTATTAACAAGCAATTCCCTCTGCCCATGTAAAATACTGTATTCTGAAGTGCCTCTGCAATGCAGGACAAGCACAGGGGGGGGAAGAAAGTGTTAAGAAGTTCACTGAATTCCACGCTGGCTCTCACACCTGTGCTGCTGCAGGCAACTGCAAAACACTTTAGAGCTTTAGCAGCTCTATTACATTTTACTGAAACATACTCAGTAAGTAAATAAAAGTAAATTTTATGTATAATTGCCCAGAACTTATAGCAACATTACCACAGTGGCAATTCCATGTATAACAATCCAGGAACTCATAGCCACAGTAGCTGCTGTATTTCCCACCCTAGGCTTATACTCGAGTCAATATGTTTTTACAGTTTTCTTAGGTAAAATTAGGTACATCGACTTATATTCAGATCGGCTTATACTTGAGTATATACAGTAATAAACGGCAAAATCTAATCTTATACCACATCTAAAATAATAATTTAGAATAGATAATAGATAAATAGTATATAAATATGTGTGTGTATATATATATATATATGGAACTGTTTCTCTGTCTAGGCCTATATCAATCTTTTGCCTAATGAATGGTTCAGTGAGTTAAACTCAATGTTCTGGTTCACTGATTGTACAGTAGGTCACTAGTCTGTTTCAGGGATTGCAGCTCATTGTCCTAGTTCATGGAGTGTAGCTCAAAGTTTTGATTCATGCAATATCACTAAAGGCCCCCATACACGGGCCGATAGAAGCTGCTGATATCGGCAGCAAATCGGCCCGTGTATGGGCAGAAACGAGCGGCCTGGCCGACCGATATGTGTCAAACCCATTCTTAAAAAGGCTACACTGGACCCGTCCTGCCTATCTGTTGTCCAGTCTCTCTCCTACCCCTAGCCTCTAAACTCCTGGAACATCTTTTCTTGTGTCACTAACTTCCTCTGCACCCATAATCTGCTGGACCCTATGCAGTCTGGTTTTCGGCCTGCGCACTCCACTGAGACGGCCTTATGTAGAGTGGCAAACGATCTCCAGACTGCCAAGGCCAAAGGACGCTACTCAGTTCTCATTCTCCTGGACCTTTCCTCTGCTTTTGATACTGTCAACCATTCTGTCCATGCAAATTCTCTATTCTCTGGGTATCCGGATCAAGCTGGTTCTCTTCCTATCTTTTTAACCGTTCCTTCTCCGTTGCTCTTGCTAACAAATCCTCTACCCCAGATATATTTAGACACCCCTTCACTAACCACTGATGTTCAAACCCAGATTGCTAACTGCCTCCTGGCTATCTCCTCCTGGATGAACCAACGCCACCTCAAACTTAACCTAGCTAAAACAGAGCTCATGGTCTTCCCGCCCAAACCTAGCGATTCTATTGACGGCATGACCATTAACCCTGTTAATTCAGCACAATGCCTGGGGGTCATCTTTGACCTCTATTTCTCTAACCATATTACTAACACTGCCAAAACCTGCTGCTTTCTCCTCCACAATATTGCCAAGATATGCCCCTTTCTAAAACACTAATCCATTGCCTTATCCTTTCCCACTTAGATTACTGCAATCTCCTTCTAACCGGCCTCCCAGCTCTCTCCCCTGCAATCAATCTTGAACTCTGCTGCCAGAATCATCCTGCTCTCTCCTAAGAGGGAACCTGCTCAGCCTCACTTAAGCTCTCTTGCATGGCTGCATGTTAAGCAAAGGATAGCATACATAATCCTTCTGCTAATGTTCAAAGCCCTTCACTCCTCTGTTCCTCACTATATTTCTTCACTGGTCTCCCTGCACATTCCTGGTTGTCTCCTTCGATCCTCTCAGAGACTCCGCTTTTGTACACCATCCACACACACAGAGCTCTCTTGTCTTAAACCTTTCTATCTCGCTGCTCCTTACCTCTAAAACTCTATCCCTGAATCCCTCCATAGGGAAAATTCACCCACTCTTCAGGGCTACCTTCTGGAGCACTAAAACATTATTTTGCCTCGTCCTGCTCTTAAGGGCAAATGGCCATACCTGGTGCACTCCTACCTTCCAATTTGTGCCTTTGAGTTACCCAACCATATAGATTGTAAGCTCTACGGGGTAGGGACCTCCTGTCTCATACCACAAGGCACGTAATCTCTCTTTATTTATACTTGTTTATTGTATTTATTATGACGCTTGTCCTCCCTGTAATTGTGTATATTGCAAGATTGTACATGAAGGCTTCCCTTTTAATATGCCCAGTTCTAGTAATTTAGCTACTGACGCATGGGTCACTCGGGAGTCAAGAGACTTGAGCATGTAAAGATAAACAAAGGTCCAGGACCGGATGGGATTCATCCCAGGGTATTAAATGAGCTTAGCGCTGAGATTGCCAAACCTCTTCACTTAATTTTTCATGATTCGTTGAGGTCTGGCATGGTGCAGAGAGACTGGCGAATTGCTAATGCAGTGCCGTTATTAAAAAAGGGATCCTGTTCTCAGAAAAGTATAGGCCTGTTAGTCTGACATCAGTAGTAGGAAATCTTTTTGGAAGGGGTAATAAGGGATAGGGTACTTGAATACATTATAGTTCACAGATCTCGCCAGACTAATTTAGTCGCCTTTTATGAGAAGGTGAGCAGGAACCTCGATGCTGGAATGGCAGGTGATGTCATCTACTCTCACAGAAGGTCAATGATCAAATTAAGGAATATTGGCCTAGAACATAATATTTGTAATTTGATAGAGAACTGGCTGAAGGATAGATTACAAAGAGTGTTGGTAAATGGAACTTTTTCTAATTGGACCAGTGTTGTTAGTGGAGTACCGCAGGGGTCAGTCCTTGGTCCTTTGCTTTTTAACTTGTTTATTAATGACTTGGAGGTGGGCATAGACAGTTTCGATTTTTGCTGACGGCACTAAATTGTGCAAAACTATAAGTTCCATGCAGGATGCTGCCGCTTTGCAGAGCAATTTGACAAAATTGGAAAACTGGGCAGCAAACTGGAAAATGAGGTTTGACGTTGACAAGTGCAAAGTTATGCACTTTGGTAGAAATAATATAAACGCAAACTATCTACTAAATGGTAGTTTGTTGGGGGTATCCTTAATGGAGAAGGATATAGGAGTTTTTGTTGATAACAAGTTGTCTAATGCCAGGCAGTGTCATTCTGTGGCTACTAAAGCAAATAAAGTACTGTCTTTTATAAAAAAAAAAAAGGGCAAAAAAAAGGGCATTGACTCAAGGGATGAGAACATAATTTTGCCTCTTTATTGGTCCCTGGTAAGGCCTCCCCTTGAGTATGCAGTGCAGTTTGGGCTCCAGTCCTTAAGGATATTAATGTGCTGAGAGAGTGAAGAAACGTGCAACTAAACTGGTAAAGGGGATGGAAGCTTTAAGCTATGAGGTTAGTCTGTCGAGGTTGGGGTTGTTTTCTCTGGAAAAGAGGCGCTTGCGAGGGGACATGATTACTCTGTACAAGTACATTAGAGGGGATTATAGGCAGATGGGGGGTGTTGTGTTTTCCTATAAAAATGATCAACGCACCAGAGGTCACCCCTTTAGATTAGAGGAGCGGAGCTTCCATTTGAAGCAGCGTAGGTGGTTTTTCACGGTGAGGGCAGTGAGGTTGTGGAATGCCCTTCCTAGAGATGTTGTAATGGCAGATTCTGTTAATACCTACAGTGCATATAAAAAGTCTACACACCCCTGATAAAATGTCAGGTTCTTGTGCTGTACAAAAATAAGACAAAAATAAATCATTTCAGAACTTAGGTTTTTGGGTGCTGGGTTTACTTGGAAGGGTTGAACTTGATGGACTCTGGTCTTTCAACCCTATGTAACTATGTACAGAGGCAACGTGTCCTTGTAGCACTTTATAAATACAGTTTTACACACATAAATGGGCATCTATTGTAGGTGGCAACTCTCACAAGTTATCTCCATTAGTTTCTGCCAATGCTGTGCCAATATTTTGTTTTATTAGTAAACATCTAAATACAGAATAAGGCTCTTGTTCTACCCCATTTTAGTATATCTCTATGAAATTCAACTCTTCGGGGCACATTTACTAATCCACGAATCCGAATAGGAAAAATTCGGATTGGAAACGAACATTTTGCAACTTTTTCGTATTTTTTTGCAACTTTTTCGTAGCCGTTACGAATTGCGCAAATTGTCGCAACTTTTTTCGTAGCCACTACGAATTGCGAGAATTGTCTCGACTTTTTCGTAGCCGTTACGATTTTCTCGTATATTGTCGCAACTTTTTCGTATTGAGCGCTCGTAAACGGCGGGCAAACCTTTCAGACTTTGCATGATTTTAGAAGCCTCCCATAGGACTCAATGGCACTCTGCAGCTCCAACCTGGCCCAAGGAAAGTCTCCCATAGGGCTCAATGGCACTCTGCAGCTCCAACCCGGCCCAAGGAAAGTCTCCCATAGGGCTCAATGGCACTCTGCAGCTCCAACCCGACCCAAGGAAAGTCTCCCATAGGGCTCAATGGCACTCTGCAGCTCCAACCCGGCCCAAGGAAAGTCTCCCATAGGGCTCAATGGCACTCTGCAGCTCCAACCCGGCCCAAGGAAAGTCTCCCATAGGGCTCAATGGCACTCTGCAGCTCCAACCTGGCCCAAGGAAAGTCTCCCATAGGGCTCAATGGCACTCTGCAGCTCCAACCCGGCCCAAGGAAAGTCTCCCATAGGGCTCAATGGCACTCTGCAGCTCCAACCCGGCCCAAGGAAAGTCACGATACTGAAGCTTGAATGAATCCGAAACTTTCGTACTCGGCGCGATGGCTATGAAAAAGTTGCGACAATTCGCACAAATCGTAATGGCTACGAAAAAGTCGTAACGGCTATGAAAAAGTCGCAACAATTACGAAAAAAATCGCAAAATACCGATCATTACGAAAAAAAACGCATTTGGTCTGTTTGTGGATTAGTAAATGTGCCCCTTCGTGTAGTTGGCATTGCATTATCCTAGCTTTCCCTTAGTTTCTATGCCAAGTGGGACAAACGGCATTGGAAGGAGAGGGAAAATCCTCCGTGTAATGCCTTTCCTGCCTACTGTGTGTATAATAGGCCACTCTCCCACCACTGCAGAGGCTAATTACTGTTTTAATTCTGGACCTTCTGTATTTTATTCGATTAGTACGGATTCATTACGATATTACCCATGCCCCAAAGTCCCTTTGAGGTTGCGCAGAACGTCACTTCCCGCTGCTTCCGGTTACGAGTATCTTGCTAACAGGCGCTCGCTAGATTGTGATTTGCAATTGCGCATGCGCAGCTACGGGACGAAATAAAATACATTTAAAAATGTCAAACTTAGCACGGTGATGTTAATAATCATTTAAGCAAAGTTAATTATTATAAAAAGCCTACGGTTTGTGTAGCTGAAATGTCAAATTCTAGAACTCTGTTTTGACCTTTGACCCGGGGCCCCTGTGACTTTGGCGAGGAAACCCCGCCTCCTCCTCCCTTACTTTCTTTCGGTGCCGGAATACAGGAGCGTGCACATCGTTTCGTGTCTGTTAAAGACTTAAAGTGAGTGGATTGAGGCGTTTGGCTTTGCCGAGCGTGGGGCATTGGCCCCTGGGGGAAGGCCGAGATAAACCAGCACCGTTTCACCGTTTATTTCCTTCCGTAATGGTCAAAAGGCTGCTTAGGATAGATATGTTCCCCCGGCATGGGCCGCATGACAAGGAACTCGGGGTATAGTGGCGTAAATCCATAAGAGCTGAGTTTGTCGGGAGGCTTTGAATGGATTTCATTTAGCTGCAGTTAAAGCTGTATGTTATAAAGCCAAATCTTAATTCTTTGTGTAGGAAAGCATTTTATTATAACTGTGGTCATACAGCTCCAGCTATGCTCTGTCATCCAATCATTTCCCTACTAATGCAGGGATCCCCAACCAGTGGCTCAGGGGCAACATGTTGCTCCCCAATAGAGATGTAGCGAACTGTTCGCTGTGAACAAATTCACACGAACATCGGGTGTTCGCGAACGCGTATGCGCGTTTTTTATCGTCGCAAAAGTATTGCACAATACGCCGCACAAATCACACATGGCGTTTTTCCGCAAATCTCGTTTTCATGGTGTTTAGCGCGACATAGCAAAAAAGCTGCGTATTTTCGCTAGAATAGCTTGCGTTTTTTGCGCAACTCTGTGCCAACAAAGTATTTTTGATCCCCCTCCTGCATGTCACTGTCCGGGTCGTGGCACCCTTTAAACAACTTTAAAACCAGTTTTCTGGCCAGAAATGGCTTTTCTAGTTTTTAAAGTTCGCCTTCCCATTGAACTCTATGGGGTTCGCAAAGTTCGCGAATATTCGCTGGTTTTGGTGTAAGTTCGCGAACTTTTTTTTTTTTAGGTTCGCTACATCCCTACTCCCCAACCCCTTGGATGTTGCTCTCAGTGGCCCCAAACCAGGCAGTTATTTTTGAATTCCTGACTTGGGGGCAAGTTTTGGTTGAATAAAAACAAGATTTCCTACCAAATAAATCCCCTGCGTACAGCCTCACTATATCTGTAAGATATATGGAGAAGACGCAAGAAAGCAACATTTATGCTGCTAACTATTCAGGGTGCCACTAAATGTTTCCAGTCTTTTTCCATTGGAAAAAGGGCTATGCACCTGAAACGTGTGTGTGTACACCAAATGAGATGTTTGCAGCATCAGTTTTGTGCTTTCTGGCATCGTCTTCATATTTCCCTATTCCTTACCGCAACTATATGGTTGCCTTGGACAGAATCATATTGTAGTTTCACATTAAATACTGCCAGCCAGATTTGGCCACTGGATCTTTGTGAGTCTCACCAGTTGTATTTTGTTCATAAGGGTTTTTTGCCGCTCGGTGACCTTTAGGTCTTTTAAGTTCAGCCTCCCCGCTGGCTGATATCAAGATGGAAATGATGGGTTAAAGTAATCCTGTTGTAGTTTCAGAATGGCAAATCTGTAAACAATCTCCTGTCTCACCCTCAGGATGTTGCCACATGCACCGCTTGTTTTATTGGCCATGATACACATTAGTACTGAACTGATTTAGGGTTGTGAAAGTTGCATACAGTATGGTAATATTTGAGGCAGTATTATACTGTTGCGTGCACAGTTTCAAATGTGTGCCATCTTTTAAATGTGAGGAATGGATATACACGGCCTGGCCCCTCTCCATGTTTGCAGTAAATTATATTTGCATTTGCCAGTTACATCCCCACATGGTGCAGATTTTTGGGCAGCAATCATGTATGGAGCATATAGAAACAAAGCAGGAATTTTTTTTTTAATTACTCTTAACTGCTTCCACTAGTGGGAAACATTATGGTTTCGATAAGTTCTTAATCATACAGATTTGTATTTGTTGTTGTTTTATCTAGAATGCGTTACGTGGCCGCTTACCTACTTGCTGTCCTTGGTGGCAAAACCAGCCCCTCAGCCAACGATATTAAAAGCATCCTAAAAAGCGTTGGCATTGATGCTGATGATGAACGTGTCAAGAAGGTGAGTTTGCAAATAGAAATGTGTTGTGTGTAATTTTGCTTTAAGAATATTATGGCCAAAGGCACCAGACCTTATGGGCTCTGACCATATGCTGCAGATGAGCCTGATTTGCCTCAACAATTGGCAAAAGATTAGATCTTTCTGTGTCCCTTTGTCCCTTAAAGGCTAATGGCGCACTGGGTGACTTGTCACCAGTGGTTTAGGCAGGGCTACAAATCTATAAATAAATAACTTTTAAAATAGTACATGTGCTCGTAGGAAAGGATCTCACCCGTAGTATAAGTGGGCCCAGGTGCTCATGCCCCAGACCTTCAGCCAAAGGGAGCCGTCATGGGTACATCTCAAATATAAAGCAGAGGCAGGCACTCCGGTATGGTCAGAAAAATGAAAAGCGATTGTTCATGAAAAGTAAAAGTAAAATCAAAAACCTTTTATTTAACACATGATACAGAGAGGCTCTCTGTATCATGTGTTAAATAAAAGGTTTTTGATTTTACTTTTACTTTTCATGAACAATCGCTTTTCATTTTTCTGACCATACCGGAGTGCCTGCCTCTGCTTTATATCTGAGGGCTACAAATCTCCCTGAAATGCTTCCCCACTGGTACCATGGTAGCCCAGATTTAACTGTGGCCAACAAATCTCCCTGTATGCCATTATCCTAACAATCCCATTGGCTACAGCATAATCAAATGTTATCTTCGGGTAAACAACCCTTTATTGAGGTGCAATGGAAAAATGTTTCTGTGGAGTTGTAATCTTGTATAACTAATTCCTGGCTTTTTCTTAAAGGTGATTAGTGAGCTCAGTGGAAAAGATCTTGAAGATGTTGTAAACTCTGGTAAGGATTATTCATTAAATACCATTAAACAAAATTCACTTGAAATAAGTGTGTCTGAAAATGAAACATGAATGAAATGGGTTCTCAGTTTATTGTATTTTATTAAATTTTACCCAAGAAAATATGTGAACCATATCCTGACACAACAAAATGGAACAATTCTTTATTAAAGGGCATAAACACTTTTAACATCAAATATTTTTTGTTCGAATTCCTATGTCACGCCGTTGGTAGATTTTGCAGATACTGTACATGGGGCCATACACTCGGGGGTATATTTATCTTGCTGTTAAAAAAAAAAAAAAAAAAAAGTTGAAATTGGTTGCCCTGGGCAACATCAATGGTAATGCTTCGCTCCACTTTTTACACAGCATGATAAATATACCCCTAAATGTTGAGCCTATGTCTTGTCCATTTAGTCTGTCGAGAGATATCTTTCTGTAGTGTAGAGAAGTGTGCCATAAGGCTAGTAGAAAACACGTAAGCATTATCACCCAATAGGATTGTTTTGCTATGGGTTAGTGATGGCACAATTAGCATCAAGTACAAGCTACTGTCTAATTATAGAAAGAAATCAGTAACAAAATGAACTGTTAAAATAGTAGAGATCAGCAAATAGCATGTCTGCACTTTGGGGCATTCAGGGAAACTGAATTCCAGATAATAGATCCTATAGTTCTACTGTAAATCATTACCCTCATGGGGGAAAACTGCACTGTTTCATTATTTTGTATTGGCTTGGACCTGCATCTGTTTTTGGTGCCAGTACAGTATGCTATCTCTGAATAGAAAAAACAGCAGTCAGAAATATTTTGTTTTAATAGGACACTTAGGGAAATGGCATTGCTGGTTTTTTTTTTTTTTTTTTTTTTTAGAGCTTTCTAAATAACTTTTTTTTTTTTTGGTGATTTAAAGTGTAGACATTTCCTTTTGCAAATTGATGTGGTCTTACTTTTGGGATACTAACACGTATGTAAATTCAGGTCTTGCCAAGCTATCATCTGTACCATCTGGGGGTGCTGTCTCTGCAGCTCCTGCATCTGCTCCAGCCGCCGGAGGAGCTGCTCCTGCAGGTATGCATATATATATATATATATAGATGGGCATCAGTGCCGTATTTAAGTTGGGAAACTAGTTGTAAAATTCAACCACCTTTAAAGGGGAGCAAGTCAATTGATGTAACCTTAAAAGTGCTTCTTCTGCAATTCGCATTCATTTCATTTGTCCGTTTCCGATAGGTTTGGAAGTTTTACATTTAGGATTAACTGACTATACGGAATGAGTAATTAAGATCACTGAAGCTTTCCCAAGAGTGCTGGTTAGCTGAAAAAAATAAATAGCAATTTTAGACTGCTATGAAACCACTAATAACAGAAAATTCATGTAAAATGTAAATTTTCCTAGTTAACCGCTCTAACTTTACATTAATTCTTTGGGTCACACAGCAGTCTGCTCCATGGCATTGCTAGAAAGTGAAGGGAATCTGCTGGCACATCTTGATTGTATGCTTTGAGCTAGGCTAAAATGATGTAAAAGAATATATCCTAATCGGATTTTCCTGTGTTTTTTTTTTTTTCAAAAAAATACTTGTTACTAATGTTCAACAGATCTTAACAGCCAGGTTCTGTTTTCAGAATTATTACCCACTTTACTATGCACCCCCACCCCAGTGTTTTATAACTTTGAACAGTCAACTGTAAAACTGTAGGAAACTTGCACTATTCATTTATACTTTATGAGAAGATTTTTTTCTGTTGATGCCCCATAGTTTCCCTTTTAAGTGCACTGACCAATCCAGTTTCAGTTGGATTACTTGATATACGCAATAAAGAAAAGGTGAATCCTAACTGAGGCAATTTTCCCTTTTTACAGAAAAGAAAGAAGAAAAGAAGGAGGAGGAATCTGAGGAGTCTGATGAAGACATGGGATTTGGATTATTTGATTAAATCCTTTTTGATAAAAAAAAAATAAACAGCATATTTCCATCAAATTAGGAATCTCTCTAGTTATTTTTTATGTTCGTGCTATATATAGAGATGTTAGTATCACTTGTATTATTTGAGGGCTGAATCCTAGCTACCTATACGGATGCCATTACAAAGCAGTGATTATGGTGCTGAGATCGTATGAAGTTGAATTATGTTGTTGTTCAGCCTCACACAGCAACAAAATGCCTGTTTAGTTTTGGTCATTCTAGGAACCATCGGCAAAAGATGTACCACAAAACAATGCTAAATCTCTGACTTTGGTGTGTTAGATGAGCTACAAGACTTATTAACAATTTATTGGTAGAACAATTAAGTGGAGGGGAAACACAGTATCATAAGGTTTCCAACTGATGTGCAGAAGTTAGAATTAGCATACAGAATGCCGAACACAAGATGGCAGCGTAGAGAACAGATTAACTGTTAGGAAAGGGCATGTAGAAGTGAAGAAAAGGCAAAGCAGCAGCTATACATATAAGTGAAAGTTATGGTGGAAAATAAAAGCACACTGTAGCAGATCGGACGATAGTAAAATGACAACCCAAAGAATAAAGTAAAGTGACTATTTAAATTGATAAGGGGGCAGAGTAAAAAGCTGGAAGGCAAAATGCGAAGCTGCAGCATCCTTTTACTTTTCCAGCCTGAACAATAGCATTTGGCCTATTGGCTGATTTGTCAGGTACAAATATTGGACCTGTTATCCAGAATGTTTGGGACCTGGGTTTTTCCAGATAAGGGATATTTCTGTAATATGGATTTCCATACCTCAAGTTTGCTAAAAAAAAAAAAAAAATGTACAAGAAGCTTTAGAAGTAACTGGTAAGGCCCTATTTAGAATTAAGCAATCCAGTTTTGGTCTGGAACTGAAAAGGATTATTTCTAAAAACGAAAAAAAATTAGATACAGGCTGGCCATTTCGTACAAATAGTATTGATGTTGGTGTGTATATATAGTTTATGTATGTGAGTGTATAAATAGATCAGTATAGGTTTGTGGGTGCTGGGTTTACTTGGAAGGGTTGAACTTGATGGACTCTGGTCTTTTTTCAACCCTATGTAACATAAGCAACTCAGTTTAGTATCTGGTAGCCAGCACAAAAGCTATACTATTAAAAATAAATACTAAAGATCTATGGAAAAGTTGCTTAGAATTGGTCAATGTATAACATACTGAAAGTTAAAGGACATATAAAGCCTACATTTGCTTACAATGTATATCCGTTGGGCACGTCTCCCCCACCCAAATGGCATCATTTGTACTGCATATCCCCTCCGCTTGCCAGCACCATCACATTTTCCTAAAGCAAATAGCAGCTTTCACCTGGTGGCCATTTTCCCTCTGATACATAATTGGATACATTTAAATCTGCAAACGGCATGCACACGCACACACACACACACACAGACCCTTATTCAGCATACTTTTCATCAAGAATACAGGCGGAACTGTCTGATAGAGACTGATAGAGCTGAGTTTCTATGGGAACCAGCAATGCCATCTTTTAACTGGCTGCTAGAGTGGGGGATGTGTTTAGTAATCTGAGGGAGCCGGGGCTGAGTGGGTTACAGGAGGAGAAGGCAATCTTAAGTGATTAAGGGGATGTTGCAGCCTTACTATTAACCTCTGGACAACGTGTGGCAGGTATTGAAAGAGGCTGTTCACTGATTACATTTTTGTGTGTGGGGTTTACATGTCCTTTAACTTAAACATAAACCCACCCACAAATGTCAGTTTATTCCATTGAAGAGTAAATGACAATCCAACACCATTTTAATAAATGCTTCTTGAAGTCACAAATATTATTTTGTCTGCCACCTGTAGGTTATAAATGTGGAGCTCTTGCCTATAGCAATTTTAATGGCAAAATAAACAGGCCCTGTTGTGAGAGTAACATGAAAATACAGAAATTCTGAGTTTTGATACATGACCTCACATAAACTTTGTAAATCCATAGAAATTGGGCATAGTCACAGTTTCAGGAAAGAACAGTGGTTTTCTTTCTAACTGCTCCCATAATGCCATTGCTTTAGAGCTCAGCAGCCAGTACATAATGTCATCTAGACATGACTAAAGGCCAGCAGACATGAGCGCTCAAGCATATTTAAAAAGCAGAACCACTTTAGGAGCATGTAGGCTATTCTCAGCAACATGAAAGCCTCCTGTGAGTCACTTGATCCCAGACCCCATGATGCTTTTGTTTTCAGTGGTCTGAGTCATGTTGAGCTCCAAATCGATCCACCTCAGCATTTATTTATGGACAGGGATGTGATCCCACTCAGCGGCATGAAAATGGGTTCCTACTGAATCTAATTGGAACTGCAAATTCCATGAACTACAAATTAACTACAGTTAATGTAACTTTCACCCTGAGAGACGCCTGGAAATCAGACATACCTGTATATCCGATTTCATTGCAGCTCTAAAGATAAGGAGTTACAACTGTCTGCCTGACTGCTGTGGTCCTGGAACTAAAACTACAATTCCCCTAGGCAATTAAAGCCTCGTGTAGAACTCAGATTGACTGTAGAACTCATATTCACTGCTTGCCTGGGCATACAGTAATAACATCCACTCACTTGACTTGCAGTTAGCTTACTGGGTGTTTTTCCATGCTGTACCTCGTGTAACTGTTATAGCACTTGTTGGACTGACTGACTTGTTCTAGCTCTGTAGAATCACATTGACACCTAAGGCAGATGCCACACGGGTCTGATTTGTGTCCTGCAGATAAATGCAAGGCAAGAATCAGCTCCTAGACTGGCATCGGCCTTTCCCTGTGCCTGCACCTGGAGCTATTGTGTTTGCCTGGGTGTAGACAGCAGATTTCAGCTCCAAAATGCATACTGCCATTCAGCCTTGTGTGAATATGTGCTTTTGTTAAAGATTAAGGAAATTCTATATTATAAATATATTGATTTACATAATTTGCTTAATTTAGAGAGTGATTTGGTTTGATAGTGATGTATTTAATTAGATGCCCATTTCTCTGCCATTTCACTAAAATATGAAAGGGGTAATTTGCAGCCTCCAAAATAGCATGCAAAGTGCACTGGCGCATTCCTCTGTTGCAGAACTGCAGCTGTCCCAATTATTCAGCAAAGTATTTGTAAGGGGGCAAGCAGGGGAAGGCACATAGGCAAGCTGATCTTTTAGTGTATGGGCAGCTTAACCTATTGAGACACAGTGGAAAGAACTTCATGCAAATATTTTTTTGCATAATAAAAAAGTGTAATTCTAAGCAACTTTCTGATTTACATTAATGAAATATATTTTAAGTTATAGTATATGTGAATGACATTGGAATTGAAAGCAGTATTTAACTATCCCTTGAAACAAATGTAGCAGAAATCAGTTCTCCTGGTCTGTTAATCATCTAGCTTGTGCTATATTGTTCCTGGAGTCACTACCATAGTAACTGGGAATATAAAGGGCAAAACACATACTGGTTTCAATTGCAATTATATTTATAAAGAACTCTAAAACCTTTAACAATTTTAATTTATGTATGTAGGAAATTTGCCTAGAATAACCTTTTATTATGCCAGATGAACCAAATCAGGCTAAAGGAGGCAGGCACAGGCGGAGGGAAGCTCCTGACATAATACTTGAGGAGGCAGTGGGTGGTATGTACTGGCTTATCAGCAGGTAGAGGGAAGGCAAGTCCCATAATGCTTTCATTTCAAGCATATTTGGGAGAGATGGAATGGAATTGGCAGCCTGAGGAGATGGGGAAATCCAGTTTTTACATGCCCAGCTCTGACCTAGTAACTGCTCAGCCATTGGTACATGGTTTGTTAATTTAGCAAGATACTGTATGTCTATTGTGACATCCTGCCTGGAAATAAACCAGGGGCCCTTTGTTTACTGTGCACTTGACAGTGTATGTGTTGTATCTCAGCAGACAACAGAGTGTATGGCCACCTTTAAATTGTTTTCAACTTTGCCTCACAAATTTAATCTCCAGCTTATTATCTGGTTCTGATCTGGTGCATCTAACAGCTCCTATCAACAGAGGGTGGAGTAAGCAGCCTAGAAAATGACTGCTAAAGAAAATGCTTGTGCAGCAGAAATTTCAGATATCAACTACCCTTTAGTTGCCTTTCAACCTGTAATAAACCTTTTATAATTTCCCTGTGTTGATCTAGGTACATATTTCTCCAGCTAAGCAAGACAACTGCCAATGTAACCACATGACACAGATATTGGTGATTACACAAGCACCTGCAGTCCCACATTATTTTATTTTATGATAAGAATTACAGATAAAGTTGGGAATGGTAAGGGCTGCAAGACATTTGATTGAAGAATTTGGTCAGAAATGTAGTTTCACTTTGCAAGTTATTTTCATAGGGGTCTGGCCAAATAAAGAGTCCTGTTAAACCTTGTTTTGTCCAGTGGTAGAACAAGCAGTTAGTAGGCCCCTCCGAATGATCTGTTTGTGGTCTTACCCAACCTTCATTCCTTGAGGAAGCTCAACTGGGTTCCACATATACTGAAACTGTGCATCAGTGAAGACCTTCATTGGTCTCTCTGTACTCCTAGTGCCCTATTAGATCTTAAGCCTTGAGTTCCTTTAGTTATAGGCTAAAGCATCTTGATCCCATAGTCTGTTATGTAAAAATAGGATGCACACTGCATAACATGGCCTCCCCATGTGCCCAGATATGCACACACATGCATTTACAGATTCCATACATTTAACTCATAGAAGCTGCGAGGTTTCTCAACCTGACTGCAGAATACAAATAAACTGCAGAAGTGATGATAATATAATCACATAATCACACTTTATAAGCAAAATATCTTGCGCATTTACACATTTGTTTCCCCTTTGGATATGCTGATTTATGTTCAAGCAATGCCAAAAAGCTGTGAGGCAATGACTGTCTGTGCAGGTTCCTCAGGAACTGCCTTCCCATCGGTCATTTTCATTAGAGTGTCACAGTGCAATGGCAGGTCTGGTTTAACCTGATAAGTGTGGGATCTGGTCAGATGTTCCACAGACTGCTTGCACACAAGCATGGCACAAGGAAGTGACAGATCTTTAGGAATCGTTAGGAAACACTTTGAATTAAAATTTGCCCAGAAGCAGTAACCCATATCAGACAATTAGCAGGTTGTATTTACTGGTCACCTGTTTAAAAGCAAACATCTTACTGGTCGCTAGGGGTTACTGCTCCTGAGCAAACTTGGTGCCTTTTTATTACAAATAAGGGATAATGTTTAATATATGAACAGTTTATTCCAAGTGCATCCATTTGCATCTCAGTAAAATATGAACAATAAGCTGGAATGTGGATGTTGCAAAAATTTCCTTAGCCAAAAAGCTTAGTGGGATGTACGGCTAAATATCACGCAGCTTCCCCTCTCATAGCAAAAAGGGAGAATTGTTTTCATACTTACCGTAATTCTCCTTTCCTGGTCACTCTCCATATCAGCATTAAAAAAAAAGAAGGCGGGAGGCTCCTCCCACCCCCGCCTACAGCCCAGACTGTCTCTCCCTCTCAAACCTTTAAATACACCCATCGGTACCCACCTACCTCGTCTAATACCAAGTACCAAACTACAAGGGTGGGAAATGCTGATATGGAGAGTGACCAAGAAAGGAGAGTTATGGTAAGTATGAAAACAATTCTCCCTTTTCCTGGTCACTCCATATCAGCATTAAAATTGGATCTACCAAGTCATGCTGAACCCAATGGGATGGGAACAAAAACAGTGACTTGAAGAACTGCAAAATTAATTTAATGAGGAAAAAGCCAGATGAGAGCCTGAAGCAAAGGCATGACTACTGGACTCGGACAGGTCTAACTGATAATGTCTGATGAAGGTCCTGGCTGAAGACCATGAAGCCACCTCACAGATCTGTGCTGAAGGTACCTCTGCCCATGCTGCCCAAGAGGTTGACACAGCCCTGGTCGAGTGCGCTCTCAGACCCTCTGGAGCTAGCTTGCCTTGGGCTTGATAAGCCTTCTCAATGCAAATTGCAATCCATCTGCTAATGGTGCAAGTAGAAGCCCCTAGACCTTTCCGACACCCTGCAGGGATGACGAACAACCTGTCCGACCTCCTGAAAGAATTGGAGACCTCCAGATAATGTTTGAGGCAACGAACTGCGTCAGTTTTCTGTAATTCCTCCAAATTCTGCACATCCGCAGAAAAAACGGGTAAGGATACCTCCCTTTTTAAATGGAAAGTTGAGACCACCTTAGGCAGGAATGACTTCACTGGCTTGAGTATAACTCTGTCATGGAGAAAAGAGATATGCCCCGGACTGCATGAAAGGGCTTGTAACTCTCCCACTCTACATGCCGATGCTACAGCCACCAGAAATAGAGTCTTTAGAGTGAGAAGCCAGGTGGAAATAGCTTTGAGAGGCTCAAAGGGTGATAGAGACAGAGCCCTTAAAACTAAAGGAAGACTCCATAGAGGAGGAGACTTGACCTTTGGAGGACGGACTTTGAGAACTGCTGAGAAGAATCTCTTGACCATGGAGTCTTCGGCCCAGGATCTTTCAGACAAGGCTGACAGCGCTGAGACATGAACCTTGAGGGTTCTGTACTGCAATTCTTTGTCTAGACCCTCCTGTAGGAAACTTAAGACTTGGGAAAGAGACACTTCATCCAATGGCAAGTCACTCTGCATCTTCCAGAGAAGGAACCTCTCCCAAATCCTGTAGTAAGCCGCAGAGGTGGAAGGCTTCCTAGCTTTCAACAGGGTATCAACAACATCTTTGGAGAGACCTAGCCCTGAAAGTCTTTTGCGCTCAGCCTCCAGGCCTGAAGGGATAGAGCAGACGGGTTCGGATGTAAAAGAGGACCCTGATTCAGCAGGTCTCTCCTCACAGGAAGGGGCCATGGAGGAGCTACTGTGAGCTTCAGAAGCAGTGGATACCAGGGTCTGCGAGGCCAGTTCGGAGCCACCAGGACTAACTCCGCCCTCTCTTGAATGACTTTCAGAAGTGGTCTGGAGATGAGGGGAAAGGGGGGAAAGGCATAAGCTAGGCTGAACGACCAATCCCGGAGAAGGACATCCGTGCCCATTGTCCCCGGGCAAAAATTCCTGGAGAAAAATTTCGGCAACTGAGTGTTGAGATGGGTAGCCATGAGGTCAATAGTGAAAGGTCCCCACTTCCTGGACAATTCCTGGAAGACCTGATGATTCAGACTCCACTCATGACTTGACACTGAGTTTCGACTCAGAAAGTCTGCTTCTTGGTTTTCCACCCCAGGTAAGTATTCAGCTGTCAGAAGAAACAGATTCTTCTCCGCCCAAGATAAGATAGGATGGACTTCCTGAAGCATTGAACTGCTCTTCGTTCCCCCCTACCTCTTGATGTAAGAGACTGCAGATGTGTTGTCTATTAGAATCCTGACCGCTGAGGCCTGAAGCATCTGGGAGAAAGACTGAAGGGCCAACTTTGCTGCCCTGATTTCTAGGATGTTGGAAGGAACTCCTGACTGTCTGGCCGGCCACCTTCCCTGAACCCATTCGGAGCCCAGGTGGACACCCCAACCCAGGGTGGAGGCATCCATTACTAACACCTTCCACTGGGGCTGAAAGAGAGGTAGACCCTTCTCTAGATTGTCCTTGGAGAGCCACCACTGGATCGAATCCTTGAAAGGCTGCGTCAGAAGAATGGACTGATCCCAATCCCTCTTGAATCTGTCCCATTGGTTCAGAAAAAGACATTGAGCCAGCCTCATGTGCCACCGGGCCCACCTGGTGACTGGGATAGTAGAAGCCATGGTGCCCAGGAGAGACATCAATTCTCTGGCTGAGACCTGATCTTTCTGCAGAAAAGGCTTTGCCAGACTGATGATGGCCGAAATCTTCTGGGGAGGAAGAGAAACCGACCCCTCGATGGTGTTGAACCAAGCTCCCAAATACACGAGAGACTGTGTTGGAGTCAGCTGACTCTTCTCCATATTCAGGAGCCATCCATGAGCTTCCAGAAAACAGATGACTCTGTCGCGATGAATCAGCAGACCCTCCCTGCTTCTTGCTGAGAGGAGGATGTCGTCCAGATAATGCCAAATGGAAATACCTTCCAGTCTCAAGGCTGCCACTAGGGTAACTAACACCTTGGAGAACACCCTCGGAGCCGTGGACAGACCGAAAGGGAGACAACGAAACTGGAAGTGTTTTCTGGCGATGGCAAAGCGTAGAAAGCGCTGATGGGCCCCTGATATCGGAATATGGAGATAGGCATCTCTCAAATCGATGGAAAGTAGCCAACCCCCTGGAAGGATAGAAGAGATGATGGAAAAGATGGACTCCATCTTGAATTTCTAAACCCTCAGATGCTTGTTGATGAACTTGAGATCCAAGATGGGTCTCCATCCTCCTGAAACCTTCTTTACTAGAAAGAGGACTGAATAGACTCCCTTCCCTAGGTCTTCCATGGGGACTGGGATTACTCCCTTCTCCTCGACCAACCAATCTACATAATGGATCAGGACCTCTCTTTTTTCTCCTGAGTTGGGAAAAGAGGAGACTACGAATTGGTCGACTGACGGAAGAGAGGCGAACTCCAGCCGATAGCCCCTTCTTAAAACATCCAGGACCCAGCGATCCGAGATGGAGGAGAGCCAGACATCTAGAAAATTCCCCAACCTGGCCCCTACCTCGCTGACTATGGACGACTAGTCAGGAAGACTTTTTGAATGACTGAGAAGGCCTTGACTTGTCTCCTTTAGGAAAGGTGGCATGACCCTTTCTCCAGGCAAAAGGCTTGAAACTTTCTCCTGAACTCCTGAGCTGAACTAGAAGAATAAGATGGCCTGCCCTTCCCTGGACCGTGGGAACTGGAGGTCCTGAAAGGAAAAGTTTTTTGTTTCCTCTTTTCTTGGGGTAAGAAGAGGCTTTTACCCCCTGACGCTTTAGAGATAACATCATCCAGCTTTGGACCAAATAACCGAAGGCCCTCGAAGGGAAGAGTGCAGAGGCTCATTTTGGAAGACATGTCGGCTGCCCAGGATCTTAGCCAGAGAGCCCGACGAGCTGAGACTGAGATGGCCATAGAGCGCGCTGCCAGCCTAGCGAGGTCCACCGCACCCTCTGAGACAAAACCTGCCTCCAGCTTAAGTTCAGCCAGGCTTGAAGAGATCTCTTTGACATCAGCACCCTCCGTTAAGGCTCTGTCAATGCCATCAATCCAGAAGGACATAGCTTTGGCCACTGAGATCAAGGCTACGGCAGGCTTACAAGCTGCCCCCGCCACCAAAAAACTCTTTCTCAAATCAGACTCCACACGTCTGTCCATGGGGTCTTTAAGAGCGGAACAGTCATCCACGGGAAGGATAGTCTTTTTGGCTAAATGGATGACAGCTGGGTCAACGGAAGGGACCGTGATCCACTCCTGCACTTCGGACTCCTTAAATGGATAAAGCTTAGGAAACCTTGTCCCTTGGGAGACAAAAGAAACCTTTTTAGAGGCTTTCTGCCACTCGGTTTTGATGAGATCCGAGACTTCCTGGAAGAGAGGAAAGGTCTGGCGGCTCCTGGATGGAGTAGGCAGAACCTTGAGAGTCTTCTGACTCCTGCTCCACTCCTAAGGTCAATTTGACTGCTTTGATCAATGGAGAGACTAGGGAAAGATCAAACGAATCCTGAGCTCCCTCAGATTCCTCCTCCGACTCTAGAAAGTCCTCTGAAGGCATAGAGGCTGACAAACATTCATCATCTGAAGAATCCTCCGAAGCCCAGGCATCTCCCTGAGCCCGAGATGTAAATGAAGTCTCAGGTTCCACAGAAGGAGTAATAGAAGTCTTACAAAAATCCTTCCAACAGGAGCTACAAAACTTCTTCCCCATAAGCAGAGTGCTGAAACAGCCCACACACTCAGGTGAAGACGGAGTTTTGGAGAGAAACCAAAACAAAAAATGAGCCAAAGAATGCAACAAGATAAAAACACACTCTTTGGCAAAACACCTACCGAGAAGGAGAGTGAGGCAGAAAAAGCAGCAGGAGCTGGAAACTCCACCAGGCAGGCAAACAGGGAACACACTGACACTGAAAACACCAAGAATTTAAACCCCCCCGGCAGGAAAAAGGCATTGCAGACTCACTTCCGCCCTTTGGAACGCAATTTGGAACGCACTTCCGGTCTTTGGAACGCATATCGCGCCTCACTTCCGGTCTTTGGAACGCAAACCAAAAGAAGCTGCAGAAGGACACCAACTACAGCAAAAAGACTGGTGCCAAAAGAGAAAAGGATTCCCCTGTGACACGAGCAACTTCCAAGTCACCCCCATGCCACTACCTCTGATATCTGACGACCTGCACAGCCACAAGGTTTTGCCAAGGACAAGTTACAGGAACGTACCATGCTGTCTCCCAAACTTTGCCAGAATGGGAGGGAAAACGGAAGCTCTCTGCCAATTCACCCAAGGAACATCAATGCACCTTAAGGAATATATCCAAACTGATAGAGACCCTGAAGGAACTGTAGACAAGGACAGAAAGAAAAAAGACAAGGTAGGTGGGTACCTATGGGTGTATTTAAAGGTTTGAGAGGGAGGGACAGTCTGGGCTGTAGGCAGGGGTGGGAGGAGCCTCCCGCCTTCTTTTTTTTTAATGCTGATATGGAGTGACCAGGAAAAAGTTTTATTACTTCGATTAAGATTTTCATCTAAAGTGATCTATAGTATGAACACGGGATGCTGCATCAAGAACACAGGCATTAGCTAATACACCTAGGGGTATATTTATTATAATGTGTAAGGCAACATCACCTGTAATGTTGCTCATAGCAACCAATCAGGTATTTGCTTTTGTATTCTAACTTGTAGGTGACCATTTAAATCTAATTGCTGATTGGTTGCATTGGGCAACATCACCAGTGATGTTGGCTTACACACTATAATAAATGTGCCCCTTACACATACAGGCACCTGAGTTCATTTTGGTAACAAACCTACATTCATTATTACAGATACATGACCTGCATCTGCTAACTGTGAGTGGGAAAGAGTGAAAACGCACTGGAACCCACCCAGTATCTGAAAGAACTACAAAGTAACCATCTGTGTCCTTAGGGATATACTAAATATACAGGTCCTTCTAAAAAAATTAGCATATTGTGATAAAGTTCATTATTTTCTGTAATGTACTGATAAACATTAGACTTTCATATATTTTAGATTCATTACACACAACTGAAGTAGTTCAAGCCTTTTATTGTTTTAATATTGATGATTGTGGCATGCAGCTCATGAAAACCCAAAATTCCTATTTAAAAAAATTAGCATATTTCATCCGACCAATCAAAGAAAAGTGTTTTTAATACAAAAAAAATCAACCTTCAAATAATTATGTTCAGTTATGCAGTAAATACTTGGTCGGGAATCCTTTTGCAGAAATGACTGCTTCAATGCGGCGTGGCATGGAGGCAATCAGCCTGTTATGGAGGCCCAGGATGCTTCAATAGCGGCCTTAAGCTCATCCAGAGTGTTGGGTCTTGTGTCTCTCAACTTTCTCTTCACAATATCCCACAGATTCTCTATGGGGTTCAGGTCAGGAGAGTTGGCAGGCCAATTGAGCACAGTAATACCATGGTCAGTAAACCATTTACCAGTGGTTTTGGCACTGTGAGCAGGTGTCAGGTCATTCTGAAAAATGAAATCTTCATCTCCATAAAGCTTTTCAGCAGATGGAAGCATGAAGTGCTCCAAAATCTCCTGATAGCTAGCTGCATTGACCCTGCCCTTGATAAAACACAGTGGACCAACACCAGCAGCTGACATGGCACCCCAGACCATCACTGACTGTGGGTACTTGACACTGGACCAGGCATTTTGGCATTTCCCTCTCCCCAGTCTTCCTCCAGACTCTGGCACCTTGATTTCCAATGACATGCAAAATTTGCTTTCATCCAAAAAAAGTAATTTGGACCACTGAGCAACAGTCCAGTGCTGCTTCTCTGTAGCCCAGGTCAGGCGCTTCTGCCGCTGTTTCTGGTTCAAAAGTGGCTTGACCTGGGGAATGCGGCACCTGTAGCCCATTTCCTGTACACGGTGGCTCTGGATGTTTCTACTCCAGACTCAGTCCACTGCTTCCGCAGGTCCCCAAGGTCTGGAATCGGTCCTTCTCCACAATCTTCCTCAGGGCCCGGTCACCTCTTCTCGTTGTGCAGCGTTTTCTGCCACACTTTTTCCTTCCCACAGACTTCCCGCTGAGGTGCCTTGATACAGCACTCTGGGAACAGCCTATTCGTTCAGAAATTTCTTTCTGTGTCTTACCCTCTTGCTTGAGGGTGTCAATGATGGCCTTCTGCACAGCAGTCAGGTCGGCAGTCTTACCCATGATTGCGGTTTTGAGTAATGAACCAGGCTGTGAGTTTTTAAAAGCCTCAGGAATCTTTTGCAGGTGTTTAGAGTTAATTAGTTGATTCAGATGATTAGGTTAATAGCTCGTTTAGAGAACCTTTTCATGATATGCTAATTTTTTGAGATAGGAATTTTGGGTTTTCATGAGCTGTATGCCACAATCATCAATATTAAAACAATAAAAGGCTTGAACTACTTCAGTTGTGTGTAATGAATCTAAAATATATGAAAGTCTAATGTTTATCAGTACATTAAAGAAAATAATGAACTTTATCACAATATGCTAATTTTTTGAGAAGGACCTGTATATACTAAATATATATATATACTAAAAACAGCTAAATGGCACATGTTGCAAGTTCTGTATTGTGCAGAGTTTATCTGTTATCTGCTATGTAACCTGTGCCTTTTCTCCTTTCTTCAATTTAAATAGCTTCCCCATGGCTACACAGCTGCTTATTTATATAAACTATAGTAGTGTTGCTGAAGCAAACAAACAATTTTTGCCAGTGTGGGGCAACAGTACATGATATTTTAATTACTTCGATACACTTAATTTGTAGTTGTTACTGTACCTTTAAGGGCTTGGTCAGCCTATAGTTATACGAGTGTCGGGCAACAGTACATTATTTTCTAATTACATTAAAAAGCTTCCATTGTTTGGTGTTACTGTTCATTTAATCCTGTTCCATTTGTTAGTTATAGCCACAGTAGCGAACACTGAAGGGTTACAAGAGTGCATATCAGGAGAAACAGGCAGCTTTCCATGCCTTGTGTAACAGAGCATGTGTGGTATTTAAATGAACAGTTACTACTCAACATTCCAGTGTAATTAGGAGTAAACAAAGTCTACCTTTTTCATTTTTCAAATGGATTATTCTGGATAAGGGCGTTTACAGACGAGCTCATACTGTGGATTAGAAATCACTGAATGGATTGATTTTCAGAAGAAACCTTATTTACTCATTTTTGCTTGAGATGTTTATTTGCTTGATCCTACATACCGGAGATCCATAGACTGCAGATCCTCATGCCATGTCCAAGCCCACAGAAACCAAATGTGTGCCTCAGTCTCTGTCATTCTCAGGCAGTGGCTTCCTTTCAGTGTATCAGATGGGAGCAGTAAATGCACTGTGGGATCTGGCCCCTGAACTCCTGCATTCAGCTCCCAAGGTTTATGGAGCATCAGGTGGATCTATCGTCGCTGCAGCTGTTGTCTTGCGGCTCAATATAGGTAAGGGATTTTCTGTTGTTATAAGGCTCCTGATTTACACTGCTTTCTCTGTAGGGATTTCATTTACATGCCCCAAAATAATTACAGCCAAAGCAAGTTTTATTAAAAACCTGACTTTATATATCACAGTTTAATTAATGCAGCATTAAATCACAGGTATGGGACCACTATCCAAAATGCTCAGGACCTGAAAGTTTTCCAGATAAAGGATCTTTCTGTAATTTGGATCTCCATACCTCAAGTCTACTAAAAAAATCATTTAAACATTAATTAAACCCAATAGGATTGTTTTGCCCCAATATGGATAACAGATCCCATACCATATTCCTTTATCTTTTCTTATCACTGTTTCTTGGCTCTGACTGCATGCACTGTAAAGCAATGATTAGCAAAGTAGATAATGACCAGTAATTATGTTTCATTTTCTGCTAAACTGCCATTCGTGTATATATATATAAAATCATTCTACATTCCACCAATTTAGCAGAAAATGAAATGTAGTTACTGCCAATATCTTTCTGAAAAGTATATTTTATTTTCAGATGTTATGGGGTTGTGTATGTCTTTCAGTATCCTATTCTTAGCAACTTTACAGCTGGTCTTTATTTTTTATTTGTTTTAGTTTTTATTTGCTTTTTGCTTCTACACCTTGGCAGATTTCAAATGGGGGTCAATGTACCCAGCAGACAAAAACCAATTGCTCTGTGAGATACAGTTTTATTGTTTTATTTATTGCCCTGCATTGAAGGTTGAGCAGCTCTCCTGCTTCAGTAAGGTACTAACCTCTGCCCCCTCTAGCTGTTGACTACAAAAACTACAACTACCAAATCCGAATAGTTTTGAACTTATGTTTGCCTTTTGAGACAGCAAAATGCAAAATAAAAATCTAATAAAAGCCCTGCACCCTCAACATGATATATATGAAAACATGACTGTAAATGGGACCCTGCTATTGTTTCTGGGATATTGAAACCAACAAATACGCACAAAGTCACTGGCCTTTTAGCTACACGCCTCTGCTTTAAGTGAATCTTGCTATTTACCCAGACCATGGGTCGGCAACCCGCGGCTCGTTTTGGCCTTAGGTGCGGCTCTGGTCAGGCTACAAGACTGGTGACTATCATCCTCCGCGGCGAGCAGCGCCTGAAAAGCCACTGAAAGACTAGTGACTAGTCTTTCAGTGGCTTTTCAGGCGCTGCTCGCCGCGGAGGATAATGTGTGTGCTGCCGCTGGCCGGCAGCCTATCAGAGAGGCCGCCGGACCGCGATGACGTCATCGCGCCGCCAGACTGCCGCTGCGCTGAAGAGGAGGACCGGGCTGAAGCCAGACTGCAGTAAGGAGGTTTGTTTTATAATGGTTTTGCGGCTCCAAGTTTTTTTTTCTTTTCGAAAACGGGTCCAAGTGGCTCTTTATGTCTTAAAGGTTGCAGACCCCTGACCCAGACAAACAACTAAACCCTGTGCCTGGCACTAGCTACAGTAGGTCTAATCCCAAATGGCTTACTGTGCTCAGGAGTTTACAACACAGATTCCTGTCCCTCTTATAAAATATATTTGTCACTTGCACATTATGTATAGGATTGCCAAACCCTTATAATAAGTTTTGGGACTATTTTCTTTGCTTCTATGTTTTTATAAAAATTGGATTATTTTCATGCTGAAAAAACAGAACAGGAAAAACAGCTGTATCATGTTACAGTCTATGCATGCCTTGCATTACTATCTGTAATTTCTAAGCAGATTGGCGTAGTACTTAAACTAAGCAGTTTTAAGAACATTTTCAATCATTTCTTTCATTAGCTCTCATAAAGAAATTCATTTATTGTGCAAAACAGTGGGTCCGGGTGTCTGCTAATACCATGTTGCTGTGATCCACTCTGTGTTTGCATTGGGATTCTTTGTCTTAAAATCATACGTCTTAAAGGAACAGTAACACTAAAAAATAAAAATGTTTTAAAATAATTAAAATATAATGTACTGTTGCCCTGCACTGGTAAAAGTTGCGTGTTTGCTTCAGAAAGACTTCTATAGTTAATAGAAATAGCTGCTGTGTAGCCATGGGGGCAGCCATTTAAATTGAAAAAAGGAGAAAAGGCACAGGTTACATAAGCAGATAACAGATAAGTAGCAGATTCCCATTGTATTCTACACAGTTTATCTGTTATCTTCTTAGTAACCTGTGCCTTTTCTCCTTTTTTCAATTTAAATGGCTGCCCCCATGGCTACACAGCAGGGTATTTATATAAACTGTAGTAGTGTTTATGAAGAAAACACACAACTTTTACCAGTGCAGAGCAATAGTATATAATATATTAATTATTTTTATACACTTTCATTTTTTGGTGTTACTGTTCCTTTAAGGACTTTATCTGTAGGGCCAAAACCAGTTTATTTCAGATAAGCCAGACAACGTCAGTACAGACTTGCAGCATAGGACAAATGTGAATGTGGACAATTTTTATCTCTTATTTTCAGATTGGGGGGCAGCAATTTTGGTTTGAATTTCACACCTGCCAAATCTAAACAGTTTCTGCTGCCCACACTCTACAAAAAAGAATGTATTTGGTGATATTGAGGCTTAATTTAAGGTCATGTTAAAACAACTTCCTATGTTGGAAGAAGTTGAGCAGGCTTAATAAAGAATGTATTTCCCAGTCATACTCATAAGGGTGCCTACTGACAACTGCATCATGTATGCCCTACATACCAAATTGGTGTTTACCAGAATCCTGGTGGGCCTCGACCCTAGTGGGCCCTGCCACCTTCTGAAAGATTAAAGCAAAACTATGGAACACTTGACCACCTTTAATTTTTTTCCCATGGAGGTGCGACCTAATAGACTGCAAAGTAAGTAAGTAGTGCAGTGGAGAGTGGCCGAGGTCAGTTGTGGGCTCTTAAGTCGGGTACCCAGTCCAACTCTGTCCTTAGTGAATTGTCCACTTCTGTTAAAGTGTGTTTGTAATTGTCATTTGTATATAGTGTTAACTTTAACACTCCCATGATTTTCTCTGAGTATTTTTCTTAGTACTTAGTATTTTTTTGGTAATAGAGTATACTGTGTTGCATATCTTTGTTTATTACTGTTTTAACAACATTTTGTTCAGATCAGGTGGAGAAAACCATCGTTGAAGCAGCAAAGGATGCCAGCAAGTCTGTACTTGGGCCATTATTGTCAAAATTTAATTTAGTGACCATTCTGCAGAATGCTTTGCAGCACATTCTACCTGACAATGCACATGAGGAGGCCACTGGTCGTCTCTATGTTGGCGTTACTCGATTATCTGACGGAAAAAATATAATGATTTCTGATTACAAATCAAAAGAGGAAGTTATTCAGGTAATGAATAGTCACTGATTCTTGATTCTGTTTAGAGTTAGTTATGCTACAACTGTCAGGAAAGGAAATATTACGGCATAACTACATTTTTACCAAAGAAAAATGTTATGGAGAGACCTGGGTGGCAAAGTAATGCTTTGGTACAAAGAGTGTTCATAGTTCTGAGGTGTAGAGCACTGTGCATGTTCTATGCCCAACTGTCCAACTGTTTTCATATAGTGGGCAATTTCCTGTAGTAAATATCTGGAGTGTTGATCCAGTGAGGTTAATGAAGCTCTTTAGCAGTCTGGGGTCAAAAAATATCTTGGAGGGCCCCATGGTTTAAGAGAATCACTCTGACCAAGAGATTCCTTTACAAAGTGACATTTAGAATCCAATGTGTGCACTAAAATATTTTTTTAAGTAGTTACCTTTTTAAAGGTCTGTCAGGGTGCCCATACACGGGCAGATAAGCTGCCTAAACAGTCTAAAGGACCGATATCGGCAGCTAAAATCACCCCATGTATGGCCACCTTTAGAAGAATAAGGCAAATAATTCAAAAACGATATCAAATAAATAATGAAGACCCAAAAGTTGCTTCAAATTGGCCACTCTATAACATACTAAAAGTTAACTTAAAGTTGACCCAACCCATTTAAGGGTATTTTGTTATTCATATAGGTTTAGTATAATGTTTTACTAAAAATAATGATTAAGGTGATTTGTCACAAAAGGACACAAGCGTGTGTAAAGAGCCTTAAAAATAAAAAATAAAACAAAAGCCTTATTTACTTTTTTTTTTAATTATTTATTGTTTAGACAATTACAACAACCATTGAGAAACAAGCAAAATCCCAACAGGGATTAATTAAGGAACATAATATAAGAAGATTAGTAAAGTGAACATTTCAGATCAATTTTACATTTGGCAATGAATGAAAAGATAATAATGCAGGTTCAGCAAGCAGGTGGTGCCAAGTCCCCTTGCAGTAACCTATATTAGGGAGTGCTTTAGGCAAGCACTTCTTTTTTGTGGCTTGAGAACATCTGTGGCAGCATAAAATCCGTAGTGGCCAGATAGCAGTGGGGTGTGAGTTTGCTCCAGGAGTGAAAGGTAGTGAGGTTAGCAAGAAAGGACAGCCTGGAGTCCCAACAAGGAGTGAGATTTACCCCATGAATACACCAGGTAGTGAGTTTAAGCGTTTAGGTGTAAGTTAGAGGAAGATCTATGGATAAAACTTGCTCACTGTAAGAAGACAGAGGTCCTGGAGGTTTCTGTGAGAAATGCTATATTTGAACTAGGGTTCGGCCACTTTTTTGGGTTCAGCCAAATCCTGAACCGAATCCTAATTAACATGTGGTAATTAGGATCGGAAGGGGCCAAAACCGAATCCTTAAAAAAAGCCTGGATTCGGTTGAATCCTGAACCGAATCCGGGATTCGATGCTTCCCTAATGTGAACATGAGAAGCAGAGAGAGAGAGTCTGCAGAAATACTGTGTATGTTCATCCTTGAGTTGGCAACCAGAGCCCCGGTCTGTGACCTGCCTTCCTGCCTCCTTTGGTTCATCACAACTGTGTGAAGATTCCTACTTCTTATAGTAAAGGCAGTATATATGCAACTGACAGTAATGGGTGTCTGCCAGTCACGGGTAGTTCTATTACATGGGCAAACTAAAGATATGATCATAAAAACATATTTTTTTTAGCAAATCTGAATTCTTTGGGTTTTAAGTGTAGTGGCTCCATCCAAACCAATATTTATATACACACATTGTAATTAAGCATTGTTGGTGTATTATCTGTGGAATACTATATTTATATCCTGTTTTGTCTCTAGAAAACCTTGAGGGGTAGGTAAATGTACTGAAGAACAAGCATCAAATGTGGTGTTTTTTCAGGCTGCAAAATGAAAAATCAAAGCAAAATGACAGGCAGATACTATGTAAGTTAATGGCATTATGCACCGGGGGAATCTGGCAGTATTGGCTTTTATTAGCCTTCAGGGAGAACACCATGTCCGACATTAGTGATAGTGAGAGGGCATGACTCCGAGGTTCCAAATGGTGGAAAAGTGATATGTATTAGGTATGAAGCGTAGGTTTATACTTATACACTTGTCTCTGTAAATATACAAATTCTCATTTTCACAGTGAATTTTTCTTAATTTTTACAGGCACTTATTTGCAGTTGTTTCGTTCCTATTTACTGTGGGCTTGTCCCTCCTTCTTTCCGAGGAGTGGTGAGTAGATGCTTATGGAATACTTGTTATAGGTCTCAAAAGATATGACAATAAGAAGGATGTAACCAGAAATGATAGAGCGTTGTACTAGAGAGCTACAGAGATAACAACAATGCTGTTTGTGGGGCAGAATAAGGGGTACGTGGTGTGTGTAACTAACATTCAGTGGTTGATTGAGATGAGTGAGTAAGCCGCATACACTACTAGCTAGTAAGGATTCTAAAAGAACAAACAGAATGCTGACTGTGTGAATTTCTAGGAGTCAAGGCAACAAGCCACACAACTATTCCTCATTAGCCCTTTTTTCCTGTCCCACTGAGCTATAATGTTATTTTCATAATTGAGGTTTCATTAACCTCTAACTTTATCTTTAACTTCTGTCTATAACTGTAATGGTGCTCTTTCTCTTCACAGAGGTATATTGACGGAGGACTTAGTGGCTTTCAACCTCGCTATGGCAAAACATCCATGATAACTGTGTCTCCTTTTTCTGGAGAGATTGATATTTGTCCGCGGGACAGCCCTCTTTGTCATCTTTGCTTACACGTATGCAACACCAGTTTTCAGCTCACAGCAGGGAACCTCAGTAGAATAAGCTATGCATTATTTCCACCCCCAATCTGGGTAAGTACACTGCCCAAAGCTCTCATTAACTAGGTCATGAATTCTGTGAATTCCTTAGATTAACTTTTAATGTACCCCTCCATGCTTTTTGTACGTATTATTTTATTTATATAACGCTACTACAATACACACAGGGAGTAAGTGCCTTGTGGTAAGAATCACAATAGGAAGAAGGTCCTTGTCCTGTAGAACTTACAATCTAAGTGGATAGATAACATACAAGCACAAATAGAAGGGCAAAAGTGCACAAAGGTTTGGGCATTGACCCTTAAAGGGGTGGTTCACCTTTAATTTAACTTTTAGTATGTTATATAAAAGCCAGTTCTAAGCAATTCTCTCCTATTCATATAGGATTGAAACTACACCCTGGTTTCTAAGGTAATTTGGATCCTAGCAACCAAATAGTTGCTAAAACTCCAAGCTGGAGAGCTGCTGAACAAAAACTGAAATAATTAAAAACTACAAATAACAAATTAACACCAGTTGCATATTATTTCAGAATATCACTCTCTACATCATACTAAGATTATGTTATTAGTCCAACAAAAGGTAGGTTTCTGTTTAAAGAGGTTGACAGAATGCTCCCTACAGAGGAATTCAGGGATAGAACTCCAGCATTAAGGTGCGGAGAGATAGAATGGTTTCAAACAAGAGATAGCAGTGAGTGTGGCAGTAGATGGCCAGGAATGTACAAGGAGACAAGTGAAGGAATGTAGTGAGGAGCAGAGGAGTGAAGGGTTTAGCAGAATTATTTTGTATACTATCCTTTGCTTAATAGAGATTTTACCATGGAACAAACAGGTTCCCTCTTAGGAGAGAGCTGAAGGATAAATCAGCATTACTTCTCTGCTGACTTTAATGCTGCATTTTCTATAATGCACTACACCAATACAAGCAGTGCTGGAAATAGAATGGAAACTTGAGATGTTTCACTGGGCCTGGGGCAGAAGGTTCACTGAAGAATGATTATTAGGTTATTTCTGCTATTATTTCTGCTATCTAAACTGTCTGTCATTCATGGAGAAGCGTTAGTTTAGAGGGTATTATAGTACCAATTCACTGTATGACTTTCAATCCCAATTTTTACTCATTCAGGGCAGCAATTGCTCTGTGGCACTGGATGTGCTGCTTCTAGGACACATGTGATGAAATGCCAGTGTCAATGACAGATCAGCAATTTCTTTGATTCAAGGTGGGGCCCCATCATTTTCAGTTCTGGATTCTTTTCCTTTGGGCTATCAACAGCCCCAAGAATATTTTTAAAGGTCCTTGTTACCCTGATTGCATGTCTAAGATAGCAGTACTTTGTCTTTTCCTTTACTTGGATGGCCTGATAATACTAGCTTCCTCATGGAAGCAGGCAATGGATCACAAAGACTTCCTGAAGTCTCATGGCTGGCACTTACATCTTAAGAAGAGTCATCTGAGACTGGCAGAGACCTACTGTATCTTGGGACTTGATAGATACGTCTGCAGGAAAGATTCCCATTTCAGAGGAAATCAAGGAATGATCAGGTCTATGTCATCTGGCCTGTTTATAAATGTATTAGGAATGATTTCTTCTACAATTGATTAGTCCCGCAGCATATCTCTCTCAGGGTTCATGGGTCATCATGACAGCAGATGCCTTAGGTACAGGTTAGGACGTGCAATCAAATGTCTTGGAACTAAGGGCAATTATGCAAGCTTGCATCATCTATCAGAGCTTGCTCAAGAGTTCAAGGTTAAAAATAAGATTTGGAAATATTATAGCAGTAGTCCCAGAATGGTGGACTTCATGGCTGTGCAGATTTCTAAGCAGACATTCACTATGAAGGCACAATTGGAGTCTCAGCAAAAGAATCTTTAGGAAACTGGCTCATATCTGGGGTCAGCCAAATACAGACCTCATGGCTTCATCCAGCAACTAGAAAATATCCCCTCTTTTTCTGAAGAGTTCCAACAACTTTGCCAGGGATAATCGTATGCAGAGATCTTTTGGGCTACATCTTTATTTCTCTATCACTGACTCAGAGGGTCATTCAAAAACTAAAGGAAGATTAAGTGGAAGTAGTGTGCAATGGTTCAGCCCCGCCTCCAGGGACATTTTTCATGTATCTGGTTCAGCTCTTAATCAGCCACCTGTAAAGGCTTCCAGTTTCTCACGTTTGTTCACATGGACCCTGTTCTTACAGCAAAGTGGCTGAGCGGCAGAACCTAGAAGTGCAAGAGGTTTCACATAAGGTCATCCAGACTCAAATAAGGCTTCAACTACTGCTAGAAATTGTAAAACCTGGAAAATGTCCATTTCCAACCTGAACTTCAGGAGGTCTTCATCTGTACCAGTTTTTAAATGTAACTTCCTGCAGCTGGGTCTTGACAAAGGCTTGATATAATGCTCACATGACTGGTTTTGGCCATGACTGCCTTTTCTGGTTCTTGATGGTCAGCATTCATTTGTAAATTGATTTTTCAATGCAGCAGCAATCAGAATTCTTTCAGTGAGGTGACCTCCTGGGGTTCTTGGGATCTACCTCGAATTCTACTGATAATCTGCCCTGTTTAATGCAACAAAGTCTTTGCCTTTCTGGCTACTGACTTTGAATATAATCTTGGTGGCCATCATGTTGGTGAAATGCGTGGATGATCCCTGAGGTTCTCTTCAGATAGTCCAGTGCTCTGTTCTGACAAGGTGATTCTAAGATGCAGTCTTAGATTTTTGCTGTAATTACTGTAGGTTCTTATTTGGAATTCATATTAATTTATGGAATGTTTCCAATTAAGGGAAAATATTTAACCTTAGGGTCTGGACACAATAATGGGTCCTCCATACTGTTTGGTCACCATCATTCCTTTAAATAACAGAAATGTTTCCTCCTATGGCAGTACAAGATGTAGAAAACAGTAATTAAAATGAATTACCTCCTGTTGTTAATGCTATATTGTGGAAGCTAATGTTACTGGCCATGAAATATGTATACATGCAGACACCTTATATAAATAGATCTATGGGACTAAGCAGGAATGTAGGACATAACAGAGCACTGGCATAACAGAAACTTGTGAGCCTTGTTTAAAAAAAAACGGGTGCAAATTGGTATCTGTATAAATGCCATGCAGGTTGCACTAGTCTCTGCAGAATTTAGTGACAATTATGTAGCCCTAGCATGCCTTTGCTTGACCAGCATTCAATTAGGATTGTATCAGGTATTAAGAAAGGGACCTGTATATTGCAGTTTGTGATTTGCAGCAAATCTTGTATATTGGTGAATTGCTTGCGCCCAATGACAGATGCAGAATTTTGCAGCAGTCATGATGTTGGTGACTTGCAAAACAATTTTATTATATAAGTGCAAAACAATGCACTTATATAATAACAACAAGGACACTAAAATGTTCTTTTTTAACCAAACCCGCCCCTATTACTCCCTCAGTTCAGTGCTCCATACTCTCCCTCCTAACACTACCATCAGCCATACGTTGCTGAAGAGCTGGTTGTCACTGATGCTGATCTGGGGCAGGCAGGGTCCTTTATCAGTCTCAAGTACTTATTTCAGCCTATGAGGGATTGCATTGCCACCAGCCCAGGGTAACCTACTATGCTGCCCCTTCTTCACATCTCTGCCTCGTTGAAGTATTGCATGTGTAAAAATATTGGCATGTTTCTTATAGTTATATAAACATGTCAGTAACACTTTAAGGTCTTGGTCTCATTTATCAATCATCCCTATGGTGAAATTAATATGGAGTGTGTAATTTGGACTGATAAAAAATGTCATACACAAAAATAATACCATGCTACATATCACTTAGTTTATGGGTTAAAACATGACTATTAACTCATTTATGTCATACAAAGAAGTCTGGTTACAAATCTGGTACACGGTGCAAACGCTGGTGGGAGTGAAGGGAAAGGCAGTACAGAGAGGGTTCCATAATACCCTCTACCAGCTGGCCCTGTGTCTGAGTTAGATGGAGGACACCTACTTCTCTATGCTCCCCTTCATGAACACAGAGCTGCTGAATGCTGACAGCAATGTTTTTATAGAAGCACAAAGACCTATGCCTGTGGCACAAAGTGCTGGACAGCTTGCACCCTGCCTTTTTAAATGACCAGCTCAGTATTTTTGGTTTTCACTGCATTACTATTCTCTGCCAATTCTTCAAAATGTATACCAAACATGAGTGCAATGAATAGAGCTTGTGGTAAACATTTTCTTTGCCTACATGAACACTAAAGCTCCCCTATATTTGATCCTTGTGAAGTAGATTACCAGTTCACAGGCAAACACCTTGCACAATGGACTCCTGCTTGTCTCTGCACTGGTAATCTAATAATCTTCCTCACTCATGCTGAGCAAGGGGTATACTTTAATTGTATTAACTGGGAAGAAAACACACCAACTTACTCGCTTTCTATCTACAGATGCTGAATGAATTCTTTTACCAAGGCTATAAAGATGCTGCTGACTATCTACAAAGGGTTGGCATCAATAAGGCTCAGGAACAAACTATCTTAGGAACACAGCAATGTAAAACTGGTCTTTAAATTAAGATTTTGAAAAGGTATCAGAAAATGTTTCAATAGTGGACATTGCGGAAGCTTTATGTGTACGTATGTGTACTTTTGTGTGAGTTTGGCTACTTTCACACAAAAAATGAAAGACAGTTGTGAAGAAGCATCTGACAAATCACAGGATTTTTATGTTCTGGAGGCTTTTTTTATTATACGTATTGATAATTTCTGGAATATTAACAGCAAATGTATGCATGTGTGCTTATTTGTATACAAATATTAATATACTAATATATATAGATTTTTTTTAATATAATAAATGCATACAGGTTATAACAAATCTGCCCTCAGTAAATGTGTATAGTTTACGATATTCTCCTAGCCACTGAGAGCATAGGGTTTTGTTTTTTTTAATGAAGAAATCCAAAGAAACTTTATTAATACAGCCAATATATATATTCTGATCGTATTGCATATCAAGACATAGAATATTACAACAAATCGCCACCAGGCTGCTCAAACCTCCCCAACAGAACTATGAACTAAACTTCCTGAACAATTGTAAATAACCATACATTATTATTACAAAGAAATGGATTGTCTGAATAATGTTTTTGTTTTCTTTTTTAAGATTCAAAGACAACGCCTGTGTTTGGTCCATATTCCACCTTTCACCCATTTATAAATAATCCTTTAAAAATCCCATAAGGATGAATAGAATGTGGGTGACTTTTTATGTATTAAGCTCTGAACTTACATTTTGATAAATCTGCCCCCTAGTGTCTGCATACAAAATTGTCTGTAATGTAGAAATTTGCATGACCAACAGGATAAAATAACCCCTTTTTTGCGCAGGGTACAGTGAATGGTGGGTCCAAACTGCACTAGGGCTGTGTGCAGTCCTCTATAAAAGTGACCTTTTCTAGTAGCTTTTAGCCTTCTCAGGCTTTTCCTCTGGCGAGTTTGTATTGAGTTTTGGTAATAAAACATCTGTACAGTTCTGGCTCGCATTCTAAAATGGTCAAATGTAGGTTGTACTGGTGTTGCACTATACCTTGGGCATATAGCAAGCAAGCTGGGGTGGTTAGGGACAGGTTTTAAAGAGATTTTGTCACATGACAGGTGCAGCGTCGAGTCTGCAACCCTTACCCCTCCCCCCATCTTAACCCCCGCCCCCTAAGCTTTTCCCCGAACAACACACTCGGACACTGTAGCTGGGAAGAGAAGGCCACAGTTATTTATTTATTAACAATAACTTAACATTAGTTAACATTTGTAACATTAACTTGTACACAACCGTTTGTATAACAAACATTTTAACCAACAATTTTCATTAACAACAATCCTTACTCGCCTCCAAGGGGCTGGCCCTGCGCCCGAATGTCACGCCTGGTTCCTGCCTCCTTTTCGCCCGACCTAAACCGAGGCTAACTGCCGCTCAGGACCCCAGGCCAACCGGGCTACACTCTCCTTGCTTGACAAGTACCCCCCTTTAAACTTCCCCCTGGGGGCACAGAGTAAGGTACCCTCCGCTAACTGCGACGACAACAACCCCTTTTTTATAGGGAGGGAGGGTGGGACGTTGGGAGCTGTTGATCCTCCTGCTGCCTGGAACCGAATGAAAAGGTAGGCTGTCTTGCTCGCTCCTCCCCTTCCTAAGCCCGGGAAAATCCAGTGCTCTCAATGGCCAAATCAAACAAAACCCATAAAGAGGAGGGGGGGGAAGGGGGGACAGGCTGCCCTCCTAGCTCCGTCATGCCCTGCTTCCCTATACTGCGTTCCGGTTCATTGGGCCCCAGGAAAACTTGTTTTTACAAAATGCAACAGTATAGGACTGGGCCCAATCACTGCCAGCACTCCCCCAATGATCTCCCTCCCCTTATTGTGCTTAAGGTAAGTAAAATGTACACACGCTCGGGGGGGGGGAGGGGCAGATGGGGGCTAGGGCGGAGGCCCCGCCCCCCCTGGTCTGACCCTATTTATGATATTTAGCTTTCCTGTAACCCATTTCACTTCCTAGCAGCCTCTTTCTGTTGACTTTCCTTACAGCCACCTGTTTTCTGCTTTTTTTATTTTTCTTTGCTATGGGTTTAAATTTGGGTATATATGTAATAATATAAATGGTGGATTGCTTATTTAAATTCGCTTGACATTGTTTACCTCTTCATTATACTATGGATTTCAATGCCTCATGTTACATATGAAGTACAGAAAAGTGGTGTGGCTCATTCATAAAGAGGTAATGCTAAATTATCATATTCCTGTGGCTCTGCACCAGTTCTGGCAAGATGCTTCATCTCTGTGGCCTCCAAACTTCCTATAGCCTCCATCTTTGTATTGCATCATTCTATCATAATGTGACCCTATGTGGTATAGTTGACAGTATCTCATGAAATGAAAAACAGTAGGAGAGCTCTACTGTAGCCTATCCAGGGTTGGTCAGGGTTAATAGTTGGAAGCAAAGACCAACTCAAAAGTAATTTTGTATATCTAATGGAAAGTTCAGTGTGGTTGCTCACTTTTAGACAATTTCCAGCCTGACTTTACCTCCTCCTTAGCCTTAGTCTCAGCAGAATATTTTAAAGAAGTAAAGTATGTAGCATGGCAAAATTCTCAAAATTACTTATATGTCCATGGTAAAGACCAGCTCAGATTTTTCTGAATGATGTGTATGATAACTATTGGACTAGAAAGAAGACTGCAATCTAAAGAAGATGAGAGAAAATGACCTCAGCTGGACGAAGGGTTGCCACCTAGCTGGTATTAATGATGCTTCATGCCATTTATAGGGAATTTATATCAAAATACAGGAAGGCCGGTATTTTTTTTTTCCAGAAAAAGTGGCAAACCTAGCTGCACCCCCTATAAAAGGCACAGTAATCATGTGTCTAATGCTACAAACATGTACCCACTTGCCTTAAATTAAACCCACTGATAGCAAAAAGGTTGTCAAATCTGTCCTGCAAGGCACACAAAAGAAGAACCCGCTTAAGAACCTTTTCAAATGCAAAACTCCTCTACTTCAAAATTAAGTCTGATGGAACAAGGGGTGCTTTCCAGCCAGCTGAGCAGTACTTGGGTGCCCTCAGTGTTTTGATCACTGCTACTTAGTAACTGCTGGGTATCATTCTATATAGGCCTTTATGGACTTTCCTATTGCCATAAGTTGAATTTGGCTTTGTCTTCTGTCATGGTTTTGGTGGAACAGGCCAGCCCAAGACTGCAGCAGTGAGCAGCCAGAACCTTGTAGTGAAGCAAGCAATAATTATAGACTATATTTCATATCTGCTGTGTGTGGGTTAATTACACTTTGTGCCAGAGTTAAAAAAAATGTCCACCTGGCAAATTATGTAGACCTGTTGGGATTCTTACTGCAGTTGTCTAGTACCTGGATTACATGTTTTTTTTTTAATGTTATTGTTCAAAAGAGGAGAAGAAGCACATTTCTCTCTATGAATACCACTGAGGACCATATTGGCACAGGGAACAACAGCTTGAGATCCCATAGGCCTAATTTAACATAATTTCTTGAACAGCAAAGGAGAGGTCAAGGTCTTTCATAATATGTAGGAGTTTATATAAATAGGTATCCCTATCATTGTATGTTCCTGTCCTTTGTATGCTATAGAGATGGGAAAGGGGTAAATATTAATTCTGGGCCATTTATTTTTACCTGAGATTGCTCTCTTGTGCAGACTTGCTGAATTTCCTTTTACATTCTTCATCTAAATTCTACAGTAATACTGTATACATTTATATTATATATATTATAATATATATTTATATTATATAAAGGTATAGGCTCTACTATCCGGAATGCTCGGGACCTAGGGTTACCAAGTTAAGGGATTTTTCTGTAAGAAACAGATTCAGATTGTTTTGCCACCTATATGGATTCATAAAGCTTAGTTACCATACAGTACAAGGTACTTTTTTTATTATAACAGAGAAAAAAAAAAGGAGCTGCTTTTCTTCCTGCATTCCCTCTCCTGCATTGCAACGCAGGAGAGATCCACACCCAGGTGAATGTAGGTTAAAATAATAAACTGCTATCCATGTAAAATTAGAGGAGCTTAATGGGAAATTAAAATGGCCCTCACACGTGGGCCCACATTTTACATGGATAGCAGTTAATTATACAATACACATTAAGTAAATATTCAAAAGAGATAAGCCCAAATGTCTGCCACTAGGTCATTCCAAATTGCTCCCAGTTGCACCTACCTGTTCCCAAAAGAAAACCTGGTAATATTGAATATAGCAATTCCTGTTCTATAAAGCAGTTTCCTTTTGATGTCATAACGATTCCACAGAGGAACCCTATTCAACAAGTTTCTCAATAAGCAGCGACTGTGTTTGTATGGCACCAAAAAATCCATTGCTCCTATTGATTAAGAGGCCTTAAAATGATTTAGGTGGTAACAAAAATATATAGAGAAGAATTCTTACATCTTCCCCAGTAGCAAGAACAGCCATATACAGTGGTGTGAAAAACTATTTGCCCCCTTCCTGATTTCTTATTCTTTTGCATGTTTGTCACACTTAAATGTTTCTGCTCATCAAAAACCGTTAACTATTAGTCAAAGATAACATAATTGAACACAAAATGCAGTTTTTAAATGAAGGTTTACGTTATTAAGGGAGAAAAAAAACTCCAAATCTACATGGCCCTGTGTGAAAAAGTGATTGCCCCCTTGTTAAAAAATAACTTAACTGTGGTTTATCAATTTCAATTTTCAATTTCAATATCAATTTCTGTAGTCACCCCCAGGCCTGATTACTGCCACACCTGTTTCAATCAAGAAATCACTTAAATAGGAGCTACCTGACACAGAGAAGTAGACCAAAAGCACCTCAAAAGCTAGACATCATTCCAAGATCCAAAGAAATTGAGGAACAAATGAGAACAAAAGTAATTGAGATCTATCAGTCTGGTAAAGGTTATAAAGCCATTTCTAAAGCTTTGGGACTCCAGCGAACCACAGTGAGAGCCATTATCCACAAATGGCAAAAACATGGAACAGTGGTGAACCTTCCCAGGAGTGGCCGGCCGACCAAAATTACCCCAAGAGCGCAGAGACAACTCATCCGAGAGGCCACAAAAGACCCCAGGACAACATCTAAAGAACTGCAGGCCTCACTTGCCTCAATTAAGGTCAGTGTTCACGACTCCACCATAAGAAAGAGACTGGGCAAAAACGACCTGCATGGCAGATTTCCAAGGCGCAAACCACTTTTAAGCAAAAAGAACATTATGGCTCGTCTCAATTTTGCTAAAAAACATCTCAATGATTGCCAAGACTTTTGAGAAAATACCTTGTGGACTGACGAGACAAAAGTTGAACTTTTTGGAAGGTGCGTGTCCCGTTACATCTGGCGTAAAAGTAACACAGCATTTCAGTAAAAGAACATCATACCAACAGTAAAATATGGTGGTGGTAGTGTTTTGCTGCTTCAGGACCTGGAAGGCTTGCTGTGATAGATGGAACCATGAATTCTACTGTCTACCAAAAAATCCTGAAGGATAATGTCCGGCCATCTGTTCGTCAACTCAAGCTGAAGCGATCTTGGGTGCTGCAGCAGGACAATGACCCAAAACACACCAGCAAATCCACCTCTGAATGGCTGAAGAAAAACAAAATGAAGACTTTGGAGTGGCCTAGTCAAAGTCCTGACCTGAATCCTATTGAGATGTTGTGGCATGACCTTAAAAAGGCGGTTCATGCTAGAAAACCCTCAAATAAAGCTGAATTACAACAATTCTGCAAAGATGAGTGGGCCAAAATTCCTCCAGAGCGCTGTAAAAGACTCGTTGCAAGTTATCGCAAACGCTTGATTGCAGTTATTGCTGCTAAAGGTGGCCCAACCAGTTATTAGGTTCAGGGGGCAATTACTTTTTCACACAGGGCCATGTAGGTTTGGATTTTTTTTCTCCCTAAATAATAAAAACCCTCATTTAAAACTGCATTTTGTGTTTACTTGTGTTATCTTTGACTAATAGTTAAATGTGTTTGATGATCAGAAACATTTTGTGTGACAAACATGCAAAAGAATAAGAAATCAGGAAGGGGGCAAATAGTTTTTCACACCACTGTATTAATGTCATGTGGTTTCATTTACAATGACCTCAGACATTTAAAGATGGGTCCCAGTCTTCCTTTTTGGAGCAGAGAGACCTGTAGCATGCCCCCCGAATCGAGTGTAGCGTCTGATCCAAGAGGGGTTAATGGGGGGAGGTACATGGGCATCCCCCCACCCACCGCCTAACTTGTGACTTATTAGATGCACGGAGCATCAAAAGGCCCAGGTCGCATCCAGGCCCTATCCTATGGTCCTATGGGCAGGCAGTAAGGACAGGACTTGATGCCTCCTGACACTTTGCACTGCTCCACTGGCAAGAATAGAGCCCAGCTTAACCCGGGCTGTGAGGTCTTCTTAAATGAGCACTAAGGGTAGCTCTTCTGCACCTCTAAGTGCTCTAGCAGTAGTACCCTAGCGGTTAGGTAAATGATACCTATAGTCTCATAAATATGAATTAATCAACAATAAATATATAAGCAGGATATGTATTATTAATATTCATATAATACTATTTTTAATTTTAAAACTAATTTATGCCTTAGTCAACCTAAAAATGCTGTAAATTTAAGGGTTGCTGTTACACTAAGAACTCTGTAAATTTCAGTTCTTCATTCAAACCTACAGGGGTCTCCATAGTTTAAAGATCTATCTACTTTCTGCACAGACCATTTCTTCTTTATATACAGTATGTGCAGCAGACTTGCACCTACAAAATAATCAGTAGATGTCATTTTGATACCTTGGGATCTTTTTAGCCATTTGTCCTAAATGTTTGTATTACTACACACACACACAGATCTCTCTATATTCTGGGTTTGTGTAGTTGGAAGCCGGTGGAAGCATGGAAGCAAGTTTTACATCTTACAGCATTATTTATGGGTATGTGAATATTTATTTAACTCACTGCAAAGTTTGCAGTTATTGTGAGTATCTGCATAGATGGTGTTGTACTGGTTTGTCATTATCGGTTCTGATTATTGTTTCTGTTTTGTTTATTTAAAAGGTGCTTCTGCAATATGGCATGGGTTTACTTTATTGTAGTTCCTACTTTAGACAGTAGGTGGCAGCAACCCCCAAGGTTGGGCCATGGTTAGGTCTTTCCCACAGGAATCTTTTTAGGAAAAAAAGGATGACCAAAGGCTAATACTCTATGTAAAGGGCAGGACACAGAGGAAGATTCTTTTTGGACTATGTACCACGCTTCATGCCATATTGACTAATGCAGGGCAGGCAAGAGGAACCTGAGGTCACCTTAGATGTGAGAGTTAGTTGGGCTTTTGAATCTGGCAGCTCAATCCCTAATGAGAAGTAGTGGAGATAGTGACCCTGTGGTGACGCCATAGTTAGGAAATAGGGGCACACTGTATGTGAAATAGCTTTGCAATAAATTATATGGTTTGGTACAACACCTCCAGCATATTCTATGCAATGTGAAGGCCTGAAGCATCATGTTGGTGAGCGTTGTTCTCCACTTACAGGTGATCCATATACAAGTATATATATATATAATATTTGTAAAACTAGGGCTCATTTACATCTACAAGCGAGGAAAGTGCAAATTTAAGAGCAAATGCCATGTTTTTTCCCCACAATGCAGTGTTTCACCTAGAATTCTTCCTTTTACTGCTACTGTGCATGGCCGCCCGATTCTTTAGACGCACAAATATACAGAAGTACAGGTATCGGACCCCTTATCCGGAAACCCGTTATCCAGAAAGCTCTGAATTACGGAAAGCCCGTCTCCCATAGACTCCATTATAAGCAAATAATTCAGAATTTTAAAACTGATTTCGTTTTTTTATGTAGAAATAAAACAGAACCTTGTACTTGATCCCAACTAAGATATAAATAATCCTTATTGGATGCAAAACAATCCTATTGGGTTTGATTAATATTTTATTAATTTTTTAGTAGACTTAAGGTATGGAGATCCAAATTATGGAAAGACCCCTTATCCGGAATACCCTTGGTCCCGAGCATTCTGGATAATGGGTCCTATACCTGTACAAGGAGCACATTTTGATGGAACTGACAGCAGGGAAATTGCAAGGACTGCTACTGCACTTGCGGATGTAAATGAGCCCTAATGGCATTTAGTGTTAGTAGTACAAGTATGGGGTGCATTATTCCGGAAACCTGTTATCCAGAAAGCTTCGAATTACAGGAAGACCATCTCCCATAGACTTCATTATAAGCAATTTATTCTAATTTTTAAATATAATTCCCTTTTTCTCTGTAATAATAAATCAGTACCTTGTACTTGATCTCAAATAAGATATAATTAATCCTTATTGGAGACAAAAAAAGTCCTACTGGGTTTAAGTACATTTCAATTACTTTTTAGTAGGCTTAAGGTATGGAGATCCAAATTATGGAAAGATCCCTTATTTAGAAAACCCCAGGTCCTGATCATACCTGTACAGAAATATAAAAGATTATTGTTGTTTGTTTACTCCTTTGCTCCTTATTTCCATTCTTATAGTTGAGATGAAGCTTCCAGTTTTCTTAGCTGGGGCCTGGTGTTGTTTATGAAGCGTAACATAATTAAGACAAGCAATATGGTGCTGTCCACAATGAACACAATTTAGCAAGATATATGTTCTGCACACAAAGCTATGTCTTTATTTTTTATAATTACTGTAATCAAAAGATACACAGAGAAAATGTGACATGACATAGAAAGAGAGACAGAAGCAACAAGAACAAATACAAGCACCAAATCTTTGTCAAACTGCTATATTCTTATGGGAGAAAGTGGCTGCTGTGCCACAAATATAACATTTTTTCAGTAGTTAGAAACTAGACAATAAACAGTGTCAATGCTATGAACTGGTTTGATCAGTTTACCGGTATTTAGACTGTACACAAGCCGCTTAATTAAAAAAGGCAATCTATTATTTGGAATCCCATAATCCAGAAAAGTTCCAGAATATGGGAACACCATTTTCCATAGAGTTCATCTTGAGCAAACAATTGTTTTTTGTTACCTCTTTCCTTTTTATCTGTAATAATAAAACAGTGCCTTGTACAGGTATGGGATCCCTTATGCGGAAACCCATTATCCAGAAAACTCCGAATTAAAGGAAGGCCATCTCCCATAGTCTCCATTATAAGCAAATAATTATTTTTTTTTAAATTGATTTCCTTTTTCTCTGTACTTTCTCTTGTACTTGATCCCAACTAATATATAATTAATCCTTATTGGAGGCAGAACAGTCCTATTGGGTTTAATTATGCTTAAATAATTTTTTTGTAGACTTACAGTATAGAGATCCCAATTACCTAAAGATCCCTTATCCGGAAGACCCCAGGTCCCAAGCACTCTGGATAACAGGTCCCATACCTGTACTTGATTTAAGGTGAGTTAAGGTGGAGTGATGAGAAAGACATGTAATTTGGAAAACCCCAAGTCTCAGGCATTCCTAATAATAGATCCCCTACCTGTACATTAGTTAAAATATAATTTTCTTTAAATAAATGTAGATAACCCAACAGAAACCAACATTAGGGGGCTGATTTACTAAGACACGAATTCGAATCCGAATTGGAAAAATTCCGATTGGAAAACGAACATTTTGCGTCTTTTTCGTATTTTTTGCGACTTTTTCGTTACCAATACGATTTTCGCGAAAAAACACGAGTTTTTCGTAGCCATTACGATTCGCTCGTATCTTGTCGCGACTTTTTCGTATTGAGCGCTCGTAAGCGGTGGCCGAAACTTTCAGACTTAGCATGATTTTGGAAGCCTCCCATAGGACTCAATGGCACCCTGCAGCTCCAACCTGGCCCAAGAAAAGTCACCATACTGAAGCTTGAATGAATCCGAACGCTACGAAAAAATCGCAACATTTTGCGCAACTTTCGGAATGGCTACGAAAAAGGTGCGACTTTTCGCGCAAGTTTTAACGCTACGAAAAAATCGCCAGATTTTGCGCAACATTCGGATGGCAACGAAAAAGTCGCAATAATTTTCCGAAAAAATCGCCAAATACCGATCATTACGAAAAAAACGCAATCGGACGCATTCAGCCGGTTCGTGAGTAAGTAAATGGGCCCCTAGGTGTTGTTTTCAAGCACAGGTGAACCCTTCCTCATGTAGAAGAGGCCTGACTTTACAATGCTTTGCATCATGTGACAACAAGGAAAAAAATCCCTGCATTGAGCAAGAATTTCCCCCCTGGGCAGCAAAATAAGCAGAGCGATGAGTGTGCGCTTCAACTAGGTTGGGTATGAAGAAAGATTTTTCAGTAATAATGCAACAGTCTCTAGGAATTCAGGTGTTAGGCTGCTACATGTGGTGGATTCTTGGCCTGAGGATAAACACAGGCCGACATTCTGCCCCTCTGCACCCGGAGCTACGAGTGGCAGTAGCCTTAGAAATAAACCCTGAACATACTACTGGCTGCTTGTAAGGATTTCAGGTGCAACTTCTGCAAAACTCATGTCAGGTTTATTTATACAAATAAACAGATAAATTCACGTGACTTCTGGATGGATTAAAGAATGGTGAAAAAGAAGAAAAGGGTACCATGTATAATTTATTTTGTGTCACACAGTGGTAGAAAAGAAACTCCATCATAATTAAAGTGTATAAAAAGTTGAGCAACATATTGTATTGGTGGTGTATTAGTTGTGGTGTATTAATTACTTTTTTTTTTTTTTTTTTTTAAAGGCCCCACACCTTGGGCCACTTTTGGGGCAAGGTGCAAAAACTGCTACAGAATGGAGTGTACAGATTTGCACCTTATCCTGTTTGCAGTGCTGCCTGCATTCTGTGTTGCTGCATACAGAGTGAGTGGTAGGTATGTGACATGTGCCCATCCCCTAATATGAGCTCTGGTGGACGCAAGGTGCTAGGGAACCCGGTATTATGTTATTTGTTATGTACCGGGCCCCAGAACCTTTCAGGCCTATGCTCTGCAACTTGTGCTGGATTTTTTTAGATGTAGTGTGCAGCTTGTACAGATCAGTGCTTCCTACACTGGCCCTAAGGGGTACAATTTTACATCTCTTAGGGCTCCAGTACTGGCACTGGAAAATTAGCCCTGCGGTGTAGTCAAGTTCCTTTAGCTTTGCTCTCTATTTTGTCAATTTATGCACTTATTACCCTGGCCAACCAACTTGTACTTGTATTTTAAAGGAGAAGGAAAGGCAAAGTCACTTGGGGGTGCCAAAATGTTAGGTACCCACAAGTGACTTTAATCGCTTACCTCGTACCCAGGGCTGGTGCCCCTGTACGGAGAAAACAGTACCAGCCTGGGGTACCTGGAGCGCAGCACTTCCTCCTTCCTTTCTGAAAATGCCAGCGGTCGGCGCATGCGCAGTAGAGTTAAAAGCCGACTTTTCTGTGAAAAGTTCGGCTTTTCACTCTACTGCGCATGCACGCGCAGGGAACCCGGAAGGAAGAAGCGATCGCTGCTACCCCGGGCTGGTGCGGTTTTCTCCGTACAGGGGCACCAGCCCGGGGTACAGGGTAAGTGATTAAAGTCACTTGGGGGTGCCTAACATTTTGGCACCCCCAAGTGACTTTACCTTTCTTTCTCCTTTAATTCATTTTTGTATACCGGGACAGTCTACAGTCACATTCTGTTGCCTTGCCTTAGTATAAAAAAGATTTAGCCAATCCCATTCTGTGAAGAAGTTACATTACATGGCAAAAATGCTTAATTGTTACCCTCATATGTAATAAAAGGCACTTAGTTTACCCAGGAGCAGTAACCCATAGTAACCAATCAGCAGGTAGCATTTACTGGCCAACTGTTTAAAAGCAAACATCTTGTTGGTTGCAATGGGTTACTGCCTCTGGGCAGTATATTTATTATATAACCCCATTAGTATTCATTTTTGTAAATAGCAAAACATTTCATTATTAATAATAATAATGTTTTCATTTATTAGAAACAGAGCAAGTGTGCAGAACATTCATATAATTCCAATACAGATAAACAATGACAATATTTAAAGGCTGCTTAACATTTATACTAGAAACAAAGTAAAACTGTGCAGGTTCTCAGTGTTGCAGCTTTGTTGCCATTCACCTTACATTATAACCGATTTCAAATGGTGCTAGATGAAGACCTGAGCCTCTGAACACCAAGAGAGATCGGTCATCCTGTGTAAGGGACTGTTGTTCTATTAGCTGACTGGACCGTGGCCAAATGTTAAAACCATAAAAGAAGTAAAGAAACTGGGTTTTAAGGTCTTAAACTTGCAAGTGATGCTCAGTGGTCCCTACAAAGGAAGATATTACCCTATATATATATATATATATATATATATATATATATAACCTTTTAACCTGATCCTATAGTTTGAAAAACCATACACAAAGTTTATTTTTGGCTTCTAAGTCTTTAAAACAAAAAATCTAAATTATATTGGAAAACGGTACTAAAATAGAAATACCCTATACACAATACACACTACAATGTGATAGCAGCCTGAAATAGAGAGGCTTGCAGATTGGGTGGCCCAAAACGATATATAGGAGACAACCTAAAGGCCAATTAGGGTGAGATTTGGTATGACGTGTGAATTGCTCTAAATTTCATGGAAACGCAGCTTAAATCCTAGTTGTGTGTGATACGGCATGAACACTTATCTTGATATTCTAGGTACTAAAAAAGTATGAATGAAATGACAATGTTTTTATATATAAATGGGGATTTAAAAAGAAAATCTGCAAACCCACCTTAAAAGCCTTGGCTTTACTTCTGGAGCTGACCATACCAATAAAGTTCTGCTTGTTGGGGCAAGTCAACAAGGGATCATTATGAACCTTATTCAACTATCCACATGAACCTGATCACACATCAGTTGGGTGGTGTGTGTACTACCATGCCATATCAACCACCGAAAGCCACCTAATATCTACCCATGTATGGCATCATTAAGTGAAACTGGTTTAGTAATTGTAAACTTGTAGTAGTATAGCTAAGGCTAGCCTTTCAAGTGATATTAAATGGAACTTTAAAAAGGCAAAATACAGAATATTTCCATTTTGATAATATGGGCAACTTATAAACCATAAGGTATAGCCCAGGTATGTATGCCATTCCTCATGTTTAAGCATTGACAGGGATACCTGATCCTGTTCTAACAGATTAGTTCTGTTATTGCTAGATGCTATTATGGCAATGGGCCTCAGCCATGTTCCTAAAGTGTCTTTGACATCTGTTGCATTAAAAAAAACAAAAAAACACCACCATTAAAAATGCCATTTTGAAAATAGACAAAATAATTCAATGGTTAAAAGTCAGACACTGAGAATAATAAAATCTTCCAACTCCTTGCGAAGAGAAATTGCAGACAACCTACTGCTTGCTTGGCAGACTATGACAGTGAAACAAAGGATACCGAACAGCTGACCTACATTTCATGTTGATAATGAGCATATTGTTTTCAGTATTGCTGGGTCATGTAACAAACATGCATCAAATGACTTGGCGCATAAGAGAATCCTCTCAGCAGTGCACAATACACGGGTCCATCACCCAAGCATTTTGCAGAAAAGATATATAAAATGATAAACTCCAGTTTACCCGATACACTAAAGCAAAACAAACCACAAAAACAGCAGGGAAGGCTAATCTCTGACACCCAGATGTTGTTGAATTACAACTACCATATTCTGACATTCTTTAGCTAAATATTCAGACGGTCTTACTTTTCCTATAGTAATGGGCTTCTCCTTACTTCTAAATGGGATTGTCAAATATGCTGGTTTAGTGCAGCCCATACAAGGAAAAACCTTGTCCAAAAGATAATACCCCTTTTTTACCTGCAGAAATCTAGAATATGCAGCCCAGAACCAGATAAAGGTTCTGGCTACTGAAACAATATAACAGAAGCCAGCTGCTCCCCGACAAAACACAGATTACAACAATGCATTGCACAGGTCTACTAATACTGTATTATAGTTCACTGCTCCAATATTTAGAACTAGCAGGGCAAAAAATTGAAAATGGCATATACTGCTTTCAATAGCAATTGCATTTACATTTGTAATGAATGTATTATGGAAAGATGCTTATAATTACATATTCTTCCACTAGTCAAAATGTTTTTTTGTTTACATCTTTAAAACTATACCATACATTCAATAAATCTCTTTGCCAACCCCTAAAACCTACCATGACCACAAGACCAAAAGGCCAGCTGCTGTTGCTGGCAAGAAAACTAGGGCTGTCCTTCATAAAAATGCAACTTGCGGGTATGCCGTAAAGAACAGGGCAGAAGAAAGCTTTCTCTTTTAATCTGTAGGGACACCCAGTTCCCAAGTAATAATATGGGACTTATAAGGCAACAGAATCATTTCAAATCATCATCATATTAGTTGAGCAAAATCAACTTATTATATAAATGTTGTTTCCTTCAGTCTTGGAATTCACAAGCACAGTGGGAAGCAGGCAGATGCCATTTTAAGTCAAGTTTGCATTATATATATGTCAAAAAGCACTTATGTGAACTTATAACTAAGTGCTCTTGGAGCACGAAACATGCAAGGGAGTTGGGATGTTGTATTAATAAAGATTTTTGGTTTTAATATCATTTTTTTGATGATCTATGTGTTTGTTTCGAGTGCCTATCGCACTTTTTTTTACATGTATTCAAATTTCCACTCTCTTTGCTGAGGTTCTGGGGCTAATACACCTGGACCACCTTTTACATTTGGTGAGTTATTGTCCTCAACTGTGATTAACTGTGACATAAATATTATTGTATATGGATTTAGCTCTGCATCATCCCAAAATCTGTAGTATATGCCATGGAGGACCGGATACCCATGCACAGGATACACAATTAGAGGCCATTAGTGAAGAGGGAGAATGTGAGGAGTGCATCTAGGCAGTGCGGAATGGAAGTGAAAGCCTATATATATATATATATATATATATATATATATATATAAAGCCTAGATATTTAAATCTTTAATTTGAAAAGGACTGTCACTGGCAAATCCTATGTCTGGAACAGGCCAGTTTCAAAAAGTCAAAAACTGGAGTCAGGTAAAATTGTGAGTAACGGCAGCATGGTCAAATGATAAAGAACAATTCCTATAACACTGTAGGCACATTTGTGGTTATATTTATCTCCATATACATACATACCATTTAATATCTTGCCTTCATATCCCAAAACATTTTCCTGTTCTGCGGGCAAAGGCTGATTTTCTTACTCCTAGAACACTGATTTCAAATGGTGCTAGATGCAGCGATGGATAAATCTAAGTCACCACAAGAAACCAGCTTCCGGGAAAAGATTTTAATGTTATGGAGGAAGGAAACTTCTGGTCATACCTGAGAAAAAAACTATAACAGACAATAAGTAAGCAGAGGAGAATGTGCAACACAGTATGTAACTTTCTATAAATCAAAACAAGTATTTGTGCCTACATTATTTGGGGGGGGGGGGACTAGGGTAACACCAGCTGTTTGTATTTCTGTGAATGAAATGCAAAACACACACGCACAAAGGAGCTCATTATTTTACTCGTGTCATGGACTGGGCACTAAGTACAGGGCTTCCTTTACCAATTGTAACTGCATGTTAAAAATAATTATATACTCCGAAATGTATTTAAAGAGGATAAAACCAAGATAAGTGCCTTTATACAGAACTCGGCTCCACTGATGTCTAATGAATACTGCATTAATGTTACCAAAACAGCCTCTCATCTATTTTAAGAGATATTCCATGTCCTAATGGAAATTACAGATATTAAATGTCACTATATATATATTTACCAGATGTAGTAACGTATATCAGTCTGTTAAGGTACTGTAGCAGTTATATTATAAAATAGGGGAAATGTGATTAATTGCTTATCAAAATAGCTATAAACACGACAAATACTTGAATTACATGATACGTATATTGGTGATTGATCTAAAAACAGCACATCTGCATCAATGCATCTCTTTCAGATTCAAGGACATATAAGTGGCACACCTTGACTTACCTCATTTCCACATGAAAAACAAAATCTGAAAAACATCACGTAGTTCTGTGCAGCTTAGGGTCCAGTCACCACTCCAATTACAGAATAATAAAATGCCATTGGCTACACAGTAGATTGAGTCATAGCCCAAGAGTTCACCTGGCATGATCCTTTGCTGAAAGCAGAACCTGACTTCAGCTGCTGTTAGAAAATAAAAAGGATAAAAAGAGAATCAGGACAATGGGTACAGCAAACATAAAACTACCATTGTAGCAAAACCTTTACATGATCATAAAACAGAACTGTTTGCCATTGTATAGCATTATAAGGCCGAGGCTCAGTGTTGCCTCTAATTTGATTCAGGCTTACATTAGAGCATATTTTTATACTGTTGAAACCAAGGAAAATCTGCAGTATTAAGTCCTCAAAAAGACATTCAGGTAACCTGATAGACCTGGGTACAAGACAACATGGGAAGGCAGGAATACAAACCAAAATGAAATGCCCTAAGGCACAAAATATAGCTTCCTGATTCCCTATATTTTTCTTGTAAAAAAATGTATGCCAGGGGGTGGGTTTCTGTGAATGCCTTGATTGTTTTGTATTCCTAGTTACCTCCCTAAGTTGTAACTCTGGGACATATACATTGTAAGATTGCATGTAATTTTGTTAAGCTTGGCAACTTTGGGAAGGTAGCTGTGGCAGAAGGTTTCAGAATGATCAGCTCTGTTGCTCTAAAGTTGAACATACATCATGAGATTCTTCCCCAAATGATTGGATTACAACAACAGGAATACGAGGCGTCAGAGCAAGGACCACAATGCAGAAAATCAAACTTGTCTGATGATCGACATCTGCCCAATTTTCGGGCACATAGGGGCAGATGACCTGCTGAATAGGCCCCTGTACGGCCATCTTAAAATTGCTACCCCTACAAAACAATATACAATGACAAAAACCTTTCTTTTCAGTGCTGTAAGATTAATTATTTGTTGTTTATCTTTTTTGATATAACATATGGGGCACCTTTAACCCCACAGTTTATCCCCAAACTTACACCATATGTATGGGATATAGTATGTTTGTAAAGAAAATAAAAGTTCTTCCCCAACCCCGGAACTACTGAGTTACATAATGTTGAACTCAGTGCTCTTATGACCCAGCCCTTGCTGGGTCTGTTGGTGGGTGTTGACTTGATAAGTTTACTTAGGATTACTTTAGAGTCAGACAGGAACACTATATAACCTAGAAAAAAAATCTCAGTTTTCAGAAATAATCAACAGATGTTTAAAGATCAAGAGGTTAAGCTTCTACAAAATCAAAGATCTTCATACATAAACCCATTTGGTTCCATTCTGATGTGGCTTATTGACATCTATCTATACATACATACATACATACATACATCTATGTAATGCGTTGACCCAGCCAGTGATGGCAACTTTATTTGTGCATGGTATGAAATGTAGGCCATTAATAACTATCAGTTGTGGACTATTTTAATAAGCCATACGTATATTATACCTTGAAAACTAAGGGCAGTGACACATGGGGAGATTAGTCGCTCACACTAAATTTTTGCAGTAAAAGCAGTAATTGTTATTATTATTGCAAATATTTTGTGTAATACAAATTTGAACCTGTTAATTTCTTTCAAGTATTTAACAGAAGCACCTTACTGAACTGTCACTAGCAAATGGGTGGCATGGTTCTCCCCTTTCAGGGTACTAGATATACATAATATGCAGTCTGGCCTGAAGAATGATGTGGCTCTAAATTCAGGAAAAGCTTCTGTTTAATAGCAATCATTTGTTTACTGTATTAAAACGTCATTGAAAAATGATTAAATATGATACAGCTTTATAAGTTTCATGTTTATCAAGTTCGTTGTTATTCTTACGTAGTGACATATAATCTAGAGGGGATCTAAATATTTCTGAAATATTATTAGGCAGATAATACCAGACTTGTGGCTCAGCAACTCCCTTTCAGAGCACCTGTGTCGGTGAGCCTAGGGTTAACTAACAATGAAGATCTTTCCTGAAAAAATTGTAAACTTTTTTTTTTGGGAAGCAGAGGGTATTTCAGGACACCACTTAGAACAAAGACCAATTCAGGTACATAGAGTACAATGAGAAGTCCCCTTGGCAGCAAAAGTTGAACAACATGCAGATATTCAGTCTCTACCAGTCATTGGGATAATATGCCGTAAGTTCCCACAGTCTCCTATGTTCCGTACACAAGAAGACCCAAGCAAACGGCTTAGCTATTTCAAGCATGTGCCTCAAAAGCATATGGAAGCACTAAGCAGCTTACTAATTGTTGCTAAGTGCAGTGATACTATGGGATTTTGGGCAGGGTACCATATGCATGGAATGCCTGCCTAGGGTGTATCCGTCCTCTTCAGTCTCTCTTTCCCTCTTGGCTGCTTCTCTACCTCTGTTTCCCACTGGACTTACAGCTCTCTCCTAGGTACTTTTGTTGTTGGGGCTGGTGAAGGGACTTACTGCAGCTATTACAATTGATTGTATCTGGGATTACTGATGTTATAGGCTGCAAAGATAATCATCTAATGGGAGCCTAGTGGTGCCTTCACTGGTATGCTCAGGGTCTGCCTATTCCCACCATACTTTTATTAACCTGCCCCTCTGATACTACTACAGTGCTTGAAGTTGTACTGTATGCTACCACCTTGTATCTACTATGTCCATTAGATGTGACCCCCCCCCCCCCCAATGATGAATACATTCCTGGCTTCATTGGATGATACTGGATTCTTCCAGTTGCCTGCTATGGAACTCTTGCTCCCTATAGTAGCATAGGAAGAAACACAATTTTATATATTAAGAATACTATATTACTAATAATAATGTAACAATGTACTATATAATGTATTCTTACAGTTATGCAATTATTATACTTCATATTATATTAATATTATATTTATAATTTATATTATATTTTGTGATCCAATTGACTGCCATATGATTTATTTTTGATTCCCTCCAAATTTCAGAGCTGAAAACACACAAATATATTAGCATTATATATATAGCATTTTATTGGGGCACAGAATTTTGAAAGCATCAGAGTACCCCCTAAGCTCCATTCATCGAGTAGATAACCCAGAGGACCCAGTGTTTAAAAATCATCCTAGAATACTTCAGAATACTATCACTCGCTCTCTTGACAAGAAAAACAAATCTTCCAAACCTGGCTGCATTGGAGAGGGTGGGGCATTTACTGAGACATTATAATAATCTTTATAGGTGCCCAGTACTTTGTTTTATTATATGCCATTCAAATAATGGACATCAGCAACTTCAAACAACTTCATGAATTTTAAAATCTGGTTACCTGTATGAACAATTTATATATAAGATGCAAATTTATTTTCTATTTATTTTCTGCGTGTGGCTAAAGTAAGTGATTCATGCTCTCAGTGTTTGGTGTGACCCCCTTATGCCGCAATAACTGCAACTAAACCTTGGCTGTAACTGTTCATCAGTCCTGCACATTGACTTGGAGGAATTTTAGCCCATTTCTATATACAAAACAGCTTCAGCTCTTGGATGTTGGTAGGTTTCCTCACATGAATACTCACTTTAGGTCTTTCCACAAAATATCAATTGGATTAAGGTCAGGACTTTGACTTGGCCATTCCAGGACATTCACTTTATTTTATAACCATTCTTTGGTAGAATGACTTGTATGTTTAGGATCATTATCTTGCTGCATTACCACTGTATTTTGATATTCAGTGCACAGACAGATGTCTTGACATTTTCCTTTAGAATTCTCTGGTATAGTTCAGAATTCATTGTTCCATCAATGATGGCAAGCTGTCCAGGCCCAGATACAGTAAAACTGGCCAAACCAGAACACTCCTGCCACCATGGTTTACAGATGGGATAAGGTTCTTCTGCAGGAATGCAGTGTTTTCCTTTCTCCAGATGTAACGCTCCTCATTTAAGCCAAAAAGTTCAATTTTAGCTTCATCCGTTCACAAAACATTCTTTCAATATCCTGCTGGTTTGTCTACATGATCTTTAGCAAACTGTAGATGGTCAGCAATATTTTTGGAGGAGAGTATTGGCTTTCTCCTTGCTACCCTGCCATACACACCATAGCTGTTCAGTGTTCTCCTGATGGTGGACTCATGAACATCAACACTCGCCAGTGTGAGACAGGTCTTCAGTTGCTTGGAAGTTACCCTGGGTTCCTTCTGGGTAGTGTACTAGCAGGCTTGAATTTCCTCCATTTGTACAAAAAATGGGAGGCCAAACATTTTAGAGATGTAACCTTGTAACCTTTTCCAGCTTTATGGGCATCAACAACTCTTTTTCTGAGGTCCTCAGACACCTCATTTGTTCAAGCCATAATACACATCCACAAATGTGTTGTATACAGTATGTGATCAGGCTTGTGTCCTTGAACAGGGTCTCTCACTCACACCTGATTGTCATCCCATTGACTGAAAACACCAGACTTGTTATTGGATCATTTTTTTTAATAAATACATGACCACATATAATAATTTTTGTTTAACTAGGTTTTCTTCATTTACTTTTAGGACTTTTTTGAAAATTAGATTATGGTTTGGGTCGCATTCAAATAAAAATGTAGAACATTTTAAAGGGTTCACAAACTTTCCAGAACCACTGTAAATACTTTTTCAGACAGCATACATAATGGTGCACACAATTATTACCCAATACGGTAAGATTCAGGGTCAGACTGGGCCGCCGGGTCACCGGGGAAAAACCCGGAGGACCCCGGCGGCCCAGACCCGATACCCACAGGGCACTATGCCAGTTTCCCTCCCCTGGCACACTCGGGGGGAGGGAGTCAAATGGGTGGGGGGGGTTTGAAAAGCTGTGGCGGGGGCCATTGGGGGTGCAGGGGCCATTGGGGGTGCAGGGGCCCTCGAGACAGAAGTTCCGGTGGGCCCTGCAACACCCAGTCTGTCCCTGGAAAGATTTTACCAACCTGTAAGTATTTTAACTTTAAATATTTCTAATTTTGTAATGAAATAGTGTGTTGAGAGTAAATATTTGGCAGTTGCTGTTACCTATGTACTCGCTATTTATATTTCAGAATCCCGTCCTTTTTAATTAATTACTATGTGCTGTAATTTAGCTAGCTTGCTACATATGTGTAAAGAAAAAAGATTATACATACACGTGTCGGAGGGGTGAGTAAGATCTTTGGAAAGAAAGCAGTTATAGATTCCTCTGCATTAAACTCCAGTGTGACCATAAGCAGGAAATGCAGTTTAATTCCTATACCTGGGTGTATCGGAGCTCACCCCCTCCTCTTCCCTTTTCAGCAGCAGTGACGCAGGTAGGAACATGCGGGTGTGTCCTTTGTGACTGTGGCAGAACAGGTGGGTATACTCCTACCTGGCAGCAACTCTATTACAGCTACGCACACAATGTAACCCTCTTGTACTCCTCTGCTCTGCTAACTGCGTGGGTGTCATATTGTTTACTCTTAAGTCATTTTTCTGAAGCAGTGACTGAGAAGGACAATTACTCAGTGTGTGAGGTAAAGGTCTTAGCATCTTGCCATCAGAATTTTATGTATGAGTGTATATATAAGTGTATATACACACGCTACACCATATTATGTACACCTATACTTGTTCACGTACCCCAGAATATTTCCATGATTTCTGTTCCTGCAACAAGGGAGGTGCATGTGTCTAAGGGGAAAAGACTGTGGTGTCCTATTGATTCCCCCCTAAGGGTCAGTTTTTTCCACAGAGCAAAATGCCATTGGGAAGAGCAGAACTACCACGTGACAAACAGATGCCCATATTTCATAAAGAGAGCAATGGTACAATGCTTAGCCAGGGGAATTCAAAAGAAAACCAGTCATTGGATTTACAAGAACAGCAAGGACAAACTAGGACAAAGCAGGATAGCTCAGTGTGTGTTTTAAAGGAATAGTACAGGTATGTGTGTATGTTTATACATTGCTACTTTTATATGCAACACTGTACTTTTTACAATATACTCAGGGTTGGACTGGGCTGCCGGGATACCAGGAAAAACACGATCCCTGTTACCACTCCCCAGGCCGCAAGTGTCCTTCCCTGACATGTTTTCACTTAGGGGAGGATGTCGAACGGTTAATGGGGCCCCTGCAGGGGGTTATGGGGGGGCGTGGACGGGGACCTTGGGGGGTGAAGGGTCCCTGGGGCACCAGCTTGGTGGGCCCTGTACCCCCCAGTCCAAACCTAAATATACTAATAGCACAGATGGGGAAGAGACACTGCAATAAATAAAAATATATACCAGTTAGATGTAAGGACAAGAAAAGTGAAGATCCCTGGGGGAGGGCTAATTGTCATGCAGCCCCAGTGCTCATTATTACTAACACTGAACCCATGCCAGTGCTTTTGCTGTACAATGCAATGGCCAGGACTCCTATCAGCATTGCACCACCATGTACTTTCATGGTCTCTTTTGGCCGCCTGGGACTGCGCAGTAAATCTGTCTGTGGCATGTACATTATTGTAAAGTTCATTACTTAGATTGTAAGCTCTATGGGGCAGGGACGTCCATCCTACTGTGTCTCATACCACATGGCACTTATTCCCTGTACATTTATATATATATATATATATATATATATATATATATATATATATATATATATATTTATTGTATTTATTTATTATATCACTTGTCCTCCCTGTGTGTAATTTTGTATTACATATACATACATGTTACTATACTGAGCATGTGCATGGAGCATTGCTAATAGCAATATACTCTGTACAGCTGTGTTTTTAAGCACAGGGAAGCACTGGCCCTTGGCCCAAAGTTACCCATCATGATCACTGGGGGTGCTCAACAAATAGATTTTCACTTCAAAGCACTCCATGGTTGCTAAGGTAGTTTGGTCCCTAGCAACCAGATAGCTATTAAAACTCTGAACTGGAGAGTTATATATATTACTCTCTACATCATACTAAAAGTTAACTCAAACAACCCCTTTAAGTGCCACAGTCAGGTGCTACTGGAACAGCCCCAAACTGATCCAAAGTATGTCACAACCTCTGTTTGGCTGCAAGATGTAATGGAGCATGAATTCTTCTCGTTTTCTGCACACCAGCAGGGCTGCTCTGAATGAGAGCTTACAGTGAGAGTGGCTCAGATAAATGGAATATAAAATCTTCCAATTTCAAGGCCAAACTAAATAATTTAAATTGATACATGGAATGAGAAACATGTACAAAGGAGTCCACTAAAAGAAAGGTTATTGTATTGCAAATAAAGTATAAAAAAGGATATATTTTCAGCTCCTGGGAAAGCAAAGGCATGCCTCCTGGAGCAAAAGCAGTTAAATAAATCTGGGATTTCTGCTGAGTCAAGGTCATCACAGACAGAATCATTTTGGGGAAGGAATGTGATGCAGCAGAAACCTCATGGAAAACAGCCTTGCCAGCCACAGCGTGCCAGTCTAACAAATAGCTTAGGCCTTCGGATCCATACTGGTCATCTCTTTAGTGACTGTTAATTGTATTAATGGCAGGTGTTTATTAGCTCAAACTAATTTTTCAGAGATTCATTGCATTGGTTCATTGCAAATCCATTTCATAAGACCTCTTTCTTAGCATAGAACAATAGAGATTTCAGTTAACTTTTATGTTCTAGTAACTTTGCAGTTCGTCCTCATTATGTACTTCTTATGTTTTTGAGTTATTTGCTTTCCTTTTTTTGGATTTTTAAACTTTCAAATGGCATTCAGTGATCCCCACAGCCCAAAAACTGTTGCTCTGCAAGGCTACAATGTTACTGTTATCATTACTTCTTCTATTCATATTACTGTCTCCAGTCTTTTTCTAAACCCCTGCTTGAGTGCTATGGTGAATAAGACCCTAGCAACCAGATAACTGCTATAATAGCAAACTGGAGAGCTGGTAAACACAAATAGCCAAAAAACACAAAAATTAAAAAATAATTTAATAATTTAATTGCAAATTCTCTTAAAATATCAATGTCTATATCCTAAAAGATAATTTAAAGGTGAACTACCCCTTTACCACCTGCTTTAGGGCAGACCGTAGATAAAGGGCTCCATTGTGGCCTACACCTAAAGATGCTCCCTAGCTTGCAAGTTTGAATGATGTTCAAGTTAGGGGATGGGTACAGGGTGGGAGGGGGTACCCCTACAATTGGTGCCAGTTTCTTGCATCTCTCATCCTGCTCTGCACGCAGTAAAATAGCCCTAATAGATTACATATATTAGTTATTTGGTGTATGGCTTTTCTTCTGCCTCAAATGGCATTTAAAGAGAAACTGAAATCAGAAATGAAAACCCTTTTTATTATCATAACATTGTCTTTGGATTTTCTTTATAGAATTTTTGCTTTAAAAATATTTTTCCTGGTGCTTTCACATTACCTACCTGATACCCCATGTTCCTCTATGCCATATTTGTGCAGCAGTAGGCTGTTAGCATTAGAAGCTATAACTGACAGGCTGAGAAGGGACAGTCAGGCTGGCAAAACAGTCAGGTTTAGGAGCTTCAAGTAACAATTATTTATCAGGGAAAATGATCAATATGACCTATACAGGTAACTTTTAATGTAGATTAATATTTTTAAGGGTACTTTTTTAGTGTCAGTATCACTTTAAAGCTGTAGATAGGGCACAAAATGTAAATCACTGCAGGTATAACAGTAATTGACTATTCTCTTGCTTTATTATAAATGTTTCCTGGAAACTGAGGCAACAAAGCTCATATTTCATTATCCAGTACTTGCAGTCCTAAGCCAATAACTGGTAACCATCATGAGACAGCCGCAAAGAACACTTTGTGACCCAGAGGCTGTGGGTTAGGGAACATCATGGGAAAATGACACGATGCAGCCCCAAGCTAAATTCTTAGCCTCCTTCTGAATGAGGCTGTATATCTTAAATGCAACTGTACCCATTAGCTAAATGCATGCATTATCTTTACTGCTTAGTCGTACAAAATGTACAATATGCTGAAAGCCACCTTGTTATTGCTATAATGGGTTGTATTTACCTGAAGGTGGAGAGAGAATTTCCCACACCGTACTTTAGAAAGCAATTTAGAGATGGATGTTTTACATGCGGATTACTTTTGGAGAGATTATGGTAGATAACTTCCATTGAATGTATACACGAATGCAGATACAGCAAGTCCAAAATCTTTCAAATGCACCAAACGCAAGGAATAAGACTGAACATTTTTCTGTTGCTTTTAGTAGTAAAACAGAACAGAATATCGACTCTTAACTAATGATTACAGATGTTCTAAAGCAAAAGCTCATTTCACAGAATATGTATGTTTCCTAAATTACTTTTTTTGCTGACTGTATCAGCATCATGAGTATACAGAACTGACAGAGGGTATACATGTTATTATACTATATTATCATAGATTATATAGTACAACTGTATTAAAGAATACGCAGATATATGCACATTAGCACCAGTGGGAAGATCTAACAATAGACACTGATCTACTGTGATTTGATGCTACTGAGGATTGTAATAAATCTGTGCTTTAGTCAACACATTCTGTTAACATTTAGGTATAATGTAAACAAACAAAGGGGCAATTTGAGGGAATATATGATTACAGGATAATTTAGGGACTGAAAAGAATACTATATGGTTTATAGACTGGATATAATCAAGTAACAAAAGAGAACATTCTTTGATACACTTTCATACTCACAAATATATGTCCCTAAAAAGTGAATACAATGTGTCAGAATTCCGCTCACACAGATTGTCGTTACATTTTTACTATGATAAATATGCCTCTTGTATACAGACATAGGTACCTTTTAGAACAGCTTTTGGGGCTTTACAGTTGTGGTACATACATAGTTACATAGTTAAGTTGTGTAGAAAAAAGACCAAAGTCCATCAAGTTCAACCCTTCCAAACAAACCTATACAAACCTCATGCTGACCCTCACCGTGAAAAACCACCTACACTGCTTTAAATGGAAGCTCTGTTCCTCTAATCTTAAGGGGTGGTCTCTGGGGTGTTGATCTTTTCATGAGGAAAAAAGATCCCCTGTTAGCTATAATGCCCTCTGATGTAGTTGTAAATAGTGTTTTTCTTGATTAACGAGCCCTTATGTGCCCTCTATAACAGCGTTTTTCAACCGCTGTTCCGCGGCACACTATGTTGCCTGGTGTGCCGTAGGCAGGGCCGCAATTTTTACTTTAAAAAAAAAATCCGGGCCCTGTCATTGGTTGCGCCCCGTGTGTATGGGTGACGTCAGTACGCACGGGGCGCAACGTTATAAAAGGGCCTGTGTGCGGTCGCGTGTAGGCAGAAGTGCAGAGGCGGCGCGCGTGAGGGGAAGATGCTGCTGAAGCCGCCGAAGCGTAAAATGCTGCTGGGCACCAATGTATTAGGGGGGGCCACGGGGCACACTGACTTATGGGGGCACTGCTGCTGGGCACCAATGTACTAGGGGGGCTGGCTCTTGGCACCAATGTACTGGGGGGCACTGCTGCTGGGCACCAATGTACTAGGGGGGCACTGCTCTTGGCACCAATGTACTAGGGGGCACTGCTGCTGGGCACCAATGTACTAGGGGGGCACTGCTCTTGGCACCAATGTACTAGGGGGGCACTGCTGCTGGGCACCAATGTACTAGGGGGGCACTGCTCTTGGCACCAATGTACTAGGGGGGCACTGCTGCTGGGCACCAATGTACTAGGGGGGCACTGCTCTTGGCACCAATGTACTAGGGGGGCACTGCTGCTGGTCGCCTGATTTTTTCACGTGCCTGCTGTTTACAATGGTCAGTACGAAAATTTTGTGACTTTTAGATCACCAATACGATATTATCGTGAGTAATACGATTTTTTCGTAAGCATTTTCGGGATATTTGCGATCTTCAGAAATTTTCGTTTCCAATCCGAATTTTTCCCATTCGTGATTCGAATTTGTGGATTAGTAAATCTGCCCCAAAGATTCAATACAAACAAAATTCAAACTTGCTGCTAATTCAACCACATTTCTTTTATAGTAAAATTGTTCTTACCCAGCTATACATAATATTTCCAAGGCCTTCACTTAAACTTGCGACCCCAGATACAATAGACTATTTTTATCACCTTATATATACTGTAACATATGGAAAGTATGTAAGTATATTTTACTGGGGGGGGTGTCAAAATATTAGGCAATCCCCAGTGAAACAGATCACTCCTGTTAGGAGAAAACTGCACCAAGCAAAAACCACCTAGGCGCTGTGCCGGCATCTCCTTAGCTTAGATCTTTGTCCCTTGGCATTGGGTTCTACCCTTGCGCAGTAGAGTAGGTCTCACTGGATTTAATCTACAGCCCATGTGCATACAATGATTTTCACAAGGGACGCTTGGGACGCTGGTAGGAAAGTAAGTAAAATGCTGGCACAGGCGCTAACTAGAGCACCAGCCTGGGGAAAAAACTTCTGATCTATTCACTGGGGTGCCTAATATTTTGGCTCACCCCAGTAAAATATACTTACATGTCCTTTAAAACATATAATTTTTATGGTACGTTTTTAGTACTTGGTGCTATCTAGCCACAACCAATACTCCAATTATAACAGTGTTTTTACTACCTGTAATTGATGATTAGTGCATTCATTTTTTTAAGGCAAAATCTATAGAATGTCATACACATCAACACTAAGAAGGTAGTTAGCATGTTTGCATCCTAAAATGTTTTAGCAAAGTAAGACGATGAAAGCTCCTGCCTCCTGCTGGAGACAAACATCATAAATAATTTCCAAATATAAAAAGGGCCTAAAAATGTGATGGTTATCTGAACAGACAAATCTTTCCAGGCATAGGTGAGGTTTCCTCTCAGATACAGTCCAATAAATGCTAAATTGCATTTTCTACGTGCCTTGATTACAAATCCACAATAATTCAGTACAGATGGTATTTTATAACAGCATATTTATCTGAGGGATGAGACTATGCTTTTTTTCTATCACCAAGGATACCACAATAATGATATTGCACACAGACATATAACAATTATATAGGCATGCAGATAAACAGTACATCCTACCTGCTGGAAATGACAGATAACCCACAGGATCAGGCTCTAAATGTACTGTATATTTCATATTCTGCCCCTTCTTCAGCATGATGGTATTTCTGCTCTCTTGCTGCTTACAAGAAATTCCATGTTGCCAATAATATCTTTGCTGACATCACAAGCAGTGACGCTTTTCATGTTGCCAGGATGATTTAACGCCCACTGTCCTTTATTCTGGCTGATAAACACCTTCAGGGGAATCCGGGTTGTAACATGTTATTTACAACTGATATAACATCAGTTTCACAGCAAGGTTTGTAGAAGTAAATCTAAGCTCAAACATATATTATGTTGTTTAATTATTAGATTTTATCAACCTCAAAACTATTTTTATTATATTTTTATAGAATGAAAATATAAAGAGATGATGTATGTTCGACTGTAGGGCTACCCTAGGCTGTATAATGTTAACAACATTTCTTAGGTGTCTATTATGAACATACTCCCAACAGCATTTAATGCTCCAACATGAATTGCCCTTTTGCCCCATACATGGCCAGATAAAGCAGAGTAGGGCTTGGGGCGTCAGATATGTCTTTGGTCTCTCCGTTACTACGAAAGGGGGAGAATTTGTAATGGGGTGTATGGGATTTCTTTTTCCTTTGAAACAGGTTTTTCTTTTAGAAGAATGTGGATTTGAAAAATGAATGCATTTATTACTTTCTGATAGAGGGTTTAGAAAACTTGGCTACAAAGTTCATGTTGCAGCACTTTGCTGTCAGTTCTTAGCCAACAGGGTAATTATGTTAGCTTTGATGCTTTGATGAGATGTTCACCGTGTTCTCAAGTAGTACACCACCATTTACTGCTTTTTTATTGCTTTTCCTTTTTGCTGTCCTTTTTAATATTTTTTAAATAAAAATAGACTTACCCCTTTTAAACATTGAATATCTATCTATCTATCTTTCTATCTATCTATCTATCTATATTAGTTGCTGGCATTTCTTCACAGGGGCAGCATCTTCAGCACAGGGGGAGTATCCTAATACATAGAGGTCACGTTATCCTTTATTACACACAAATCAATGAATGAAGTTTTAATATAAGTTGTACCTCATGGAAAGAGGGAGCTTTCTAAATATAACCGATTAAAAAATCTGTACCTTTTCTGAAATAATCAAGTTACTCCCCAGAGATGTCTCATTCTGCATGCAGGGGACAGACTCAGATTTTGATAATTAGTCAAATGCATTGCTGTGTGCTCCCTTTGCCCAGATAATGTATTAAAACATCTTACGTATGAACTTTATAAAGGCTACTCCAATTTAAAGAAAGCGAATAGTGTCAAGAATAAGAGGGCATTTAAATAGTAAATGCCCCCCTTATTCTTGACACTATTTGAGGCAGAATTAAAAACAAATTAACAATAATAAAGATTGTTACAATTTGCCTAGGACAACAGCTTTTAGATGGCAAAGGTTTGCAGTGTTTGTGGTTCTGATGCTTAAAACATTACGAAAACTTCATGATTTGTCGTCTCCCCCCGGGTGTGCCTGCACTAGGCGTGGAGCTTTAAATACTCATTGTAGCATAGCCTCCCAGGCCCTCTCCCAAACCGAACAGACAGACAGCAGTCAATCTGTACATTCTTTGGCTTTGATACAGGGGCTCAAAATGTTTTTGTTCATCAAAAACAATGCAGTTTGGCAGCAACCCTTCAGGTAGGGTAGCTTTTTTTGGTTTGTAAAAGTTACTTATTCATCACTGATAGCTCTCCAACAAGTTATATATTCTCCTCATTAATGGCTGATGCCAGTTTATGCTGGTCAGTTGGTTAAAAATGGCTCTAATGACACAAAAGAAGAAGAAGAAGAGGACAAGAAAAAAGGAAATAAGCCAAGAAAAATTCTTCCTTTAATGCTTTATGCTTTTCTGTTAACCATAATATTTGACCTTGAATCCGCAAATAAGGCACACTTGGATGACTGCACAAATTATGTGAATTGTATTTACTTTAGAAACAGGATCCATACACGAAAAGTCAAAACATTGCAGAATAGAAATAACCAGGTATACATCACCCCCAGTGACTCAAACTGCTTACTGAACTACTTTATGCCAGTCCGCACCCTGTAGATTTGTTTCTGCAGTAATGAACTGCCCATTAAATTCTGCAAAACACGCGCCAGGCCAGCAAGTCTCAACTGTACCTGACCTGCTTTCTTGGCATTGTGGTCAGGTACAAAAATGCTAAACTTCAAGAAATAATTGTCTGGAGTAACATGACGGTGCCTTACAATACAGCTACTCACAGACACCATAGGTTTTCATTGTTAAAATCTCAGAACACTACAGACATAGCTTTATTAACAGGAGAAGGTGTCAATTCTATAATTACTCCCCTAAGGAAAAAGCCCAAGCCCTAATAAACAAACAACAAACTTTAAGTGCTGATTGGCTGCCAATAGTAGCCAATTAGCAATTAGCTTTAGAAAGTCTACTGCAGGTTAGAAAAAAAAATCAAAGACCTGATTGGTTTCTACTAGAAACTGCACTAATTTGCACCTATATAATTACAATGAGCCCTTCACTGCATCATATTACCATTACTAATTCATAACAAGGGAAAGTGGGTAAGGACAAAATTAGATTTTTAAACTCAACTGAACTATTTCATAATGGAGGGCACCGCTGCTGATTGCAACTGACATGGAAAAAACATTCTAGAATCCAAATTAGCCCTAAGATCATTAGCAAAAAGTGTGCGCCCTTGCACCTCCTGTATATTATTTGAGCCTTCATGTAACCTATAAGATATGATCCATTTGTGCATGGACTACTAATTATTTTGACCCAAGTAGTATCCTAAAACACAAAATCTCAGCAGATTACTGCTACTTTATATACAATTTTAAAATCAATGAAAGCAAACAGTAAACTATCAATATGACCATTGATCCACAAGTAACAAATAGGATCCAACTTCCATTATTAATTAACGCAATTAATCCCTTCAAACTCCAAATTAATTATTCCCCACAAATAGAAGATATAAAAATGATTACATATAGAAACAGAGGCAACTCAGTTTATTCTGGTAACTGTTCCCAAATTACTCATTCATTACATATGCAAACCCTTCCTTCTAAACTTCTAACTTACTCTTGATATTTCTTATCATGCAGCAGTGGATATGCACGCGCTGTAAGATGGGCAGAAAAGCAAAAATAAATTAATATTGAATAAACAGTGAGCACCTCCCATAAGGAAGTACTACTGCAGGAATGGCAAAGAGTTAACCAAATGAGAAATTGCATGGATGGAACCTTTTGTTTTAAACAGGCTGTTTGTCTCTTAAAACTGTAGGAAAGCACACCATGTGAAAAGTTATATCGTACCCAGCCAACAGGTCATCTGGACCTTCCACAGAGGTAAGAAAGGTTACAGAGAGCTAGGCAGTGAGCCAGATCATCCCTGAATGGACCAGTTATCCATTATGCCATGCATGATAGCTGGAGAATGATAAAATGAAGTTCATGTCAAATACATAAATCAACTGAGCCCTTGTATAGCCTGGGAACTTAAAAACAACATTTTTAGGCCTCCAGTTGCTCAGCCTTGATTTACAGGGACCTCGCTGGGATATTGAGGTTCAAAACCAAACCTGTTTGATTTTGAACTGAACTATCCAGGCTTTGCACATGATATCTAGACCTGTAAGGACCATATGGATATCTATGGCCAGGGTAGCTCTTCTATCCACATACCACTACTTGTGAAAAAAATATGTTGTTTCATTCAAGCAAAGGGTATTGCTTATGCTGACGAACAAGAACACACTGGAGATGCAATATAAAAAAATAAGCAGGGGCTACACATAGAGCAATACATACTTCTCCTAGGGCCACTCTACACAGGAGCACTCATTACCAACCATTAATATTGCAACTGGGGGAAGAGTGCAACCCCTTCTGCCTAAGAAGAAACTACTGTGTCAGAATGAAGGTCAGTCGGGTGCCCTTGTCCCATATTGATAAGCTGTATATGTTTAACCTATGGCAAGGCCAGTCCAGTGCCATTCATAAACCACAACTTTAAATCTGTATCTTTTGTGGTCAAATTATCATGCTCAAAGCCAACTACCAGAAACTTTAAAACAGTGTTTTGGAACTGGTAAGGTTAGTCACATGTGTCTGGGAAAAGTGGATGTACTAGAAGGGTTTTGATATTGAATCTGCAACACTGAGTCAGTCAAGTTTAACCGAAGCTCTGATTTCAGTAGTCTACAAGGGTTACCTATACAAGGCTAGCTGTCACCCTAAGAAATAATTACAAATACCTTTCTAGCAAGCAAAATTAACTTTACATACACTATGTACTGTATATTATTTACATTTTGTTTCCTTCAGTCTTGGAATTCACAATCACAACAAGCAGGGAGGTGCCAATTTGTAGACACTGTTATTAAAGCAAGTTTTGTATCACCCCAACATCTTGTGTATGCACCATAATGGGGGACCTAATACTGCTGAATGATAAGTGAATGGAAAATGAAAGTAATTGACTTGAGGCATAAAGGTGGGACAGGCAATATAGAATTGACAGTTCCGATTTAATATACAGATAGTGTTGCCACCTTTCTGAAAAACTTTTACCGGCCAGTGGGGGTGGGGACATAAAGAGGATGGACAGTGACATAAAAGGGGTGGGGCCACAACACACAACAGCTAAAGGGCATGTAAGAAGGTGTAAATTGTGTGTTAATATGTATGTGGGAATGGGGTAAAATGTTGTTACTTTGTTTGTCCACTAGGTGGCAGTAGAATTTTGTTTTTACCTATTAAAATTTATGAGTGCAGTTCACACCCCTACCACTAGAGGCAGTGTGGGGTAGAATGTATAAAAAGGGGACCACACCCAGAATTAAGGGTCTTTATGGGAGAGCACGGGAGAGGCCAGCTGGAGGAAAAGAAGAACCGCATATAGGGTAAGAAAAGGATAGAACAGGGCAGCTAGGTGTCTGAGTCAGGGTTATATGTAGTATGGGCCGCCTATTACCCCAACCAGGAGAATAGAGGAAACAGTGTTTCCAGTGGATCATCCACGGAATAGGGACCCAAGCGGATAGGGGTAGGCTAGAAGAGGGCTTGTTGAGCTTCGGGCTAGGAGTCTGCCAGTAAAAGGCCTGGTGGAATAACAAAGGGGCACCGCAGGGAGTGCCGGATTGCTGAGCCAGGTGGGGACAGGAGATCCCATAGAGACTGGGGACAGAGGTGAAGAGCCAGAAGTAGCTACCCTTGGTAAAAACAACAGTTTCTGTGCACGGGCATGGTATATGTTTATTGCATGATTGAAGAAAGCCTGTTTGAACATTGTGATTCGACCTGTATGCTGTGACTCCCAAACAAGACGAGGGACTAAAGTGATTTTTGTTGCAAGACTTCTTGGAGTGCTTCCCTTTTGGTGTGGCCTATCAAGTACAGGTAAGGGCGCTGTCCCTTTAAGAAGTTATCACCCGGGTTCTCCCTACATTATTTTGGCGTAGTCGGCAGGATTTACGAGACAGACTGCAAGAACTGGGGAGCCACACGTTATTTGGAACTGTTTGTGGGAACTGCTGTTTTGGAATTGGTGCTGCAGCAGGGATTGGCCAAAGAGGAGAAGCCCCTAAGATACTCCGCCCTGTGTTCGTTCAGACCGGAGGAGGAAACAGATAGCAGCCATTTTGTACCTAGGTGTGGCGCAGTTAGGTGTGAAGTATAGCAGCTGCACCACCATGGCGAGCAAGCCCCAAGCTACAGCGACCGAGGCCGGACGGCGGTACATTTGGGCAGGAGCTTTTGCCCAGGAGGTGTCTCCCGATGGGGCTAGTGCAGTAATACCCCGGTGTGGAGGGTGTGATGCGGAGCTGCGCGCCACATGGCAGGCAGTTGACGGCTGTTGCTCCCGATGCCAGAGGCCTTGTTACCTGCGGCCCTACTATATCCAAGAAGGACCCCTACCACTTGTGCCAGAGGCTCCGACTGACCCGACAGTGAGTATCGGTTCCCTTTCCATCACCGATAAGGCGGTTGGGCCCCACGCGCTTTCCCCGTCGGGGGTAACGGTTGGATCCACAGTGGGGGATCACGAAGTGAGCGGGCAGCTAGTTGCAAAAGAGAGGAATGCCGTTCCCTATGCGGGGGAAGCAGCAACAGAAGCACCCGTAGGTTCATCCAGCCCAAAGCAAGCCCCGGGGACAGGGGTAGTCCCTGTATTCCCCGATGAGGGTCCCGCTGCGGAGACGATGCTTACAGTCGTCCCAGAAAGGGGACAGGGGCTTCTGGTCAGCCCATCAAAGGCATATGAGGCCTTGTCTGACGCGACTACCTGGGAAGAGGTGTGGGAGTCGGAGGCCCCAAAGAAGGATATACCCCTGGTATCAGGCCGCAGTTCCAGTGGGTCAGGGGATGAACTGCATAGTGTACCCGCGATTAGGGTGAGTCCCCACCCATCCCCATTGGAAAGAGCTCGCTCCGTGGGGGCACTTCCACGTCGGTGGCCTATGGAGGACGAGAGCGCTTTCTGGGTGCTGCCTGGCCGGGCTCCCGAAAAAGAATATCGGGTGGTTTCCAGGGCCCAAAAAAAAATCAACCTGGAGGTCCATAAAAAATGGGGCTATTATATGCCCTACGCGCCCGAGTGGGTGTACCTGGGAGGTAAAAAAGCACCTGGACAAGTGGATCCAGCAAGACATCCTGTCTTTCCTGAAGCTGGATCCCAGCTGCTTAACCCAACCAGATCGGGACATCCGACGAAGGGCACAGAAACAACTTCAGAATTTCTCCCCAGATTGGTGGCAAGGCTGCACATTTCTTCATTCTTACGTATGCAAGAAGGCCCCTGAGCGGCTGCTCAGTAAGGATGTCGTCCAGGAGGATGGCTCCATACTGGAAAAACCACATCCTTTGTATTATGTTTCTTTGGAGCATACCCGGCAGTGGTTTCTTTGAATGATGTGAGCAGGACTACCTGTGGTTGCTCCTTATCCAAAGTTCGGTTTCCTGGCTTTCCCCTGGTGGTTTGGGAAGAAGCCTCAACTGTTGACTGTTTGATAATTGTGATACCCAAGTGAGGTCCATGGAGGTCGCTCCTAATGGACCTGTACTATTTTGATCCCATGCCGTAATAGGATGAACACCGACATCATGTTATGTGGTTATCCTCAGCAAATTTTTGTTGTTGGCCGCAAGGAAGTGGCTTCTCCGGGACAGAAGGACTTCAGTTTATTTTTTTTTATTATTGTGTTTTTCCTATAAGGTATCCCATGAGGTAATGGGATCATGCTATTTCTATGCTGGTGATGTTAATATATTGTTGCCCTAATGGCATTATTTTTCTTATGCTGATCAAAAAAGTTTTATTGCACAACAGAATGGGCCCGATTCACTAAAGTCCGAAAAAAGGAGTGCTATTTATAGCATGCGTTAAAAATCTTATCACTTCTTATTTTTCACTCGATTCACTAAAAGGACACTTGTCATAATTAAGAAGCGATGGTCTTGGCGTTATTTATCTTACGATGACATATTTTAATGAAAAAAACTATGCGATAAGCGTTATAGGGGCCGATTCACTAAAGGTCAATAACGCTTATCGCATAGTTTTTTTCATTAAAAAGCATGCGATAATTAAGTACCGATTCATCAAAGTCATTTCGCATGTGTTAATCCGCATATTGCATGCACAAAAAAAACGCATTGCGTTAATTAGCATGATTCACAAACACATATGAAGCGTTAAACGTGCAAAATATCGTGTTAATCTGTGTGAATATTAACCCTACTTGGGGCAGGAGGTACTTAAAGAAAATTGCGGTTCGTGAGCTATTGGCAACACAACATGGAGTTTGCAGTCGTATTTTTTCAAGTATATGTTGGCCCTAGAGTGATGCAGCCTCCAGTTTTCAGGGAAATGGTGGTTTTCAGAAAGTAATGGTTACGTGCGTAATATCTTGTGCCCTGCGTAATATATTGCTTGAAAATATGTCATCGTAAGATAAATAACGCCAAGAACATCGCTTCTTAATTATGACAAGTGTCCTTTTAGTGAATCGAGTGAAAAATAAGAAGTGATAAGATTTTTAATGCATGCTATAAATAGCACTCCTTATTTCGGACTTTAGTGAATCGGGCCCAATATGTCTTCTTGTTTTATTTCTATGTTGGTTATGTGAGAATTGTGTGAAATAAGGTTGAAGGGGCTAAGTGATTGTGGAGCACGAGGACGTGCCACAGATAACCAGGCGCGAGTGTAAGAAGGTGTAAATTGTGTGTTAATATGTATGTGGGGGGGTAAAATGTTGTGACTTTGTTTGTCCACTCAATTTTGTTTTTACCTATTAAAATTTATGAGTGCAGTTCACACCCCGACCACTAGAGTGTGGGGTAGAATGTATAAAAAGGGGACCACACCCAGAATTAAGGGTCTTTATGGGAGAGCCTGGGAGAGGCCAGCTGGAGGAAAAGAAGAACCGCATATAGGGTAAGAAAAGGATAGAACAGGTCAGCTGAAAGTGAAGCAGGCACTAGGTGTCTGAGTCAGGGTTATGTAGTATGGGCCGCCTATTGCCCCAACCAGGAGAGTAGAGGAAACAGTGTTTCCAGTGGATCATCCACGGAATAGGGACCCAAGCGGATAGGGGTAGGCTAGAAGAGGGCTTGTTGAGCTTCGGGCTAGGAGTCTGCCAGTAAAAGGCCTGGTGGAATAGCAAAGGGGCACCGCAGGGAGTGCTGGATTGCTGAGCCAGGTGGGGACAGGAGATCCCATAGAGACTGGGGACAGAGGTGAAGAGCCAGAAGTAGCTACCCTTGGTAAAAACAACAGTTTCTGTGCACGGGCATGGTATATGTTTATTGCATGATTGAAGAAAGCCTGTTTGAACATTGTGATTCAACCTGTATGCTGTGAGTCCCAAACAAGACGAGGGAATAAAGTGATTTTTGTTGCAAGACTTCTTGGAGTGCTTCGCTTGACAGTGTAGATGCATAGAGATACTTTATGGGCTAGAAAAGTAATGGGCCCAAGGAATGACTCCAAAGAACATATTGCGATCTCTTCAGTAGATATGTCTTCTTATATTTGCAGTGAGGTATAACATAGGCTTCTGAGATGTTAACAAGGATTTAAGAGCTAGATTAGAGTAGCCAATACTTCTAGGAGAGGTGTAGAAACCCTTAGGGGCAGATTTATCAAAACGCGAGTTCAAATCCCGAATGGGAAAAATTTGGATTGGATACAATAATTTCTGATGATTACAAATATGCTTACGAAAAAATCGTATTAGTCATGATAATATCATATTGGCGATCCGAAAGTAACAAAATTTTCGTATCCGAACGATCATAAAATGCAGGAAAACCTTTCCGACTTTGATCCTTCTGTGCATGATTTTGGAAGCCTCCCATAGGAATCAATGGCACTGTGCAGCTCCAACCTGGCCCAAGGAAAGTCAAGTACGAAAAAGTCTCGTTTAATAATGAAAAAATCAGCGAAAATACTCAAGGTACGAAAAAGTCGCAGAAAACACGAACGGTCCGATTGAACGATCGGGCCGTTCGTGGATTGATAAATCTCCTCCTTAGTCTTCTGCTTCTGCTCCACAGTTTGAAGTAGGAAAATTCCACCAGCACTCTGGGAAAGTCTGGGTCCTGATGGCCATCTGGTCCTAATGGAAGCCCTTAAGACTGGTTATCAGAGCCTTTTTGGTATGCGATACCTCTCTTTTCCTGTCCAAAAAAAGGATCACTGCCTTATTATGAGCTGGCAACCAGTTTCTCTACTAAGCACTCACTATATGATTATAGCCAGAAAGCCATTTTTGCAGGATATTTCTTTTAGTAGAGGCTATGTTATATAGGGTTGGTGTAGCCTGAAAACCAGCTGTGGACAGATTGGGGGAGTGATTATTTACCATCCTTGATAGTCCTTGACCATGGTCGGACTACTCTGGGCCTACGGAGCACAAGGGAAAAAAAGCCAGCCCTGATCCCCGCCAGACACTCCCCCAAGCCGCAGGTCTCCGTCCCCAACGCGCTTTAGTTAAGTTTCAATTACACGCGCTTGGGGGAGGGGGTCAGACAGGCCCTGCGGGGGGTGTGAAGGCCGTGGCGGGTGCTCCTTGGGGAGTGCAGGGGTCCCTGAGGCAGCAGCCATAGTGGGCCCTGCACCCCCCAGTCCGACCCTATCCTTGACCATCCTTGATAGAGGGACCTGTTACAGGCATGTTTTGTATATCTGCAATATAGATTTAACTTTAGCAATTGTTAAATAGGAAGCAAAGATTATTAATAACCATGGTAGCAAAACAATCATGTTACAACCCCACTCCCCCAGACTGCTACATTAGCCATCTCCCTCAAACTTTCTGCAAGGCATTATACCACATAAAGGCTTGTAGGGCTTATTAAGGGTGACTGCAGCCAAACACCAAAACAGGTACTAATGGGTTATGAGAGGCTAAAACTGCAGACTGAGCAAGCTATAACTTCATAGACTTAGGAGAATAAAAAAAGTCCAACTCAAATCTCAAGGCATAACACTTATCTCCATAAAGTAAACACAAAAGCTTTTGATATATTTTTTATTATACTTATTCTACCTATTATTGCTTTGCATTCACAATGGATTATGAGCACGTCAGAACCATAGATTTCACATGCTGCGTGTTTACTGTGAAGGCATGGCGTAGCAAGGATTACATTATGGTGCAATGAATATAAAACTGATGGATTCGTTAAAAAAAAGCTCAATAAAAGATTTGCAAGATAATGCACTATAGAAGAAAATGACTAATATGAACTAAATATAAAGACATATTTGGATAAATACTAAGTATATGGTCAGCTGAGAAGCAATCGAGCCAGACATTCAACCAAAGTCTAAGCCTTGTCATGGATCTGGTGCATCATTAGTTAAAATCCAACAATGAGCAGAACTATATTGCAGAATTTACTTTAATACACTAAACCCCACACACATTGCATGCTGCCTGAAGAAAATAATGTTTTAGATATTCATTATTTTTTATATTTAGGAAAATAAATAAGGCAAACAGTCTTATAAGCACAACTTAAATGCAGGAATGCAATATTAAATACTAGAGGTTAAACCAAATCCAAGTTCTGGGAGTTACGTTGAATTCCGAATCCTGGTGCATATCTACTAAAAAGCCTATTCCTAAAGGCAGCATTTCTTGCATCCAGTTCACCAAAATACAGGTCCCTATTCTAATATGTATTCAGTATGCATTAATGCACTCCATTTAGTATGCATAGCAACTTTGCCTCAAATGACCAGTATAATAAGTATAGTCAGAAATGTATATATATCTTATGCGTTTTATTCCCTTGTGCAATAAAGTATTCAGTGCTCTGTAGTAACATGCAGGGAACAGAAAATAGCTTTCCCTACATTGCATTTTGTCAGTAGAATCTACTTGTAACCTCATGTTTATTACATTATTTGTTCCATGTAAAAACAACACAAGTGAATGGAAATGTGTGATTCACCAATTAGCATAATATTAGCCTGCGACTGTATATGCTTTGCAGAATACAATAGCATTTAAGGGGTTAACAGTAGTTTTTCTGTGGCTAAAGCATTCTTTTTAGACAAATTATATTAACTATGTATCTCCCAAATTGCCATGTAGAATTAGTACTTAGTGCACCTATGATTCTTGGGCATAAGTAAGCTATGTGTTAACAGGATTTTTACTTGCAAGGCTTACAGTACCTGTACAGAAGGGGTTATTTTCATGTTACAATATTTTAGAAGAATCCTTATGCTTCTTTAACTGACAATATTTCAAATGCTAATACATAAATCTTATAATGAAATATATTTATAGAATCAGCATTAAATGTTACTTCACTGCCTGATATTTGCCAAGAGAAACATGGATTTCATTTGCTAGCTTTAAAGCCCACCAATAGGATAAGAATGTAGGACTACTCCTGGCCAATCCCAGCTCTGATTACCTTCTCAACTAATGCAGAAGCATGGGCAAGTTTATCACATGTAGCCTGGAAAACTGCCAACATGAAGATCGGGAGCGAAAGCAAGAGGCAGGTAAACAACCTCTCAAGACCAGGTAGATGACATCCAAAGCTTCAAGTCTGAGTCTTTACTTTATGTCCTGTGTGCTCCTAGCAAAACCTCTATACTGATGGGGTTAAGAGTCCTTCAGGTTCACTCTAATTTATCGCTCTCTATAACACAGAATACCTGATCCCCTGCAAGGTTTTGAACAAATCTGATGCTGCGCCATCATTTTGCTACATAAGGAGGGGAAAGCAATAAAAGCACAACTATGCAACACAAGCAAATACAGCCGAATAAAAAAATCACAAATGAACAGCTAGTTGTGACGTTACAGACTACAAAAGGGAATATGAACATAAGTTTTCCTTACGTGGTTTAATGTTAATTCATCTCAGGAACATGGCAAAATAATGCATCTGTACAGTCTGGCAGCCGTGAAACCTGTACCATTTGAAAAGAATCCCAAAAGCACACTGACATTATCGAACAGAGAAATGACGACTAGTTCTCAAGCAGGGTTTTACCCCCACGGGTGTCCGCAGTGTCATGGTGGAACAAACGCAGCCTTTAATGTCTCCAGGGTTGGGTGGTACATCTGTAGCATTAGACAGGTTCTCGGAAAATGAGAACGCTCGCCCCGAAATACTACTGCGTAGGTTTCGATATCCGCGTGACGTCAACGCACGAATAGAAGATTCCAGAATCGCCATTAACCCTTACAAAACCCTCACTTCCCATTCCAAACCTGAATGTTCTGCGCCCCCCCCCCCACCTTCCACCATTTCACCTCCTCCCCCTTCGGGATTAAATAGTGACGCCGTCCTAATACCTCCCTTAATTAAACAGAGAAAAAATGGAAAAGATCACTTAAAAAATGAGTTTTTGCAAAAATTGCAATCTTATAAGCCAGCCTAGCCCATGATACTTGCTGGCTTCCAAACCTTTCCTCTGCTGTTGCTGCAGCTGATTTTCAGAGACCTGTCGACACAGACTGTTTCTTCTCTCTGTGTTCTGTGACGCAGCTAAAAATTCTCAGCTCTGCTCCCAGTGTTAACTTGAAGAACTGCACCTTCTGAAAAGTGTTCAACGTAGTTGAAAAGATCTCAACAATGCAGGGCAATGATGGGGCTCTAATGAATGTTTTGTGAGAAGGGGCTATAGGAAGAATTGTCCTATCTACATGGCCTTCAAACAAGCACTTGTAGCCCTACCATTAACATTTGTGTGGGTGAGCATTTGGGGAACAGTGATCACAACATGGTCTCCTTTGAGATAATGCTGCAGAGACAGCGCTATAAGGGAGTAACTAAAACACTCAATTTTAGACGTGCAGACTTTGCCAGTATAAGGGCATCTCTGCAATGTGTCAACTGGGAAAGGCTTTTCATGGGGTTAGACACAGAAGGAAAATGGAACATCTTTAAAACATTGCTTTGTAGGTATACACAACAGTATATCCCCCTAGTAAGCAAGGAGAGGCATCGCAAAGCAAAACCTTTATGGCTGAATAAAAGTGTTATTGTCGAGGTTGGTAAGAAAAAACGTGCTTTTAGGGCATTCAAGTTAGCTGGGACAGCGAAAACTTTCATCAGGTACAAGGAAGCAAATAAAGCATGCAAAAAAGCTATCAGGCAAGCTAAAATAGAGATGGAAAGGGATATTGCAGCTAGGAGTAAAAAGAATCCAAAATTATTTTTTAATTATGTGAATAGTAAAAAAATGAAGCAAGAAGGGGTGGGAACTTTATTATCACGGGGGGGTAAGTTGGTTGATGAAAACGGGGAAAAAGCTGAAATTTTGAACTCTTATTTTTCATCTGTCTATACATCTGAGGAGCCAGATAATGAAGGCTTCCCTTGTAATATGCCCAGTTCTAGTAATTTAGCTACTGACGCATGGGTCACTCGGGAGGAAATTCAAAAGAGACTTGAACATGTAAAGGTAAACAAAGGTCCAGGGCCGGATGGGATTCATCCCAGGGTATTAAATGAGCTGAGCGCTGTGATTGCCAAACCTCTTCACTTAATTTTTCAGGATTCATTGAGGTCTGGCATGGTGCCAAGAGACTGGCGGATTGCTAATGTGGTGCCGTTATTTAAAAAGGGATCCCGTTCTCAGCCTGAAAACTATAGGCCTGTTAGTCTGACATCAGTAGTAGGAAAACTTTTGGAAGGGGTAATAAGGGATAGGGTACTTGAATACATTGCAGTTCACAATACTATTAGTTTGTGCCAGCATGGTTTTATGCGTAACAGATCTTGCCAGACTAATTTAGTTGCCTTTTATGAGGAGGTGAGTAGGAACCTTGATGCTGGAATGGCAGTTGATGTCATCTACTTGGATTTTGCTAAAGCGTTTGATACAGTACCTCACAGAAGGTTAATGATCAAATTAAGGAATATTGGCCTAGAACATAATATTTGTAATTGGATAGAGAACTGGCTGAAGGATAGAGTACAAAGAGTGGTTGTAAATGGAACATTTTCTAATTGGACCAGTGTGGTTAGTGGAGTACCGCAGGGGTCAGTCCTTGGGCCTTTGCTGTTTAACTTGTTTATTAATGACCTGGAGGTGGGCATAGACAGTATTGTTTCTATTTTTGCTGATGACACTAAATTGTGCAAAACTATAAGTTCCATGCAGGATGCTGCCGCTTTGCAGAGCGATTTGACAAAATTAGATAACTGGGCAGCAAACTGGAAAATGAGGTTCAATGTTGAGAAGTGCAAAGTTATGCACTTTGGTAGAAATAATATAAACGCAAACTATCTACTGAATGGTAGTGTGTTGGGGGTATCCTTAATGGAGAAGGATCTAGGGGTTTTTGTTGATAACAAGTTGTCTAATTCCAGGCAGTGTCATTCTGTGGCTACTAAAGCAAATAAAGTGCTGTCTTGTATAAAAAAGGGCATTGACTCAAGGGATGAGAACATAATTTTGCCCCTTTATAGGTCCCTGGTAAGGCCTCACCTTGAGTATGCAGTGCAGTTTTGGGCTCCAGTCCTTAAGAAGGATATTAATGAGCTGGAGAGAGTGCAGAGACGTGCAACTAAACTGGTTAAGGGGATGGAAGATTTAAACTATGAGGTTAGACTGTCGAGGTTGGGGTTGTTTTCTCTGGAAAAGAGGCGCTTGCGAGGGGACATGATTACTCTGTACAAGTACATTAGAGGGGATTATAGGCAGATGGGGGATGTTCTTTTTTCCCATAAAAACAATCAACGCACCAGAGGTCACCCCTTTAGATTAGAGGAAAGGAGTTTCCATTTGAAGCAGCGTAGGTGGTTTTTCACGGTGAGGGCAGTGAGGTTATGGAATGCCCTTCCTAGTGATGTGGTAATGGCAGATTCTGTTAATGCCTTTAAGAGGGGCCTGGATGAGTTCTTGATCAATCAGAATATCCAAGGCTATTGTGATACTAATATCTACAGTTAGTACTAGTGGTTGTATTTATAGTTTATGTATGTGAGTGTATAGATTGGTAGGTGTGGGTTAGGTGTGCTGGGTTTACTTGGATGGGTTGAACTTGATGGACACAGGTCTTTTTTCAACCCTATGTAACTATGTAACTATGTAACTATGTACTTGTGCAGCATCATTTACAGGAAACCATTAATACCATTTTGCAAATAAGAGGTTTAGAATTAAACGTGGGAAATGTTAAAGGTAGATTTGAGCCTGCACAGTTGATACAACACAGATTTTTAGAAAAACACACTATAGTAAAATAAATAAGCAAAGGATTTACCGATGATTTATACAGTGTGCTGTCCAAAAAAAGACAAGCAAAGATATATTATCAATTGTATTATTAATTCCTTAACAGTTAAGACTAATTTGCCAAGGTTCTTCTCAAGTCAATGAAGCATGACAGTTCTCTTTCAGCAAGAGTCTAGTGGTTAAATTATAGGTGATTTGTTTCCAGCATTAAAGTTTCTAGACTGAAATATGAGATTCTCTAATACATAGCATAAACTAGGAAATTGCTAGGAAATGTACCTCAGCAACTAACATCAAAATAAAAATAAAATGGCTCTATAAAAAAATAAATAGCTTTTTCAGAAAAGAAGTTTTAGCTAGTTTTCTGCCAGCCGATTCTGGCCTTTTTTGTAATATCATAATGAAGAACTACTTAGTTCCTTAGAATGATATGCAGGATTAGAATTTAATAACAATAGAAACAAAGCCTTAGAATTAGTCTAGTTCCTTAGTGTAGCAACAATGCAGCATTTTAAGCTGCAGTACGGGAGAGGTCATAACAATAGTCGTTTTAATTACAAGGGCTAAATAATCAGCTGATTTGTGGGTATATCAAATATTACCTGTCCCTATATGCAAGGATAATTTATACACAGACACATTATATTAGATGATTGTGATCTATTATACAGAATGCATTCACTTATTAAGAGATCCACAATTTTGAGACCATGGATTGAGGCTACTAAAAACTCTGTTTTTTAGTCAGCCTGGGTTTATGCTTATTTGGAACTAAAACACAGCATCCTAAGTGCAAAAAAGTCAACTATTTGTCACACAAGGTATAAAGCGGCAGGAGGCATGGGGCCACATCGAGGCCCTGTAGCTAGCTGAGTCTCCTAATGCTGTGCTTGTCAATGAGCTGAGCTAGCCCTCAGAGTGGTGTGCAAGTGCTCCTAGAATGAGCTCAAGAATGACCCGCAAAAGACCTGTCTTATTATTACAGAGAGCAATAATTGTTTTGAGATAAATAGGAGATCCCATATTATAACTGCCCAACAAGGTGATGTTAAACCCACCTGCCCAACAAGGTGATGTCCCCTAAATCAACATCTGCAAGTCACAGTCCAATCAAAAATGTACAACATACTTGCATCTTACCAGGAAAGAAATCCTCAGACTTGAACCTGGTCTTATCCCCCTTATGCTCTGTTACACTGGGTTTTTAAATGCTCCTGCAAACCTCAACTACTGCAAAAACACAGATCTTCACTCTCCCTCACCGTGTTTGCCCCACTTGGGCTTAAAACTTCTATCCTGCTCATGTCTTAATCCTTACTGTACCATAACGTCTTAATCATTTGCCTTGTCATAAGTGCTCAGTTTACATTTATAATGAAGATAGTGACTAAGAGAGTCCCCATGCAGTGTTCAGTCACAGTATGTAGGAAAATTAATGGCAGAAGGAACGGGAAGAGGGAAAGCAGGAGAGAATAAGGGAGTTTTTTTAAAGCCAAAGCCAAAAGGTAAAAAAACAAATGAGGAAAAGGGAAAAGAGAGCACAGAAAAGTGCTCAAAATGAACAAAGAACAAAATGGAAAGGAGAATAAGGTGGGGGGTAAATAGGCTATAACCAGAAGATAGGTAAATGCAAAAAAAGTAGAATTCAAAACTTAAGAACAGAAGACAAACTACAGCCCAAGAAACTAACCAATATCCATGGTTCAAAGATGTTAGGATTACCCACCCAACATACATGCACCAAAAATCCTATGAAACTTTGTTTTGTATGACTTCATTGGTACATGTATAGTCTGCTTTATATTTTGATCTTTAAAGATAATCTAATACTTTGGCCTTAGTTCAGCTTTGTCCTTCTACCAAAAACTTCTGTGGAAGCCAGAGCTGGTGGCTCTTAGAAAGGTAGTACAACCAAGTATTATGTAAAAAAAGAGTTCAGAGCATAGGCAGAGTAACCTGCATGTGTATTTTCTCTAGGAACCAAACTGAAGGAAGATATGAAGCCGTACGTGGAAGGGAATTTCTTTACATTTTAGTTATATAAACTTTGTTGCAAAAGGCACCTTCCAGAAAGGCTTTCAATAGTTCAGCAACCGCTGGATGACTTCCAAACAGAAAGCCCTAAGCTATTTTGAAGAAGTAAACCTGGTTAGGCTATTATTTATTCTGTCTGTTGAACACACTGCAGAAAAAGGTTTTAGACACATTTTTAAACTGGAGAAGGGTATATTTAGCAAAACATAACTAAGCTGATACAGAAACTCATGGAGTTATTGATTGCAATAAACTGTAAGCTACGTTTCTCAGGCATTACTATCTCAGAATCTGGATCTTGTGGTTTAAAGAAGGCAGGGCTGTTAACTACAATCAAAAATTCCACACACTGGAGATAAAGATAATGTTAGTATAGCAAGGCTAAGTAATTAGTAATACTAATAACCAGAAGGAAATAACTGAGATGCAAAGCATATCCTGGAACAATAAAGAGGACAACAGATTTGCAGTAGAGAGGTAAATTTCACCTTATTTTAAATAGTAATGATTTAGCGATGTGACTATCACTTCAAAATGTCACATGGCACACAGTTTATAGTTTTTGCTTCTTGGTAAGCCAGTTTAGGAGTTAAATAAAAAAGACTATTATAGTAATGCTGACATATGTGGTGCTGGGCTGACTGAAAGGTTAAAGATTGTTATTAAACTTTTAAGTAGAAAAAGTATGGTGATACAAAATATGGAAAGACCCCTTATCTGGAGAACCACAGGTCCCAAGCATTCTCGATAACAGGTCCCATACCTGTACTTTTTTATTAGGCTGCACTTAAATGAAACTGGAAGACATAGGTGAACCATGCGGTACTACAACCAAAAAAGAAGGAGCAAGAAAAATTACCAGTAAAAGAAAATGAAATACCAGTGAGAAAGGTAATATTCAAAGTAGAAATGAGCAGCAAAAGATTAGACTGCAGAATACATAATTTATCTACATGAAATGAAGAGTGCGTGAAATTTGTCTGTGCTAGTAGGTAGACTGGGATGGCTAGGGATTGAGCTAGTATGTCACAGAATGCCAAGATGATACATTAATATAGATAAATATAGATTTGTAATAAAAGGTGCAAAGATTTATACTGGTCTGATGCCTATTGCAACCAATAAACAGGTAGCATTTACTGGTTGCCTGTTTAAAAGCAAACATCTTATTGGTAGCTATAAGTTACTGGGCTATAAGCATCTGGGCAAACAGTGCATTTTAATACATATGGGGTTAAGTAGGAAAATTATGTATTATTATGTATTAGGTGTGTCACAAAGTGACTCTTAAAGTTAACACATAAGAACTAGCAAATCGAAAAGCAAATATGTATTTCCAGCAAAAATGTTCTGTTTATTTCAGGAAAAACATGTTTTTTTAAGAGGTATAGTTGTGTTAATAGTGTGCAAATATCTTTAAAAATTATAGCTGTACACCCTAAACACTTTGGCAATTTAATTTTTTTTTTTAAATAAGCAGTCAGGGATCTGTACTCGTAAAAAAGTTGTTTTCCCTGTGAGCTATTACAATAAAAAAAACACAAAACAAATGATTGCATTTGTGTACACCCCTTTAGTATTTAGTAGTCTGTGTGGATTGGTCTCTGTCAGCATGTCTGGACACTGCAGTTTTTCCCCATCCCTGTTTGTAAAACTGCTCCAGCTCTGTCTGACTTGGCCAATCCAGGACAATAAAGTTGTTTTAAAACAATTATTGTGTAGTTTTGTTTTATGATTGGGGTCATTGTGTTGCTGGAAGACTTCTCCTAAGCTCATGTTTCTTGCAGAGTGCCTCAGGTATTTCTCCAGGACTTTATTTTTCTCCAGGATTTTAGTGCACTCATTATACTCTCTATCCTCACTAACCATCCAGGGTTTGTTGCAGAGAAGCAACTACCACAGTATGATGCTACCACCAAGCATGTTTCACAGTGGAGATGGAGGCTCTTTTTTCCCCTCTCTCTCATAAAGCTGCAACTGATGAAGAACACACACAACTGTGGTTGTATGCATAGCCTCTCCAGTCGTAGTTACTGAGACTTAAAACTGATATTTATGGTTTAGGTTACTGACTCACCAAAGATGGACCAGATACACGTGTATTTATACTACAATCGCCAAAGAAGAAAGTTTGCAAAAGAATTGGCCAAACCGGTGATGATTTAGTTGTGTCCCATTAAAAGGGTTGATACAGTTATGCAATCAGCTGTTTTGACCTTTTTCATTATAATTAATTTAAATTACAATACAATCTAAAAACTTCTGAAAAGGGGGTTAATTCTTTCTATAGGCACTGACTTCACATAGTGAAATGTTTTGAACAGTGTTGTAATAACACAATATAACACGTTGGCTTTTTGTTGATACTTTTTTATTATACACTTAGTTAGTTAATAATAATAGTTAGTTATAACTAACCTTGGTGTAAGAGGATGGAAGTATCTAATTCAGGGATCTACCCTTTCAAAATCTGCATTCAGTTCAACTTTGCTTGACAAAAGGGGGCAATAACCCATTCTAAAACATGTGTCTTCTCAATGCAATTGACCAGCTAAGCATTTGGTTTTTTTTCTACAATGAGTAGGAACCAACTTTGATTATATTGATTTTATTATATTATTGAATATATTAAATTATCATCGTTAATAAAGTTTATATATATATATATTTATTAGCCAGTGATATATGATGTTCTATATCTGTCCCACGGCATCCTGAAGATCCCCTTGAGGCTCAATAGCCGGCTATGTTTTTCTTGATTATGATGGCCACTCGGGAAGTTGAGCTATTTGGAGCTAATGTGATTTTAAATACTAATTATTTTTTACCAGCGGGTATTGTGCAACTAATAACTGGTGGAGATAACATTATTTGTGCCTTTCCATACCTTCGCCCTCTATGGATTAACACGAATTATTGTGGCTTTATATGATTGACAATCAATATTTAAATTCGTATAACAGATGGGGATCATGAGGGATATCTGTCAAGATGGACTGGTGTCCAGTCTGGTGATATCCTATATGCTAACATGATTAAGTTATTTACTTCGCTTAAATGTAACGTTTTTGACCTTTGAGCCACTGGTTTCCTCCTTTTCTCCTTTTTTCTTATTTGTTATTTTCAGTACATGATTTTAATGTTATAATACTTGGAGTCCGTTTTACATGTTGATTAAATCACTTGTCACTATGTCACTTTTACTATGCCACCCCTGTAAAATATGGCATTTTTAATTTGCCTTAGTATGCTCACATATTGATTATTATGTTCTGCTCTTTTTCCTTTGTGATGCAGAATCTAGTTTAAGTATTTGGCACTGGCACTTTCTCTCTATGAGATTCATTATAATTATACATTTGCACGTCTTTTATCCTTAGGCCCCTGGTGGGACATAATCACTGTAATATTAATACACAGAGGTATCTCATCACATGAATTAGATGTTTTAAATATATATTTGATAGGGGTGGCACATCGCTGTATTGATATGCATTTAATGGGTTAATAGTGTTTTAATTGTTTCTATGCACTGATTGGATCATGTTTGTATTTAACCATGCACCTCACTTCCTGATACTGTCCTGATGACGATCCTATATGGATCGAAACGCGTAGACTTTTTTGTTTAATAAATTGTTTTATTTTTTATTCTTTACCGTGAGTGCTTTCTAAGAGACTATATATGAATTTATGGTTAGCACCCAGACATTGGCTTCTAGTTTGGTGAGTGCCAATATTTGGACTATATATATATATATATATATATTTATCTAGAGAACTATCTAATGTATCTGCATCTGCCAACACAACTGCTTCAAGTGATAATTCCACAGGTTCACAGCTTATACTGTAAAAAACTCCTTTTGAATGTTGGTGAATAAGACATCAGGGAGTTTTATGTCATTGTGCTTATTTATACATAGTGATCATATAACCCCTAAAGCTAATTTCTTCAAACAATGCACAAACAATTCCAGCCAAATAATTGGCTAATTTATTCTTAACTGAGTCCAGTCTCTCTTCTCTGAATTTCCTCTGTTTCATTAATATCATTGAATAACAGACCAAAACTGCAGTGCATAATCTAGATGGGGCCTTACCAGTGCATTGTAAAAGGATTCAATTAGATTCTGGGAATCTATCACCCTTTTAATATTAGAAAATATCTTCTGGTTGGGGAACATTGGCTTAAGGCATGGTGATCCAAATTGTTTTGTGTATGTTTTTTTGCAACATACGTGCACATTTCTAATACTTTCTGAATTGTAGAGATAACGCAATACAAAACAGCATCATTTCTAGCAGATTGCTCACAATATGTGAAATGAAACCAACATGCAGCAGCATAAACAAAACTTCCATTAAGAGTTATTACTGGGTAGTTAAAAACACATATTATTTGGTATTCAGAATTGCCGATATGCAGCCTTATGTACTGTATCTACATAAGAAGCAGAGCCGCTTCCTCTTTATGTACCTGCAGGGAGGGAAATTGAATAATTTAAAATCATAGCTAATACAGGAAATGTTTAAAGGCATATTTCTTCTTTAGTATTAGTTGGCAGCTTATCTGCCCATGTATGGGGCACTCCAATGGGCCTACCCAACCCATATCTGGCCGAACAGGTTTAAAAATCTAATTGGGGTGATTACTGCATGAGCTCGTTGATGCGGCCCTCTCCCTGGCGGCCTGTATTACCATGGCGGGCATATCGTGAAAAGACCCGCTTGTATGGTGACCTTGCCAAATCAGGGGATCTTTAATTTTTGGCAGGCTTACTCCAACAGAAGAAAACAACTGCTTTCATTAATTCCTTATAAATAACCTTGCTTACAATTTTTACACTGTGCCTTGCCGCTATCAAGCCAAGTTTGACACAGGGAAGGGATCTATTATGTAGAATGCTTGGGGCCAGGGGTTTTCTGTAATGTAACTCACCATAGCTTAAAGCTACCAAAAACATTTAAACAATCATTTCAGCGAGAGCGGTTGAAGTGGGGCCTAAAATAAAATGGACTAATATCAGTGTGATAATCTTCAGTTCATAAGTAGTTGAAAAAGCATGAAGAGCACAGAAGAAACAAGCTTATATCTTTTCAAATGTGTTTCTTAAAAGCAGACTAAAATATAAACCGGTATTGTTTTCTATGAAGGGCGTGAACAATTCATGCTGGCAAAGTTCTTTTCAGCAGAACAAAATGTCCTTTACTTAAAAGCAAGTCATGGATGAAAAAAAAAACAACAAAATAGAAAAATAGCTGATGTTGCAATAGCTGGCAGGGTATCTACAAGGTAATAGGTGGCATGAGAAATAACTTGTGTAGCTACGGGTTAAATGCAATTGTATTCTGTATATACAGCCGTTGCAATGTGCTTTAAAAAAAAATTGCAGCTGGGTGAATTTTCGCTTGCACATTGTGCTACAGTTATAGCACTCAATATCTCTGAATGTAAACTCACTCAATTACACTGTTTGAATATTCACCGCAGATATGGTAAAATGACAGTAACATATTTTCGATCAGCACAAATAATCATTGGGGAACCCCCCCAGTCACTCTAGTTACTGACATATCCCACGCTGGTGCTCCTCTTCTTTAAAAAAGACACTGGCCTGGGGTATTTTCTACATAGTGTGCATCTTCTTACCTATTCTCATATACCCCCTACACCCCTCTGGGTGAGCAGATACACAGTACAGAACCTTTTCAGCAATTACTGTACTGATTATGTGTCAGCTTCAATTGGAGCAGGATAATTCAAATTCAAATTTGGCAAAAACATCCATACATTCAATATTTTTAAAGAACTGATTGACGTTACTGAAAACTCCAAGTGATTTTCAAGGGAAAGACAAAAGAGCCAGTATGAGTATTTTCCCTTATTGTTATTATATTTATAAAGAAGCAATATATTCCACTGTGTTGTATATTATACAGCAGAAAAATAAAACAATATGACAAAAAATAAAACAAATATAAATAAAAAAAAAGCTTTACCAAACCAAGATGTTTCCACGGCAAACCACAGCTTCGCCAGAGGCCTACATGAAGAAGTCACAAAGACACCATGACACACCGGTTTGTGTCCCTTAATAGTATGGCAAAAAGTATTTTGTAGTCGGTCTTCATTATTTGTTCAACAGCTCTCCATTTTGAATTTTTAGCAGATATCAGGTTGCTATTTTCCAGTTAACCCTAGCAACCAGACAGTGGTTTGCATAAGAGACTGAAAGTTAAATAGGCCTGAATAGAAGGATTGGTAATTAAAAGTAACAGCACCAATAAACAGAGCAATAAACAGCCAAAAAACAGAACAATCTCTTTTGACTCCTATCTGAAAGCTGCAAAGATGCAAAAGAACAAGGAAAATTTTTAAAAGCTACAAAACATTAAAAAGGTAAGAATAGAACATTATATGACATACTAAGGTGCAGATTTATCAAAATGTGAGTTTAGATACATAAAAACTCACCTATGTTCTATTCTATTTCTATAGGAATTTTAGAAGCTTATTTATCAAATTGTGAGTTCTAAATTTCACCCATTTATAAATAACATTCTAAAAATCCCATAGGAATGAATAAAACGTTGGTGAGTTTTTATGTATTAAGCTCTAAACTCACATTTTGATAAATCTGCCCCTAAGAGTTGACTCAATGTAGCAGATATCCTGTAAATTGACACTTATTAAGCAAGCAGGATTTAGTTTATGTTTAACATTTCACAAAAAATATTATGCCACCATAATTGCCCCTAGTAGCTTGTACTTAACCAAGTTGCATAAATTCAAGTTTATAGCTAAACCACCCTGAACAATTTGTAATGTTTAATAGTTTTTGTAGTAGTATCAATATTACACATAGATCTTTTATCTGGAAAACCCAATTTGCCAAGGATCCAGATAATAGATCCATATCCATACTGGTATATGATCCCTTATCTGGAAACCCATTATCTAGGGAAGGCCATATCCCACAGTGTCCAATATGACCGAATACTTCTAATTTTTAAAACAGATTCTGTACCTGTAAACATATCTCAATACCCCCCCTCCAAGAATGAGGGAGAGGGGTAAGTTCACGAATGAACATATTACTACGCATTAGGGGTTGTTCACCTTTGAGTCAACTTTTAGTATGATGTAGAGGAGAATATTCAGTGACAATTTTGCAATTGGTCATTTTTTTATTATCTTTAGTTTTTTAATTATTTCCGTTTTTGTTCAGTGGCTTTGCAGGTTGGGTTTCAGCAGCTATCTGGTTGCTAGGGTTCAAATTACTGTAGCAACCAGGGAGTGGTTTGACACTGGTATATAAAATTGAATATAAAACTGAATAAAAAGATAAATAATAAAAGTAACACAGATCTAACGTTGCTTAGAGTTAGCCATTCTATAACATACAAAAAATAACTTAAAGGTGAACCACCCCTTTAATAGTGCTAAAAATTACAACCGCACATCCTTGTCAATGATTATGTCAATATCAGTAACTAAGGTAAGGGCATTTTTCTATGTGTAAATACCCTTTCCAGGGTCACTCATGCTGGAGTGAAGTTATTTTTTCTGTTGGCTAGAGAGCTGTTTACATTCATACTCCGGCCGACAGGGGATCACACTGACCCTTGCCCAGTCTGACTGCAGATGCAACAGTAGTGTGTCAAGTTCAAAGGAAAATGTGGGCTGTTTTGTTTTTATATTAATACTGTGCGGGTTCATTGATAGTGATACTGGCACAATTCCTTTCATTGACTGAAACATCAGTGTCAGCATCAGTCATTGCTATAAAACCAGGATTATCACACAGTAAAATGGCCTCAATCCTTAAGACAATTCTCATGCATCTTTTTAGATTCCCCTAAATGTAATTATATACAACACCATTGGTCCTGAATAGTATACATATAGCGTCCTTTGATGTAAATATGGCCTAAAAAACTCCATCATGAGATATTTATACATTTCCCATTAAAAGCCAATGAAATAGTAAAATATTGTTTTTAGGGTTGTCATCTGGCCAGAATTTTACTAGCCTAGACAGTAAAGCACCCGCCAAGGCCACGGCTTGTACAGGTATTAAACATGTACAGGTAGAGGATCCCTTATCTGGTAACCAGTTATCCAGAAAGTTCCGAATTACAGAAAGGCCATCTCCCATAGTCTCCATTATAATCAATAATTCTAATTTTTAAAAATTATTTCCTTTTTCTCTGTAATAATAAAACAGTAACTTGTACTTGTAGACTTAAGTTATGGATATCCAAATTACGAAAAGATCCCTTATCCCGAAAACCCCAGGTCCCGAGAATTCTGGATAACAGGTCCCATACCTGTACTAGTAATGTACTTATTGGTAAGTTTGTAATGCCCTTTCATTGTGACCCTGGCCCACACAATTAAGCCCTGATATACCCCACTGCTAAGTCTAACTTACCTCCTTCTCTTTACTAATCCATCACCCCACCCTTTTATATCACCACCCTGTTCCCCTTGCATCACCCGACTGCCCACCACAGCCCAGACAGTAAGATCATTTTCACGAGGTGGCAACCCTAACTGTGGTTTGCCAATATGCTAGGCATCCCAGTGCTCCTCTTTGGAAAATACTGCACTAGTCTGGGAATCTTTCTTATCTATCCCTGAGCCACTATATTATCTGTGCACCTTTTTTTTCCCGAAGAGAAGCACTGAGGAATAAAGCGAGTGATTTAATACAGTGGAGAGTGCCTAACAGATTACCTTTTCCTTGTCCTTTAATATATAACACTACCCATCACCTGGGTGACACACGAGAAGCCTGCAACTCAGTCCAATATAAAACTTTACATCTAACGTGCAAAAGACCCTCAGTAACTTTCCTATTATACATAATAATGTGCTTTATACACTTCCTATATTTTACTGGATGCTTTGTAGACTTGCATATTTCATTCTAAATATATAATGACAGCTGGGGGATTTAGCATTCTGTCTGGGGGCCAACAGGGGCTATACTATTCATACACACAGCATTTGCTTTATAGCGGGCTGACAGTATTGCTTTAATAGTTGTATCTAAAAAGCAGGGGTCCCTGCTACTTGTAAGGTACCTTTAATGACTAGAGGCACAGACCTTACAAACAAAAGCAGTGGGCAGTGGCGGAAGAGCAAACTGAAGCTGTTACTGCTGAATTCCTTTGGATACTGCCAACGAAGTTGGACTGCCTTGAGCTCGATGTTGTCACACAGCAAAAGCAAGCATAACACTTACATAACTGCACGTGGGTTTAGTGTAATTAGTCTGGCTCTCTCCACTGACTCACTCAGTCCTTATGTAACTGCGTAAGCAAAGGTCAAGGTTACGTTCACTTCTCATGCAGCTTTTAACCAGCTCAGATCCTCACCGCTCTCTGTGAGCCTCTTATACCTACAGACGCGCCACTTATAAACAACCACAATTTGATTTTTACTTTAACATATGCAGTAATTCAAGTAGTTACTAGTGCAGAAATACATTGCAGAGAGGAAGGCAAGAAGTGAACGTTTGTTCCATTTATTTAGGGCATTATAAATAAGCTAGAAAATATGGTTAAAATAAAGACACACAAACACATGAAGGTGTGTTTTGACATCATACAGCTTAGAATATGGCAAAGCATTTCTGTTAGTGGAAAGAATTTTGATTATCAATTTAAATAGGGCAGTAAAGAAGAGTGTGGTAGGGGTCATTTACCAACATTGTAGAAACCTCTGCAGAAACTCATAACAATCTATGATTTTATTTTAGTAAATGTATCATAGATTGCCTGAGGCCAGTACTCCCCAGCCCTCATTCTTAAAAGATGGCATTTAACGTGATAGAAGACAAAACAAAGACACACCCAAACATATAAAAAAAACTTGCAAAAATACAGGGGAACAAAGTCAGGTGTGTGTCAGGTGCCACAGTTAACCTGAAAAACCCAATAAGGTCATTACAATATAGTGTAGTTATTATTATGTTTAAAAAAAAGACCATTTACATATAAAAAAAATGTGTTTCCATAAGTGCCATAAGAATTCATCCACTTCGGCTTGGGAATAAAATAAATTTAATTGGGATTATTAGCGTTTGATTTATACAGTACTTTTAAAGGGAACAGTAACACAAAAGAATGAAAGTGTTTTAAAATAATTAAAATATAATGTAGTGTTGCCCTAACTTTAATTTTTTTATGTTATTTTCCCTTTAAAACTCTGAGAAGGTGACATATTTTTCTGTAACAAAAAAGTTGGCAAAACAAAAAAGCATATCTTTGCCTTTGGTTGCATAAATATCTCCCCCCACAAGTCACACAAAGTAACTGGTACCGCACTCACAGGGCTTACAAAATCCCCCCCCACAAGTCAATACTTGCAGTGGCGGAATTAGATGTTTCTGGGCCCCACAGAAAATTCATTATAGGGCCTCTACAGTTGACCTATTCTACCAATATTTATTAAAATTAGGGATGCGCTGAATCGAGGATTCGGTTCAGGATTCAACCAAGATGTTGCCTTTTTTAAGCAGGATTTGGCCAAATCAATGCCTCTGGCTAAACCGAATCTGAATCCTTAAAATCATGTGACTTAAACACGGAAGTTGAAAATTTTTCACCATAGGCAAAACACGTAGTTCCCTTCCTTATCCTAATTCGCATATGGAAAGTAGGCTGAATTGCATATGCAAAGTAGGCAGGGTTTGGCTGGATCTTTGCCCCCCACCCCCCCGCTTCCTCAGTTTTTATGACTTTGAATACTTGGTAGAACCACCCATGGCTGCCATCACAGTTGCAAGTCTTTTGAGCTAAGTACATACCAGCTTACCACACTGTTCTGAAGTGATTTTGGCTCATTCTTCCAGGCAGATTTTCTCTGGGTGATAGTCATATCAACCTTAAGCACTTTAATGTCCAACAGATTTTTAGCTGGATTGAGATCATGGCTTTGATTGGGGTTGCTTTTCATCTGCAGGGTCTGGTCATCCTGTTAAAATAGAAGGAAGAATAAATGATGCAAAGCACAGGTAAAAATGCTGTCCTAATAAAGGCAAAGTAAAAGAGTCATACTTGAAAGTAAGGGCCAACCAGAAAACCTCAGAGTATCCAGGCTACCATCATCTAGCATACAAGGCAAAATGGTTGGAAGTTGGTGAAGTAGAGTTGGTTGGATATTCTAAACAGTGGACTGAGCACTAGCCAATACAGGTCATTTGTCATCCTCCCGAAGAGAAATTCTTGCTGAGCCTTCCTAAACCTTTATTATTCTCCATCTATGATTCTTCCCTGAGATATATTTCTGTTATTGCTGTCACATTATAAACACAGGCATGTTTGTTTCATTTAAATCGAGCAAATGTAAAATACTGAATTGTCTACTTTAGCAGTACAAGTATGGGGACTATAATCCAGAATTCTTGGGACCTGCATTTTTTCTGATAAGGGATTTTTCTGTAATTTGTATCTCCATACCTTAAGTCTACTATAAAACATTTTAAACATAACATACACACACCCACGTGGATTGTGTCGCCATCAGTATGAATTCATGCAGCTTAGATAATAACCAACTAGTCAAAAAAAAAAATAATGTAACTAATAGAAGCAAAGTAATTAGTACTGGTGAGTGTAATTACTGTCATTTCTTACACAGTATATGATACTTTTAAACTACAACACTAATCCATTGCCATTTTAAAAGCAGACAGTTTACACATAGATTAAAAGTGTGTATACGTGAGGATATCCATGGGTCTCTGTATTTATGGTGCTCATTAGCTCATAAGTCTGCTGTTCCTGTTGTTATCCCCTAAGCGAAAATGCGACTCATTGGCACCATGCCTTCAAGCTAGGCAGATCCCATGGTCTAGTATACAAAAGGGAACTGCCTGAAATAATAGACCACACGCTGGATAAACCATAACTGAACCCTAGCAAAAGCAATATGCACTGACAATATCTCTTATCCCAATCCTACTCTGTCAGAAAATTAGGTGGATTTTCCCTATAAAGCCCATCATGCTGGCATTCAGGTCCCTTTGGGGCAGATTTATTAACATTCTGATTTTTGGGTTTTTAGAGGTTTTTTAACCACGACTACATTCATTTCCACTAAAACCACTAACGATCTAGATTGAAAGTACAAACAGATTAAAATGCATAACAAAAACAAATAGAACATGAACACCATGAATTTTTCCATGAATCTTCGTGGACTTTTATACGAAAAAAAACCGGGAAAACTCTAAAAGCACTAATTAACCAAAGATTTTTACATTTTGCATAGGACAACTCCCATTGACTTCTAACAAATGTTACTTAATTAGCCCCTTATTGTTTCACAAAAAAATACATAAAAAGGGAAATTCATCTTTGCAGTATCAGTATTTTACTGATGGAACTGGGTCACCTTATTTAAGATGGTATATTTACCAAAATTTCTATACTTGCTACAGAATGCCCCAAGATATATTTCCTTAGACTTCTTCAAATCACTTGATACGCAATGCCCGATACAGCAGGACCAAGGATACCCCAAAATTGCTCTCTATACTTTAGCATGTCAGCAGAAGGCACGGGCTTTGGTGACTAAGATGTTCACCAAAACATTAGTGCAGATTTCCTTTTGGAAATATTCCAACAATTTATAATCCTACCAAATTTCAACTTTTGATCATCATCATTTGGATGCATATATCACTCAGTTTGGTTTCCTTCATCTAAATAATGAAACCTTGCCACAAAAAGACCACCTATGGAACCCTGACCTCAAAAATGTATCCAGTAATTGTGAAATCCTCTTATACTCACATGAAATTTTACATTGCAATCACATCTTAACCATGATAGATAGGATAGATGCAACATATATTACCACCATAAGAATAAGAGTTATGGGGAGAAGTCCCAATGCTGGTTGCCATAAGGGCCAATAATCCAATCCAACTTCTACAGGTATACTGACCTATGATAGTGGAATACTTCTACAATCAAGTGCTATTATCTGAGATTCTATCTCCAGAGGATAATAGATAATTTAACCCCTTACACAAAACCAGATACTTGTTAGGATCTCTTGTGTTTTGTGCAAACACTGATGGCTGATGATCAAGTGGCTAAGTCTACAGGCCCCTGGCTGGATGCCCTGAAGTTTCCCTCCCTGTCTGAGAGTATCTGATAAAACTTGCGATGTTCATCCAACCCTAACTGCTTTTAGAATTGAAGTGCAATAGCATACCATGATTTATTATCTGTTATACGGCACTGTAAGCAATATCTATGTTGTGGATTTGAATTGTCAACAAAATTCATAAATAACAAACTTTAAAAAATACAGTTTAACTATGAGGCTTCAACTGTATTGCTATTCTTATTTCTCTTTGCTTATCCTTGTTAATTTTTAATTTGGAATTCTATGATGCTGTATGGTTGCTAGGCAAAGCCTTAGCAACCACTAACAGTTCTAACTTGAGCCTCAAAGCCAGAACAAAACAATTCAAAACCACAAAAAAAAAGAAAAATTGAATATTGTCTTAGAGTACTACTTCTAATAATAAAATTGAATGGATAACCTTCTTCAAAATTATAAAAAAAGAATCATTTCAGCTGTAGTATAGGTTTAATAAATCGCTTTCATAAGTAGTCGGTATCTTGTTTTTACAGTTGTTTATATATTTAATGAATTCTTTCTGAATTCCTTAATGTAGCCTTTTTCCAGACTAAAACACACTAATGCTGTGAGTCACTGACCTCAGCTGACCTGCTCTAATTGGCTGATTCCAGCATGAGTCAGCAATCTGCAATGCTCTTCTGATAAATAGTACAGTTGGGATGCATGCAGTAGAACAAATGTTAGGTTGAGAAAGCACAACAATTGACATGTTAGGTCATCTGACTAACCTGGGTAGCCTGCAAAAAATTTGACTAAAAGAAAAGGCCAAAATTACTTTCACGCAGTGTTCAACACTTATACCCATTAGGCACAAAAAACAACATTTTGATATATGTTAAAAGACTTAGCAAGAATCTGAAACAGTGCAGATGCTTGGCAGTTTGAATATTATTAATAAGAGTTAACAAGAGACAATATAGAAAATTAAGATCTACAAACTTTGATAACTTTAGTAGCTATTAGTTGAAAGATCTGTGTTCCTGTGTACTTACGTTATCTGGTTATCTTGCATAAATTTAAAAAAAGGATATATTATTAACAAACATTACGCAAATCTTCCCCATACTCTACCCCCATACATACAGCAGTGTAATACAAATTAAAAGACAAAAGCACTGTATGTCATAGAACACACATGTACTATATTCCCACAAACCACTTGGCTACATCTTCTCTTCTACTTTGCCTTTTAAAATGCGTTCTTTTGAAATAGTTTCATTACATAATAATTAATCTTTGTCTGAAAAAAACTCCTATTTAAGAGAGGACCTTTCAACGCATTATGGCTAAATCCTATCAAACCTTTATATATGCCAAGATCACACCCAATATCTGGAAAAAGATAGAATTCACATTTATTTCATGATTTCTTTCTATGCTTGGGGTACAAATTGTAGCCTAATATTGCTTCTAGCTGCCATTGAGCCTTATACCCAGGCCGAGAATCTGCCCCGTGTGGCAGCAGCCATACGGTCTTACCACTCAGTCACACTGTTCGCTGGGGTAAGAGTTTAAATCCCCCACAGACTTAGAATGCTAATAGGCAGTATAGGACTCCCATACAATGAGGGGTGCTGAGAAGTAACACAAGCTTACATATTTTTGCCAAAGTGTGGTACTAACTCCTCAATTTTTGTAACAATTATTTTTAAAGGCAGAAACTATGCGCTGGCAATCTTTCTCCTTTTTGTGTACAAATAATTTTTAAATTTTTAACCATTATTTCTTTATCAGAATGTTTCCCGTGCTTACTTTACCCAAACTGCTCCAAGTCTAGAAGTATTTACTAATAAAAACAGTACTCCAGCCCATTAAAGGATTCCACCAATACAGCATCAGAGACAAAACCAGCCTTCCTCTCACAGGCACCTGCGCCCTGTTGGGGTGGTAACAGTACCCATTTTCCCTGGGCTGGGGTGGCTTGGTGGCAGTGGAATATGTCAGTATTACTTTAAATCTCTTAAATCTGTTAAAATCAATAAACATTTGTAGAGATGAAACAAACACACACACCAGGACTCAGGTACACAAAACTGAAAGGACCTCAAACAATTCAGTAACCAATGCAGCATGCTCAGCCAAAGTAGGACACTGCCACAATATCTCACTGCTTGTTGACAAGCTAAAAAAAGAATATTCTCACTAAGGCCCTTCTGTATTCCAAGGTTTCCAGTTTCACAGCCTGAAAAGAAATGGCAATATGAATTCATTTAGTCCTCAAAAAGCAGATATTTATGTAGCAAAGCTACACATTGTTAGCCGTACTGCTATGCAGATTCATCCTTACATGTTTTTGCACAAATATTTCTTTATTAGTACATAAAAATAATAGAAGTGATCTTTTTGTCAAGATAAGAAAACATTATTTCACCATGTTTTTTTTCTTCCCTTTCCAATTTTAAACTTCACAATGTCTCCCTCATTTTTATTTATTCACTTTGTTTTCTTTCTCCTTTCCTATTTGCTGTCACCTTGTACTCTGTTTTTCACTTCTGCTTTCCCTTCATCCCCATGGTTCCAGACCAACTGGCTCTAGAACAGATGCAGCCTCAGCATGCATTTTTTAGGATCCACTCTCTTCTTCAGCTCCATGTTTTTGCACTGACAAGTACAGCTTCAGCCTGAGTGTAGGTACATGGAGTGGAGATCAGCAGTCAGTGAAGAAACACGGAACTGCGGAAAAAGCAGGTCTGCATCTCTCCTCCTGCCTAAAAACACAGGCTGAGAACAGCAGAGCCAACACTCTGTGTACCCTTGCCCTTAGGAGGCTAACCCAAGTCAAAACTAATATTAATTCTGAAGTGACATAATAAGGGAAGGCAAGGTAAGAACAGGTAATGGGTGCGCAAAATACCTTAAATGTAATTAAAGCCTTCTTAAAACAGGTATTCACATGCCTTAAGCTACACATACCGCTGCCTTAAAGTAACTGCCACCATCTTTAACCTATAGCAGGCATCCCCAACCTTTCTTACACAGTCAAATGTAAAAAGACTCAGAGGGCAACACAAGCATCATAAAAGTTTATGGAGGTGCCAAATAAGGGCTAAGATTGGCTATTAGGCAGCCTCTATGCACTCTATCAGCTTACAGGGGGCTTTATTTGGTAGTAAATCTTGTTTTCAACCAAAACTTGCCTCCAAGTCAGGAATTCAAAAATAACTACCTGCTTTGGGGTCACTGAGAGCAACATCCAAGGGGTTGGGGAGCAACGTGTTGCTCATGAGCCACTGGTTGGGGATCACTGCCCTATAGAAATAAAGTGGTGCTCACATAAATCAGTGGGTTTTTTTGTAGAAAAGAATAGCACTAGCCCGGGGTCAAGCTTAGGGATTCACTGGGGAGTGTCTAACAATTCAGCACACCCTAGTAAATGGGCTTTTTGTTCAGTCCTTTAAAACCTTTCACACTCAGGGTCAGACTAGGGGGTGCAGGGCCCACCAGGGCTCCCCCCAGGGCCCCCACACTCCCCTGTCACCCACCCAACCCCTTACTCTGAGCGCGCCAAGAGAGGAAAATCAGCGGCCCAAGGCAGTATGGGAGGGGATCAGGTTTGGGACCCACAAGTTCTTTCCTGGTGCCCTGCAGGCCCAGTTTGACCCTGCTCACACTTGGTTATAAGGCATTTCTATGAATGTAGCATGGGTATAGGCATTATGTGCACGGGGTCTGCTTTGGGATTTGCACTGGCATAGTATTCATATTTAATTCTTCTGGCTTTTTTAGCGTGAAACAGAAATGCTACTGATATAATGGTAATATAGTATATCACACATAAAACAGCCTAGTATAAAATGAGACTAGAGAACTAGATCACAACTTTAAATAGTAGCATACTTTCCGCTGGACAGTCCCGGTTTTTATAGCACATCACACTGTCCCGGATAGTTCAATGAATGTCCCGCATTTCCGTAATAGATTACGGAAACGCGGGACATTCTTTGAACTATCAAGCACAGTGGGATACGCTGGCTGTAGCTGGGCGTTCTGGCTTCTTCTGCAGCTCTGCTTCTTGTACGGCGGCAACAGGCCCTTTTATAGGGTTGAGCCCCGTGCGTACGTGTGACGTCAATACGCATGGGGCGCAACCTTATAAAAGGGCCTGTCGCCGCCGCAGAACAAGGAGCGTCTATGGGGGCTGCTGTGTATGGGGGCACTGTCTATGGGGGCACTTGCTATGGGGGCATTGTGTATGGGGGTACTGTCTATGGGGGCACTGTGCATGGGGGCTACTGTCTATGGGGTCAATTGGGGGCACTGTCTATGGGGTCAATTGGGGACACTCTCTATGGGGGGTACTGTCTTTGGGGGCACTGTGTATGGGGGGTACTGTCTATGGGGGCACTGTGTATGGGGGGTACTGTCTATTGGGCCATTGGGAGCACTTTGTATGGGAGGGCAAAACTGGTACATAGTTATAACTCACTTATATCTGACTTCCTTCTCTCTATATTTGTATTTTATATGTAGGAGTTGCTATATTGTTTTCCTTAGGTAGTACAGTATGAGGGTATAGCACATTTTGCGTCTGATCCCACCATTTCAACTATATAAAAGGAGTATTTTTTTATTTTTTTTAAATGGGGTGTGATATTTGGGACGTGGCCACAAAAGTTGGCGTGGTCAAATATATTTGCTGCTCTGAGCGTGCCAAATCTTTTTGTCCCTCTTTTCATTTTTCAAATGTTGGGAGGTTTGTAGTAGACCCTTTTCAAACATAATTGTTGTTGCATTTCCTCATGGGTAGCACAAACTCTCAGTAGTTAGTCTTGAGTTTAATTCTGACCTGGTCACTGATCTGTTTTTTGCATGGGCTTACTACAGAGCCTTTTGATTGGCTTTCGCCAGATACTCATACAAGTTTTATAACTGCCCCTAGTGTATTGTGTGACTGTGAGAGGAACCTAACCTAAACTATAGCAGGGACTCATGAGTAAAAAGCCAGATTCAAATAAAAGAAAAAGTGTTGTTATCTTTTATATTTTTTGGTTTATCACGTAAAATCATTGGCAAGATTCAATTTGAAGAATGAAAACTTACCTCATAGTGAGATAAGTTTTTTCATTTAATTACATCTGGCTCTATAGGAAAATTCGGAATTGAATTAGGAGATAATCTTTTCTCATGATACTGAATTTGGCCCAATATTTTACAAGTTTGGTATAAATATGTTGGCACTATAACAATATAATTGGTGCTCTACAGAGAGCCTTTTTTAAAAGTTAATAAAGATTTTCTGTTTTAACTGGGTAAGGTGTTACATCTTAAAGGGATTTGTAAACTCTATGGGGGGCTTTATTTTAATTCACGGTTCAATATATTCTTGCGCCAATATGTGATCTTTTTGTAATTTTTTGATAGGAAAAACATGTCAAATCCGAATGCGAACATATCACGTCTAGATCATGTAGAATTCAATAGCAGATGTCACTTTTACAACTGATCTTTCTTTGCTTTTTGGTTTTAGAGGTTTTCAGGTTTTTTTTTATAATAAATGAGTTTGAAATGAGTTTAGTCATTGTTTCAAAAACCTCTAAAACCATGAAAATGAGAATGTTGATAAATGGGCCTCTGTGCCTCTAATACCCAAACACACAAAACTCAGATCTCAGAACTAAATCCTTATCTCTTCCGCAACATGCTAAGCATGTGTAGTGGTTCTATAGAAAAAAAGAACACAATAAGCTTCAGGGGACAGCTCCAAAAGCATGAATCTTTACTGTCACAGGGTTGTCATGGCTCTCGGCACGATGTGTATTGTTACTAGTCTAACCTTTAATCAAACTTTTGTTTGCTATGCAGCAAATTATTGCATTGTGTAGGCATCTACCCACTAGCCAAAGAGATAAATTCCTGTGCTATATTTTCTCTGCATTTCCTCTTTTTGCTTAGGAGACATGAAAGGGTATCCATGGGAGGGGAACTATGTAGAACCTGCAGTACCTTGGGTTATGCTTAAGTTTTATATAGCCACAAATCTAAGTTCACATGCTGCAATTGCTGATCAATAAATGTACTGCTATGTGAATGAAAGGAGAAGGAAAGATAAAAGGTCTATGTAGATACAGCCATAAGCACTCACAGAAACGCTGCACTGAGTCCTCTATCCTTTTTTGTAAAACTGTTCTTCCCACCAGAATGCTAAGAACTCCCTCCCCCTGGGGTTGGAGTCTGTGCAGCTCTCTCCTTTCTCCCCCCCTTCCATAAGAATTGATAACAATTCACTCCCCACTCCCATCAGAATGTGTGATCTGAGCTACCAACAGCTAGAGCTGCAGCCAGACGCTACGGAGACCAAGCTAAAATGGCAGCTGCTATCTTAAACAAATGGAGGGAGCTTCAAGGGCTGTTAACTTAGGTATGGTAATTCTTTCTGCAGAATAAATGTTCTAGGTGGCACTAATGTGGCTAATCTATTGGCAGGAAAATGCTAAAATGACTATCCTTCTCCTTGAAGAAGGGGTAGAATGATAACATATCATAGTGATTCATTTTATACCTGCTAATTAGCATAATAATAGTCTCTGTAAATCCCCACAAAGAGAATGAAGCTATCTAACATCATCATATGACTGCTTAACCAGCTTTACAATGAAATCAGGATGTTCCTTTGCCCTGCAATAATGTAAGTTTCAACAATTTTACAAAAATATTAATAACAAAATAAAGTTAAATACAGTTTAAATAATATAGTTAAATAAAGGGATACATATATAAAATAAAGCTGCATGAATGCAAACATTTATAATAACAAATATAAATGAGTTCAGTAAATAATACTCATACATAAACATTGCACACTCATGTTCTACATATTTGTACACTCAAGAAGTAATGCCTACAGTGGACAACCATATAATTTTACAATTCCAGTCAGCAATTGCAGATGTTTACGATTGTGCTACAGTTGTTTGATTACTTTCAGCTGTCCAAACAAAAAGCAAGGCAAAGTAATATTTCCTATTCTTAAACAATACAATAACATTAAAAATTGTGCTCAAGTACACCAAGGTTTCCACAAATTTTACAGGTGGTATGCCCATATTGTGCTCCCATAAAACATTATGTAAAATGACATTTATAAATCATGTCCACTAATGTAATTTCTGCCCTTCTAGCCCTATCATATATATCCACTTATAACTATAAAAATAAACATAACATAATATAGTGTGGAAGCTTAATAGCAGTAGGCAGCCATTGCAGGTAAAACATATAGAGCATAGAACAGCTGAGTACTGTTTCAATAAAGAAAGTGAGACAGCTCTGCAATCACAAACACAAAACCACACCCACTAATACAAAGCTGTGGTCAATCAGGTTTAATAGAAAGAAAACATGAGAACATTATACATGTTTTAATTATATATTACTTTTATGAAATATTCACATTATTAAATGTAGTTTTAATATATATATTTATAATATGACCAAAAATTATTCAAGTGCTCTCCTAATAGTACTTTATACAATCTTTATATTAAGGATTATCTGCAACCTTAGGCCCTGATTGGTCCTCCTCTCACTGAAAAACTCAATGGCCTGGACTACCATCTTGTTTTCTGTTCCTGGGATCCTTGCTGCTTCTCTGAGCTGTAGGAATGTGGTAATGTGTGAATACGCAACAGTTTAGCTTTTTGATCTGATTTGGTTTTACTACTCTGTGAAATACAAGGGATCCCGGGGCAGGTGACAGAATCAATAGAACAATACCCCAGAGAGTGTGTGGTGAAGAGTAGTGCTGGATTGGGGTCCAAGGTTGGCAATTATAATTAGTGGAGGTTGCTTAGCAAATTGGCACCCCCAGTTATGACCTAGGGGTCATTTACTTTTCTTCTCCTTTAAAATAGTAGAAACCAGTGAAATATATATATATATATATATATATATATATATAGCACTTGGCATCTACCAGGATCCCAGAGACATCAACCTCCCCAAGGTGAATTCCCTTTTACATCCTGCACTGTTAATATGCTCCATTCCAGCATATTAATTGTAAACACTGACAGCTCTAGGCCTCTGCTGAGAAAAGATAGAAGAATAATGTTTGGAAATTTGAGTGGAAAGAGAAGCTATTTAGACCAAGTGCCAGCTGAAGTTTGAGTACCCGACTCTAACCTACACAATCAAATACATACCCACACATTTTTGCTGTACTAAATTTGCCAAGAAAAAGCTAAAACTTAAAATATCTAGTAGGCCCACACATGTCTGCGAGTGTATATGCATATATACATATACAGACTTAAGACCCACACTTTTGGGTCTTTGTCAAAACATAAATGTAAACTTTACGATCAGCATGACCTTTACCAAGATTCTATGGTTAGATATATATTAGTTAAAATTCCTCTTTAATGGTCAAAAGGTGGACAAGTTTAGCAGTTTAATGAGATTTTAATAGGTTAAAAGTACACAAAGGCAGCCTATGCTTTCCTCCAGTAATAATTAGGTGAGTCCTCCTCTGACGTTTGTGTATTGTGAAGACTGAAGCTGTGTGCGAAAAAATCACTAAGCTTCTTACAGATTACCATTCCTAATATAAACCTACATTCAGACTGGAAATAAACTGGGTCATGGCAATTAATGTTCTGTACTGTGTGCAGGATGTAGAATGTACTGTGTGTAACTTCCCTACAGAAAATAAACCACAGTATACCCAATAACTTGATTTGGTAAAAGAGAGATTAAAATCAATAAATGTATTGGGAAAAAGGAATCCAACGACAACAAATACAGGCATATAGACCCTTCTTTTTGGTATGGCACAACCCTTTTTAGGTCCACAATTCTGTGTGTTTTCATTTTATGGCCTACAGAAAAGAGATGTTTTAAACGCAGTTGCATTTTTATAACTATGACCAGTCTGCATGTCATACACAGCACGGCCTTATGCCCCTCTTATAGCACTATTCTGATATAGCGCAAAGCTCACAGCAGCAAAATATCCATTGAAATGATTTTGGAAACTTTATAGAAGCACACATTCGGGTGTGCTGAAGACAGGCAGGAGGGAAGTAACAGAGAAGCAGGCAGCGGAGGACAAAGGCATGGACTAGGGGTACGTGAAATAAGTACCTAAATAGCACTCCACCCAACCATTGTGCCCAAGGCAAGTGCCTCTTCTGCCTACCTCTAGTTCTGGTCCTTAACCCCTGGGCCTCTAGTTGGACATTTACTGAACCATGTGGAGAGATTTGCCTCAATGCACAAACAAGGAAGAGCTCCCCCTTTTCTGCTGGCATAATGAATGCAACTGGTCTTTTTTTTTGTTTTTTATTTTAATAGTCAACCTTTTGTTCAATCTGTTATTTGAGTCCTAGCAACCAGGCACTGATTTGAAAAGCAGAATGATGAATAGGAAAGGTACTGAATATAAATAAGTGGTTAACCTGAAATATGAATATAAACTTGACTAAATAGAAATGTTATTAAAATTAATAATAAAAATCAAGACTTAAGATTGATATACTTTTTTTTCAACTTTCTATTTAAAAGTAACAACCATGTCTGTTGCAGAAATTAAAAGCAGAAATCAAGAAGTACAATGTGTTTTGCGAAATGAATGCACATGTACAAAGTGCAGATTGTAATAGGTATAAAACAAATTGTAAAGAGGAAAGGAAAGGGAAGGAAAATAAGACTTCAGAGTGTTGGAGAGTAGGCTAGAGAATGGAGGGTGGTGTGGATTGGGTAGAGGAGCTCTCTCTACTTGATATTTTCTAGCCTAGCCACCTTAGGGCTCACAAAAGGTAAGTTGTAGCTGATTAATAAAGTTGATAAAGTCAGTCAGTTTGAGGGGTTAGTTCCTGGTTGGGTTGAGTGGTCATTGTTTTCGCAGCAGGCTGTCCATGGGGACCAGAAATCCACCAAATGTTCTTTTTTTATATTGAGAAACATAGGAGTGCCTTCTTTCCCTTTGTGTGCATCTGGTAGGGTAAGCCAGGGATCCAGCTGAACATTTCTTTTAAGCAGAAAACTTGTCTGTTTGGGTCAAAACCGGACAGGTGGCAACCCTAAGTGGTGTCAGCAATTAAGCTTTTAGGGAGATCCATCTAAGAGAGGGAACAATGGAGCTTGACCATTTGAGACAGCTGGCCAGTTTCCAGTAATAGAGGAGGTTGGGAAAATTTAGGCCCCCCTGTGTCACAGGCCATGTAATAACTGCCTTATTTACCATATGGTGTTTGTTGTTCCAGGAAAACCTAAGCATCTATTTTTGAGTATAGTCTCCCCAGTTACAAAATAGTTTTTTTGTGACATGAGCGCAATGCTGTAATTAAGTTTTTAATCATTGGGGAATAATTTTGGGTGTACATATCTGATACTCTTGGAGTTAGAAGGATTCGCAATATTTAAGGCCTTCTTTCCACCATTTAATCTCAAAATTTAGCTCCAGGAGTTTTGGGGTGGGCCTGTCAACAGAGAGTATTAATGACTCAGAACCCTGATAAGGCGGCTTATTTGCTTATATCATTAGGTCTTAAGAAAATATAGAGGTTTTATTCAAATCAACATCTAACGTTTCGGCTGCATCCACAGCCTTTCTCAAAGACAATGTGAAACAAACAATGGTGCACTGAAAAAACCGAATTTGGCGCCAAACAATGACGTCATAGGTGTGAATACATTAGCATACAGTGTGAAAAAAACGCTCTCAAAACACATTGAATCAACAAAAAATGTTAAGATAATATGGATTAGGCATAGAACACAAACAAAAGGACTGTCAGGGGAAAGGAAAAGTGGGTGTGTATTAAAAAAGCCCGCATATGTATCTAGTGCTGAACTGCAACTCACACATGTCGCAAAGACATCCCCAAGTTATAAGTTTATAAATGTACAAAATCGAACTGGCCAAAGGAATAAGAAATAATGAGAGACAGTAGGGCAAATATACATCAGGGAGTTGCTGAAAATGAGTAACTAACATGACTGTTCTGTGCAGCATGTATTGCCTGACATGACTGACATGACTGTCAAATAATGCATTATATGGTGTGCTTTATGGGGAATCGGTCCGCTTATTTGTAGTAAAGCTAGGATAAGGGGAATAGAAGAGGCAGATGGGAAGAAAAGTAGTCAAAGAGAAAGATGGAAAATAGTAACTGGGGAGAGACAAAGTAGAGAGGACCTCTATGAGGACCTATGACGTCATTGTTTGGCGCCAAATTAGTTTTTTTCAGTGCACCATTGTTTGTTTCACATTGTCTTTGAGAAAGGCTGTGGATGCAGCCGAAACGTTAGATGTTGATTTGAATAAAACCTCTATATTTTCTTAAGACCTGTGAGTGCGGACTCTCTCTACAGCTACTCCATCTATTATTTTGGGACTGCACCCAGGCTCCCTTGGACCTACTTATACGTGAGTGCCTGTCTTCTTGCAACATGCTTATATCATTAAATAGATTGGGCAGAAAAATTGTGGATGGGTAAGAGTGAGAAGTGTGTCATCTACTAAAAGGGCAAATTTGAAGATCTCTTTCCCTATGGTAATTCTGGAGATATCTGGGTTCAATCTGATCCTCTGGTCTAGGGGCTCTATGCAAGGAAGGGTGACAATTCACATCCCTGTCTACTTTCTGCCATATTCTGAATAGCAAAGGATTCAGAATAGTGTCCTGGCAAAAGGGCAGTTATACAAAGCCATGACTGCATCTCGGAATTGTGGGCTGCAGCCTGTGGCTTCCAGGGTGGCTCTCAGGAAGTTCCAGTCCACCGTGTTAAAAGCCTTTTCCAAGTCCAGAAAGATGCTAGGGATGTTCAGGCTCTCAACGTGGTGGAGTGGGTGCATTGTTCTACTAAGTTGACAGGAGCATCTCTGCCCTTTAGAAATCCTACTTGGCCTGGATGGGTGAAATTTGTTAGTACCCCTGCTAGCCTGTTTGAAAGGACCTTAACATAAATGTTAACATCCGTATTAATAATTGTTTTTGTTCCCAGCATATCTGGGGGTAGTTGACATTTTTTTGTCGGAGATCATTAAAGAACATGTCAACCCCAAAAATACGTTTTTGCCCAATAAAATAAAACATAATTGTAAGCAAGTTTCCAATATGAATTTATTAAAAAATGTTAGTGCTTTAAAAGTTATTTGTAAATGTATTTTGTAAATGCTATTGAAAGCAGCATTTGCTGAACTCCTGGTTGTTACTTTTTAAACAATGTTGCAAAAGCCAGTCTCCTCCAGCAAAAAAGGTCTCTCAGTCTGCTGCCTCCAGGGCAGAGAATGGAAAAAGACAGGCAGACACTGCTTTTAATAGCAATTATATATACAAATAACTCAAAAACCATTACAAATTTGAAATGATTGTATATTGCAAAGTTGCTTAGAATGTTTTCTTTTATAAAGCAAAAAATATATTCTGGGTTGACTTGTCCTTTAAAGAGAGAATGCTCATGTGGGAGTAATTCTTTTGAATTTTTATAGTACAGCATAGTAAAGCAGTAAAGCCACCAGCGAGCGGGGGGGGGGGTCTAGGTTTGCTTTTTTCTATTATTCCTGAGATTTCTTGGAGCATTTGAGAATCTTCAGTAGACATTTTTGGTAAGGTGCAGTGTTCTAAGTATGTTTTTTTCTTGTCTGTGGTTGCCCTTTTAGCAGAGGTCTTTCTGCTGTTGTATAATTTTGACCCATATTGTGCAAATTGTCTTAAAATATCTTTTGGTTTGTAGATTGTGGTTCTCCTGAGGGTTTTTACTGCCCTAATTAGGGTTGAGGATTGTTTTTAAGTCAGGAATTTGGCTAATAAGTTATCTGCTTTGGTTCCCTTCTCATAAAAAAGCTGATTTGTGTATTTCAAGGCTTTTCTTATTCAACTCTTTTGGTGATTAATGCAACTAGTAATGCAACAAGTAGGAGGATTGTGGTTTACTTTGTGAGAAGATTTTAGGGCTAATATTTTGATGTGTGTTGTTTTATTTGAGCTTTTTTTTGTTTGCGGATATAGGAGGCATGTTTTATAAATATCCCTCTGATCACAGTTTTATGAGTGGCCCATTGCTGTATTGAGGAATAGCCTGAGTCAGCTCCTGGACTACCTCATCAGGGTTTAGTAAATGTTCGTTTAATTTTCACTTGCACTTGTCCTTGGTATAGTTTATCAAAAATGTTGATAACATTATCTCATGGTCTGACCATGCGTCTGAATAATATCTATCTTGTATAGCTTATCAATCAATGTGCTGAAGGTTAGTATTAGATCTATTCTACTGTATGAATTGTGAGAGGAGGAGTAAAACGTGTAAGCTTTACTAACTGGGGTAAGAAACTCCAGGTTTCCAGGAGTGACTGGGACTTGGTCAATTCATGTAAGCTTTTTGCTGCCTTGGGTGTGGGGCTAGACCTTGGAAATCTGTATCTATTAAGATTTGTCATCAGCACTGAAGTTTCCAGCCACAATGAGCTCACCTTGTCCGTACTTACTACGAATGGGGGCGGCCTAGGGGTGCCCAGGTAAGAAATCCATCTCTGGGTGTTAAGACCCTTGCAGTTAAGTGTAGCAAACTTTAAATCTAGTTGTGTGTCTTTTGGTCTGCGAGAGTGGGTAACAGTTTCAGGTGAGCCCAAATTGTGATTAAAGTCTTGTGATAGCGAGAGCCCTGTGTAAGAGAAAGGGGGTTGGGATGAAGCGGTAGGTTCTGGTGTTGACTTGGGGAAGAAGGTAGAAAGAAGAATGGAAAGTAGCAATGAGAATTAGGATAAAACAAAAAGTGTTAACAGCTGACAAAAAGAACCGTACATTATAACAAACCATCTTAGCAGCTCCCCCTACAAATAGTTCACAGAGGGGTCGGCTTAGAGTACTTTTACCATTATGTAAATAGCAAGTGGTATAAAAATTGCTTGGGGGTTGATGGTGTCACAGGGCCTTCCCAGAGTGTCAGAGGTGTTCCCCAGCGTCCAAGCCTGAGAGTGCCTCGGGTACCAAGGATGCATCATGAAGAGTAGGTGAAATATAAGGAGATGGTGAGTGGGGTCAAGTGAGGTGGGTCCCCTGTGGGGGGATAGCAGTGTATAGTGCATGTTGCTTTTTTCGCCATTTTTCGTCACTGTGGAAAGCAGCCATCCAGGGCATCTATTCAGTTCATGTGTCCCTCTGGCAGGGCTTAGGAGGTTTCAGACAGTTCAGTCATGGTGGGGCTGGTTGGTGGTTCAGCAGATGGAGGAAGCGGAGAAGTTTGTCTTGTTCCTTGTGTGCTTTGGTAAGAAACCTGGATTGAGAACAGGTGCCTTCAGCGGTAGGTGATTTTATGTTGTGCTGTGTTCTGTGAGCAGTTTGAATTTTCTGCAGAGTGCCGAAGTTGCTGGGGCTACATCTGGGAATAAAGCAATTTTGTGGCCTACACTTCCAGTTGTCCCGAAGGTTGGACTGCCATCATAATGTCCGCCTTAGTTTTGTAATAGTGCATGTGAACGATTACATCTCTTGGCCTCTCCTTGGGGCCCAGTGCTTTGTGAACTCTGTCCATTTTAAGGCGTTCTGGCGGCGTGGCAGAAGCTCCTGGAACATATCTGTGAATACAGTTTCTAGATCTGTCACAGTCTCCGGTATGCCCCGTAGGTGGATGTTGTTCCTACGAGAACGGTTTTCCATGTCTTTGTGAGCGTACTGGATGTGTTCAATTTGGGAGTAAATGGCGAATATATCATTGTCCACCTGGTAGGCATACTGTACACCATAATATCATCTATGCATTGCTCAAGCTCTCATAACTCTTGTCCCAAGGAAAGTGATTACGACTGCTAGTTCTTTAGTGTGTTTTGCTTTTACCATCTTCTCTATATTCTGAAACAGTAGATTGTGGTGGTAATGGATTCTGCATTGTCACCTTCCAGGTCCTTCTGGCTATGCTGGAAAAAGTGCTGGAGATCATTGGTTGTCATTTTGTTTTGAGCTTTGTAGGCACTCTTTTCTATACCTCTCCTTCTCATCAACTGACGCACGCTGTGGGGTAGCAAAATGCCTTGGTGTTTCGGACATAAAACAGAATTTCTCCCCATGTTATGTGGAGAACAACTTCATCTTGGCTTGTGGCTAGCTGCACCCCTCAAGACTGATGTGAAAATTTAAAGTTTAGGCAGAAGTATAGTAGAGAAAAAAACGCAAGAAAAAATAAAGATCTAAAACAAGTTGTTTCAGAATTTGAGTGCCTACATTATCCATTAAGTTCATTTTAAGGAGCTCTCCACATTTAAGCCCTGTATCCATATATCATTAGCAGTTAGAAATTAACGGACTGCATCTGCAGGCATATTTTGGTTTGTACTGTTTAATTGCTAATAGACAGGCAACCAGATAGCATTCAATTTATTTTAAAAATGTCTAATTAAACTGTACCACATTGGGTAATGCAATACAGATATAAAGCACAGTGGAGAAATAGCTCAGCATAATGCACAATGACAAAAATGTCAACATTTTTCCAGAAAAGTTTATGCATGTAAAACATTTTCTTTCAATTAAGAGATCTAAAAGGGCTGACTGGTCAAACAACAGTAATTTTCAATAATCAGTACCTGGATGGGCTGTTTAAGAGAAATAAATCCCCTGAATGAAGTATACACATTTAGTTGGAACTAATGCAAGGAGATGTTGTATCACTGTACAACATTGCTGGCTGCTGTGCATTATGAACATTAAAAATGTATTTTTTCCTAATGTGGAAGGGCAGTACAACATATACCTCTGGGTGCATAACCTATAAAATTTGTCTTCCATCTCTTCCAACCATTTTAATCCCTACCTCTTGTATTCTATACCTCTTCCGTTTTTCCATACTTTCCACATTTTCTATCCCTTTCTAATTCCCTATCCCTTCTTTCCCGGTTTTGACTATTCTTCTGCTGTTCTTTCCTCACTACTCTATCATCCATTCTAATCTTTTTCTCCATTCCTTCATTTTCTGTCTTGTTCTTCTTTGCTATCCTCTCTACTCATTCACTTGAAACTCCTTGTTTGTTTTTTTTGTCTACTGTCGCTAGATAATATGATCTTCCTTCTTTAAATCTTCCTTTTACCCCCAGACTTGGCACTCTTTCCTACCCCATTCTCATAAGCTCTTTTTCTTCTGATCCACTCTGCCTACTTTCCATGTGTTACAATCTCCTCTTATCTCCCACATCCAATTTCTACTCACCTCCTACCACTTTTCCCTCTTATCTTCATTTTACTAACACATATCCCTCTTCTATGTCATTCTCTTCCTCCTTTTTATACTCTTTTATGTTCTTATCTTCAGCATCTTTTAATTTCTCTAATTCTCTCCTACCTGTAAGCAATTAGATGAACTGTGTCCACATAAAGAAAAGTTGCCCCCCTCTGTGCCTTCTACTAAGTCCTTCTGAGGCATTGTGCTTTAAGCATACCAGAGTGCTTTTGTTAACCTGCACTTTCCACCTGAGTCTTACCTGCAGGGTACTTGCAAGAGGACTACGTCAAAGCGCAGGCTTTCTAGTTGTTCTGCCTGCCTCTCATCCATCTCATCCATAGGATGAGCTATGACACAAGCTATCCCTGACCTGGCTAAACCTGACAGCTTCCCACTGGAGTCCAGAGCCTTAGGCTCCCAGCTTGCTTCCTTAGGGCCGTGGCAGACGGGGAGATTAGTCGCCCGCAACAAATCTCCCTTGCCCGGGTGACTAATCTCCCCGATATGCCATCCCACCGGCTGGAATGTAAATCGCCGGAGGGATGGCATATGCGGCACCGCGTTTTCCCGAAATCGAGGAAGTTTCCTCTCAGAGGCAATTCTCAGTATTGTTTATGGCAGGGTATTTTCTGGAGTTTAGCAGTCATGAAAAAGTAGCTGCTTCTAGTAGCTCAGTGTGTCTTCACCCTTAGTTGTTCCCACTGATCAAACCTATTCCTGTCTTTCTTTAATAACTTTTGGACCCCTCCCCTTCCTCTTTTCTAAAATTCTCCCAGGGGAGCTCCTTTTCTCCAGCTCCCTTGTGTGATAACTTGCAGAATTGACATTCTTAAACGTTAACTCAAAACTCATCTATTTGTGAAAATGATATATTATACACAACAAACAGTTTAACCTTTAGTTACTCTCTAGCAACCTTGCCTTGCCCATACCTGTTATCTGTTTACTTATCCATCTCCTCTGGGCCCCTCTCTTTCCTATCCTTATCTTTGATTTCCACTCTTGTTTTTCTTCTTTAACCTTTGTGCTGCTTTCACTTTCTCTCCCGCTTCCCATATTCTCTTTGAACCTCTAACCAATATTCCTTCTTTTGCAATTGACTCTTCTCTTTAGATCTTCCATTCTCCCTATTTTCCATTTGTGGTATGTTTTTCTGTTTTTTAAAAAATGCCCCTGCCCCTTCACACACCGATGGGCACTTTAAATACCAAAGGAAGCCTGGACCTTTGAAGCAGTCCCCTTTTGGCTATGTGGCACCCTAAAATGCTAGCTTGCAAAAACTAGTAGTTACAATATTTGTGCTATGCGGAGGATGGGAGTGTCACTTTATTTAGGAATTACTCACAGTATAGCGCTGCTTACATAAGTAGCGATTTAGAAAGATATACATACAGTATATACTGACCCAGGCTGTAAGTAAAGTTTTTTGGCTGCCAAATTGCTGAAGGTTTTAAATGGGACATATGTACAGTAAATGCAATTAAAAGGAGTGTTTCCAATATACATTAATTAGACAGAACTAATGGTTTCAAAGATATTTTTAAATGGAATTGCAATTTAAAAGAGTTTTTGTTTATCCCTTTCTTTCCTCTGGCTCTGGATCTGAAAAATGTAGCAGAATTCACTTCTTCTCTAGGTCTGTTCTGCCTTTCAAGAGTCGGAACCTGTAGTGAAAAGAATACAAACAGCCGGACAGATACTGCTTTCAGTAGCAGTTACAACTACAAATATATTTAAAACCAATTAAACTGTTTAATGTATATTGGAAAATAGCTTACAATTCCAAAAAACATATTTGGGTGGATCCCCCTTTAAATGAAAGTGTAGTCATTTATCCAGGCTTTTCACCACATATTAGCGGTTATTAAATGACAAATCCTATGATATCCCAACAGGCACAGCATGCTGAAGGATGCTGAAAGCTGAACTTCAACAGGTGGAAAACCACACCTTGACATATAGCCCAAGCAAAACTGATTAGGAATCTATTCCTAACACTGACAACGTGATTGACAAAGCCTAAAACTTTGAAAAATCAAGTCAGATTTACTGATACCATATTAAGAGGCTATATCAAATAATGCATTAAGCCTAACCAGTAATAAATAATGTACTTAAAAACTAATTTATAAGACTAATTTAATGGTAAAGGCGTACACCAATATGGCGACTGTGTAACAAGTCTGGTGCTGCATCGCATGCACCTGATACAGATTTTCGCTGCTCCTAACCCTTCCTATGCCAATTTATCAGCCACGGTCACGTCACCCTCAAGTGTTAACTAACTACACGCAGGCTACAACTTCACTGTTATTATTGAAATGCGTGGAATGACATTATCACATGCCTTCCCAACAAATGTATATATCCTCACCAACGAGAAAACATTTGCTTCGTATAGAAAGCTTACTAAGTATTTGTTGCCGGGCTTAAAGGAAATGAATGAAGAGAGCATATCAGCTTCATACTGTCAACACCAGCCCTACTATACTGCATTAGCTAACAAAAGAATTTATGGGTTAAATATTTAGCAGTTTCCAACCTTTCTGCTGCTGGAGTTAAAATTCAATGCGCAATGCAATAAAATTTTTTCCCATAAGTCAACGGCGTAGCTCCACCCCTCCCAGATAAGGATTAAATGTAGCACGCAGTTCTTTTGTTGAACACATGAAAAGGTAGCAAGAATTATGGTTGCTACTGATCATAGATTAGAGCAATGCATGCTTTGCGACTAAACGTGCTTATTTAAAAGAAAAAAACAGTGGCCATATCCCACAGAAGACAGGGTTATAGAGTAGCCTTCTTTGCTTTCTAGGAACATCTTGCAGGCATCAATCCTTGATAGCCACCAAATATAAGCAGTGAACAGCTAACTCACTAGAGGCTCAACAGCTGTCTATGAGGAATTTAAACAGGACTCACACAGTTTACCTTAGCTCATACGCAATATTTTCCATGCTGATTCCTGTTCCATTCTGCAGCTACAACTGCAGTTAACAGCATCATTTCAGGAAAGTGGAAACACTACTACACTTGCTAAAGCTGCTGTAGTCTGGGCGTCATGATGCCTACGTTTTTAGTCATTTAAGCATTTACTTGCCTGCAATAAAAGCTGGTGAGACTGTTCTCCTCTCTTCGATGTCGCAGTGTGTTTATTGGAGCCTCAGGTTCTACAGTGAAAGAAAAAATCATTTATTGTGTCTCTTCCTGAGACAGAGCAGCACACCAGGACTTTTGATCCCGATTAAAAAAAAACAAAACAAGTCTGCTTCAAAGTCACATACAGGAGATTTATAAGGTTGATTTACTGAACGTGGAACAGCAGCATCTTCCTACCTCTCTTCACTGGCTATCTACCACTCCCTCTCTGTGACAAGGGAGCTGCTGCAGAGAATTGTCAGCAATGGATTGGCTTGCTCAGAAACACCTCTGTGTTTTCATTGGCTCACTGCAGAGACACCATTCTCCTGTTCAAAACAAACCAGAAAAACAATGAAGCAAAATGAAGATAATATATAATAAGTATATACATATGCTATGCAGAAGGGTGGCACCTTTTTCTATTAAATCCAGTGCATGAATATTTAATGTTGCTCATGGAATGCTGACCTGAATTTCTACAAGTTAAAGTATAACAGTGCATAGCAACAGCAATAAACTGAAGTTACTCAGTATCCAAGCCTGCTTACTGTAAACAAGTACCGAGATGTCATGTCATTTCAGTTACTAAGTCAACTTTTATAGTACAAAATAACTTGATATCAGTATTTTCTTTTACTTCTGTTTGGTTCAGCTCAATTGTTTGCTGGGAAAAAATACTGTTTGCTTTTGCTTCCAGAACACATGCACAAAAAGTCCCTGAGACTCAGTCCACTGAGCATCAGTTCCTCTATCAAACATGTTTAATTTAATAAAGGGAACTTGCATCTGTGTGCTGTGTGGTTCAGCTTGCATGCAGCTTCACAAAGTTTTTATTTTTTATTGGTGTCAATATAAATCGGGTTATTCTCCTAAAACTTTAATTAAATAAACTAATTTATATTGCAAGTGGCCTTTATTTTTCATTTTTTCTGTGATTTTTTTTTTTTCTGCAGTTCTCAGGCTTGAAATCCCTACCAAAAGCAGTATTTGCATAATGTGTTCTAAGCATTCCAGTACATGTTCATTAAAACTTTTCACTTATTTCAGCATTATTTATCAATGTAATCACTAAAAGCAGTATCTGTTTTGCCGTTTCCATTCCCTGCATTACCAGCTCTGACTCCTTGTACGATGTAGCATAAGTTTCCAGAGCCATTGTGGCTGTGTAGGAAGATGCACCCACCACAACTGTGCCCAATGGATCAAAACAAACCCTAATGTATGTTCACGTGTTATAGCAAATCGGAAGCAAGGTGCGGCTAACATTCTGCATGTGATTCTTTTAGTGCAGGTTTGCTGTACCTATTGCTGCAGCCCACTATGGGAATTACCAGCTCTCTGGAGAGTCACTTGCTCAGTCTCACACACCTTACACACAGTTCAGACCAGCGTCACAGCATCCAAAAGACTAACCAACATCCACTAAACTTAAAAAAATTGCTGCCACCACTCTCATACTTCTTACACTAGCAATGAGAGATGCCAAGCACTCTAATATTAAAAGGGGTAAGGTAACTGAACTGACACAAACACTATTCCTTCCAGCAGTCAAATAGTTAATAAGCATACTGCATGCAGAGGGTTAAGACAAACAGTTCCACACGCTGAGGTTAGGTTTGCTTTAAGAGCTTCAAAGACAAAATTTTATATTTAATATTATGTAACCCCTTTTTGGCTATATATATATATATATAGTCAAAATGTCCTGCTAGTGATAGAGCATGGGATACACTGGACTCCTCTTCCACGGGATGGGCCTTCACTAAGGGGAAGTTTTCCTATGGAGGGTCAAGTGTAAGCCAAATGTAAGTACAAGGGTTAAATGAATTGATGGATGTCAGAAGCTCTTGCAAAACAGAATAACAGATGATTTATTTGTCCCAGACAAAAGATGTGAATGCAGGGGTAACAATACTCACACTTCTAGAAGGTATAGCAATTTCTCAGCAGTACAATTGATGGTAAAGTAGATCTAGCATAAGAGTATGGATGTCCACCGGTTTATCCCACCTTGGATAAGTGTGGGCAGGGTTAAGACTAATCTATGATCCCTGGCACTATTGTGTCCCTGTAGGAGACTACTCCTTTACTCTCCTAATTGGAGCTGGAAAGCTACACTTTCTATATAAGTGCTGACTGACTCACTTTCCTAAAAAGTGCTATGAAATTACATAACTTATGCTTTCTATACCTCATTCACGGGGTCCCTGCTACCCGACTTCACTAAGCGTGATAGTCTCCCTAGGGCAGAAATACTTCTGGGCCAGTGTGGATCCCAGGCTTCATGGAGCATCCACACAGATCAGAGATAAGAGGCCAAGAAGGCAGAACCACCCCTTTCCAAACACTATATTAAAACATGTGCATGTGTCATCCCTTTTTATACTTTTAGCACAGCGCCATCTAGTGGTTGCTGTTAACTTGCAGGGACACTCCCTTTTAGCACATAAACATCTAGGACCACCTTTAGGTGTCCAAATCCCATGAGGCCACCCTCTAGTGCCTGTCTAAACGGGAACCCACCTAAGGGGCCCAATTCTGGAGATCCCTACATTAAACAAACACTATATTAAAGTGTGGTAGGGTGTGGTTTACCTATGGGCCAATAAAATTGAGGCATATGTAAATACCAAACTAGATACATAAATCCTTGCCCAGTAACAAGGAGAAAGTAAAGGTAGGGTTTTAAGCCATATGGGTCCCGACAATTACAAAAGGTATACAGTGCAGTTGTACAAAAGGATGTTACAAAAGGAACATACAGGTAAATAATTACAAACAGTATTTTTAAAATAAAAGGGAAAAACACAGTCCTATACTGTACCAGAGTCCTAGCGCATTCGCCAGGAAATCAGTGTTGGGGGTAAGAGATCCCGGACTAGGGGTTGGCAATAGAAGTACCTGCCTAGCGCTCCCTCACTATTACGCTCTAGTTCTTCTTCTGCCTACCCCTAGTTCCAGCCCTGAAGATGATTTTAAATTCATCAATTTTAAATGATCCCACCGGTCCCATACAGACTAAACATCACTACTGTGTGACCTGCCCAGATATTCTTACTGACAAACTGTGGGCCCAAAGCTAGTCATGTTTGGATTTCATTAACGCTTACAAGCCTGCATCATGACAACCACACTTCCGGCTGTGTTTATATATCATTACTTCTAGAGGGAAGCTGACTTCTGCTACATTGCTTCAAAAATCAGAGCCAGAAAAAAGAATTAGATTAAAGGAGAAGAAAAGTCACAATCGCTGGCGGGTACCAAAAGTTAGGCACCCCCAGTGGTTGTATTCACTTACCTGATACCCTGGACTGGTGCTACTGTTAGAAGAAAACTGCTAACCTCAAGGCTAATGCATGTGCAAAGAGTAAAAAGCTGCATATTAACAAAAAAAGACAGCTTTTTAACTCTACTGCAAATGCACTTGAACTGGGGGTAGCAAAGAAAGAAGAAGCAGGAATGCTTTGTGGTGCTCGCTGGAAGAACCCCTGTGCTGGTGCAGTTTTCTGCTTACAGGGGCACCACCCCGGTTACACTGTATTCTCTCATCTAGAATAGACCTTCGCTAAGTGGAAGAGGAAGGCGTTGTGCAACTACACCTTTCTTGCTGCTATACAGAAAAATAAAAACAGAAGGTGCCAGAGGTTTTTGCAAACAACTAAATAACAAGTGTTTATTGAACATCCACAGGGTTACTCACAATACAGCTTCTCAGAGGCAAATGGAATAGGCAACACCACATGCAGAGTGTAAGGGTGAAGACACACAGAGCTACTAGTAACAGCTACTTGTCATGGCTACTAAAATAGACAATGCTTATTGTTTACTTATAACTGTCTCTATGTGTTTTAGCAGAGGCAATTCTCAGTATTGCCTATGGCAGGGTATTTTCTGGTGTTTAGTAAGTAGCTGCTACTAGTAGTGTCGCAGGTTGGATAGACTTGGCAGGAATCTCACTTCACCTCTGGCACACCCTGTAGTGGATCACCTCAGGGAATTCTCTATCCTGATTCCCTAGTCACTGGAATCCCTACACTACAGGCAGAGAGATACCTCCAAAGCTACCAGTCCTGTGCAGGAGCTTAGAACTGCTCTTTCTAGCTCAACCTTAACTGCCTTACAATTCTAGAGTGTATTATTTTGGGAGCTACACCTGCCACAATCTAATGAATCATTCACAGGGCCCTGTTCCCCAACTTTAACTAAGCCAGTGTCGGGGCTCACAGCAACATCCACCCTGTTCCTCAGGTGGAAGCAAAGCGGAAGTGCCACTCCTTTTTCAAGACTATATCAAAGTGAGGCAGGAAGCAGCCACCCTACCTTCAAGCCAATAGCATACGTATGTTAATAAACTTAACTTATGTAACTTAACATATGGCGGTGGGGGCACCTGCGGGCCCCTGGGGCGGCAGCATGATTACACAATGCTTTCCAGCCTCTGTCCCTACTGGTCTCGTTCCCTGAGTGGCTGGAGCCACTTCCAATTCTGCCCGCTCTGAGTAATATACTGTAAAGCTTTTTACAGCAATCAATATGGAGGTGGGCACTTCTTTGCATACAGGGTTGGCCACGAGGAGGTACTAGACACTGAAAAGATATTGCAAACTGACAAGTCCTGCTCAGAGCCAATGCTGTATGTAAAAAAACTTATTCACAGGGCAGGATTTGTCACCACCGGTAACTCTGCACTACTGTGTTCTTATAAAAATGCCTTCCCCTTGCCTAACATACATAACATTACTCACCATGATCTGGCTTAATCGCAGAAAATACCTGCTTTCACAAGCTTTCATAATTCACCTCTGTGCCAGTACCCTTTGCACTTACTTATTTAAACGTATTTTCTATTTATTTGTATTTTATTATGGTACTGGTCCTGTCTGTTGTTTTATGTAATTTTCTACTGTACAGTACTTTGTGCACAAGTGGTGCTATGTTTACAACAATATGCACACATAAAGGGAGCTTTAAAACCATGTTACATTGCTATGATGATCTTTACTATCTTTGCTCTTTACTACAGGATACACAGGGGCAGATTTATCACAATGTGAGGTTAAAGCTCACCACAGAAAAATTCAACCATGTTCTGTTCATTCCTGTGGGATTTTCAGAAGTATACTTATCAATGGCTGAAAGTCAGAGTTCACTATTTGATAAATTTGTTTCTAATAATCCTTTAGGAATGAAAAGAAAGTGGGTGAATTTCTCTGTGGTAAGCTCCAATCTCACATTTTGATAAATTTGCCCCATAATTTCAGTTCCATGATTGTATGAATTCTACATGGTACCAGTATTGGTTTACAAAGTAAAATCTGCCTATATATTTACTAGGCTGATATCCCATGTACTCTGTTTCTATAGATAGCTCAGGCAGGTGCTGGAGTTGATCTGTTTAGCCATTTGAGTGCTTCAGTGCTTTCCACGGCAGTGCAGTTCCCATCCAGCTTTATCTATGCACATAGGAAAATAGCCATCTACCAGTAACAACCTCCCTAGTCTGGTCCCTACCATTTAAAGTTCTACATATGTATATTTGGGTGTATGTAAGTTTGCAAATATGCATAATATTATACATTTGTGCAAAATAATGAAGAAGGCAAAAAGTTAACTTTAGTAAAATGTATATTATATGTATTTTACCTGAAGACAGCAGGAGGACCACTGGCACTGGCAGGAGCAATGCATCTTTGCAGCAGAAACTGTGGTGTGGGGCAGCACCAAGGTCTGACTTTGGGATGACTGAGTCCTGGGATTGATTCCACAGTCCCATAGGCCAGATGCTGCCAGATTGAGCCTTTACATTCCATTATGTAGGGGATATGTACTAAGCAGGCTGTGAGCAAAACATATAACAAAATGCAGTGGTTGATTAATAAAACCAAGAATACTTTATTCATTTTTCTAATAGGTTTAGAGATATTTAATATTTCATTAGCAAGCTATTTCTGCCTCAGAACTTTATTTTGCTGTAACCAACTGAACCATAACTGAGCCCCAAACCAAGAATACACATGAGAATTTGAGACTTATTTAACTACTAGTTTGATTTACTAAGCTTAGACAGCATTTCAACAGAATGCATCACATGGCATGGTGACACACATAGATACTTGTGTGTATTATACACTAAACTATTGTAGTTAGAAACATGTACACTGCAGCATTATAGTTTAATAAATTTAGAGTACCAAATTTCACCAGACAAACTTGCGCCAGTTTTAAGTTGGTTTAAGTTTTTTTGGAGTTAAAGGGGCATATTTATCAAAGAGGGGACAATCCAGCTACCCTATATTCATTTCTTTGGGATTTTTAAGGTTTATTTATCAAAGAGTGAACTTTCAATGATTAACCTCTAAAAATCCCATACAAATAGAGAGTGGTGAAATGTCACTGGCTGACTGTGGTGAGCTCCTCATCGATAAATATACCCTATTACCTTCAGTTTGCTGGAGTTAGATTAAAAAAAATGGAGAGAAACTGGTTAATGTTTGTGCTACTTTAGAAAACACTAGGGGAAAGTCTGAGAAAGAATAATGCAAGCAAACATTTTAAAGCTGATAAAGCTAGTGTAACACCTATTTGGCTGTGAAAACAGGCAAAACCACTGAGGAGAGTAGTCTGGACAAGTATCTGTGTCCTCAGGATGTGTACCTTAGCAGTCAAGGATCCCAAATAGCCGATGGATCAGGGATAGGAATTAACCTGATACCTGCATCTTAACCGTGGCCCTACACTAAGGCAACAGTGCCTATAAGGAAGAATACTTCCAGCTTATCTCTCCTGTTTGGAGACAGAAACTGCTTTTTCTAACTAGACTAACTATCTCACTTTCCTAGAAAGTGCTATTAAAGATGTTACCCTAATTCTTGATTCACCTGAGTCAACAGATGGAGCCAAAGAGGAGGGTCCACCCCTTTGCTAAACACTATATTAGAGTGCAAAGGGAGTGGTCTACCTGTAAACCAATGAGGCACAAATGCTAATATCAAACTAGATACATGGAGTTTTCACCAAGTAACAAGGATGATCAGGAAATGGTAGGGTTTAAAGCCATAGGGACATACTGTATTAACCCTATGGGTCCCTACAATAGAATAATGCTTTTAGGTACAAGAATAAAACATGAAACATGATAAGCAGGTTCAGTACTCCACAGAAGGCTATAAAAGTATAATTGTGAAAAATACCAGCATAAGCAGATATTAATATGAATAATTATTAATAATAATTATTAATATGGCTTAGTGAGGCTGAAATCATCACGAAAAATAAAAATAAATATGTAACCGTAAGGAGGCAGTTAATGCTAAGCAAGGGGAAGACCTAATGTGACTGACAACTTCCCTGTCCACTCAGCACAAACATGAGCAGCGCAGCTGTCAGAAGCCTGAAGTGCATACAAAAGGGGGGAGAATGGGGCGGAGCCTTAACACAGTGGTGTGTCAGGGAGAAGCAGTCAGCACAAACAAACCTGTCTGTGAATTAGTGACCGAATAATTCCAAAAAGTAGTGTACAATAGTACAGCAAAAAATGTTTAACTATTCAGGGACCTAACCACAAAATAAAAACTGCAATAATGTATGACATAAATAACACACCTTTTTAAAGATAATTGCAATGCAGTTTGCTGTAGCCGATCACTTCAGTGCCATGTATAGAGTGTATGTAAATATTGCCTTACCCTGCCTCGCGGTAAACCTGTGTTTTCGGCCATCAATGAGTTACAAAGTGGAATGTACTGTAGGTCACATGACCAGTGAAGGAGAGTAGTAAGGGGCAGTGCAGGTGTTGATGCATATGGGTGTCCAGTCAGGGTGAACTTGGCTCTGCATCTGCATGTTTCTGATAACATGTGTAAGTTTGTGCAAACATTTGTGTGCCTCGGTGTTATTGTGTTGTTAGCTACTGTGTTGTCATAGACTGAGTTCCAGAGAGTATGAGCATGCGAACTTTTGTGTTTGTATTACCATTGAATGTTCTTTGTGCTTCTGTGTAAAGGTGGCCAGACATGTTAAGATCCGCTCGCTTGGTGAGGTCGCCAAGCGAGCGGGTCTTCTCCCGATATCCCCACCTACGTTTGGGCGATATTGGGTGAATTTAGGCTAATTCGATGCGGTCCCCGATCCGACTAAATTTTTTAACCTGCCCGACTGATTTCTGGCTGATTTCAGGCCAGATGTCAGTCAGGCAGGCCCATCGTTTGTGCCCCTACACGGGCCGTTAAGCTGCCGAATTGGTCTAAGGCAGTGCTGTCCAACTTCTGCGGTGCCGAGGGCCGGAATTTCTCTTGCATACATGGTGGAGGGCCGCTAATGGAAGTCAGTTTTGGCCACTCCCCCATTTTAAACCACACCCACTTCAAACCACACCCATTTTATCACAATGATCGCTGCAGGGATATCAACCATCATTCATATATTATGTCATATTAAGACATACCCTTAAATCCATATGCCCCCTCCCCTGTGGATAGCACAGCAACCCCCAGCATATAATTACACACCTTAGGGACCATTTAATTTTTCAACTGCTAACAAACTCCCAGAACAAACCCCTGCCAGGTTCACCTCCCACAGGCAGCAAGGGTAGGCAGAGTATGGCACACACAGGCAGCACTCTGCCTACCCTATGCTACCTGTGTGTGCCATACTCTGCCTGCCCTATGCTGCCTGTGTGTGCAATACTCTGCCTGCCCTATGCTGCCAGTGTGTGCCATACTCTGCCTGTCCTATGCTGCCTGTGGGTGCCATACCCTCCCTGCCCTATGCTGCCTATGTGCCATACTCTGCCTACCCTATGCTGCCTATACACAGGCAGCATAGTCCAGGCAGTACAATGTCTGAGGTGTGAAGAGGTGAACAATGTGGGTGATTACAGCCTGAGCCAGGGAGTGAACAATGCAGAGATTAAAAGGTGTGAACAACACAGGGGATTACATTTTTAAACAATACAGAGGGGTTACAGCCTGAATCTGAGGTGATAACCATGCAGGGGGCCAGTTAATCTCAGTACTGATACCATTTAAAGATAACACAAAGTTAAGGCATCAAAGCAGCCAGACAGGTGGGGGGCCACACAGAGGGGGGTTGAGGGCCACATGCGGCCCGCGGGCCGCCAGTTGGACAGCACTGGTCTAAGGGACTGATATCGGCAGCTACAATCAGCCCGTGTATGGCCACCTTCAGAGTCTGCTGTGACTCCCATTATCATGCTAATGGCTCCAATAGTCTAGAAATAATTTACTGTAGAAAATCAACAAAAAGGTGTGCCTGCATGCTTTTTACAGGTTATTTTGCACCTTTTTTTAAAATAGTCTTCCTTTGACTAAATGCTTCCAGTACATTTATATTTTTATTCTGATAAATATCTACAGAAGTATATTTTCATGAATAGTTTATGCTTATGCTCTTGGGCACAGTACACTAGCATTTACCCTGTACATTAAATCATTATTACATTTCTGTGTTGTGGGGTATGATAAACAGAATTAGTACAAGTTCCAAGCTCCATGTGCATTAATAAAAAAAAATATGATTATTTAAAACATGGCGTCGCTACATTGACGACATTATGCTGATCTTAAAAGCGAAGGAGGAAGATCTGGTTTCCTTCGTGAATAATCTCAATATGAATGGTTTTAATTTGTGCTTTACACTTACCATCTCCAAAACATCTTTGGTCTTTTTAGATCTTGAGATCTTTGTGGATAGGGGAAATCTCAATACATGTACATATTTTAAATCTGTGAAACTCCTATCTGCATCCTATAATCCTATAAGCGTGCATCCCTCTCACTGCATTTACAATATCCCATTGGGGCAATTCCTGCGGCTGAGGGGGAACTGTAGTACATTGGCAGACCTTGAGAAGCAGGCAAAGGACCTGGCTATCAAGTTTGATAATAAGGGTTGTGATTCATCTGTAGTTCGTGCTGCTATAAGTAATGCTAAAAAAAGATCGAGTAGTTCTCTCTTGCGATGAAAGGAGAGGTTCTCCTTTTTTATTACACACTATATACAGTACCACTGCTGCCAAATCAGTACGAAAAATTTTGAATAAACACTGGTGTTTTCTTATTGCCTATCCTGTCCTTAGTAGGATTCTATCATCGAAACCAGGTAGAATTTTTACAAAAGGTAAAACTATTAAGAATATTCTGGCCCCTAGTTTGAAATGGGAGGGACCACAGAAACCAATCAGCGTTTTTGTGGGGAATCATAAGTGCAGGAAGTGTAAGGGTAAAGAAACACAGAGCTACTAGTAGCAGCTACTTGTCACGGCTACTAAAATAGACAATGCTGATCATTTACTAACTGTCTATAGGTGTGTTTTAGCAGAGGCAATTCTCAGTATTGTCTATGGCAGGGTATGTTCTGGAGTTTAGCAGCTGCTACTAGTAACTCTGTGTGTCTTCACCCTAAAGCTTATGCTTTTTTAAATGAGGGTGAGAGTTTCACAGCTTATCGAACAGGGAAGGCTTATACAATCAAAAATTTTGTTCTACTAAGGATGTCATACTGTATATATGGCAACATGTATATGTCAATATCAATGTATTAGTAAGATCTATAGGCCTTTTAAAAAATGCATTTTAGGACATATTAATGCATCATACATGTTCCAAGGTTTATTAAGAAAAACAAATGTTTAACTGATTTGCAACGTTTCTATGAGGAACATAATTGTGATCCGAGTTTATTGTGCTTTCAGGAAATAGAATTGGTGCATAAAACTATGTTAAAAAGAGATGGAGATTTGAAAAGTTTGCAAAGGGAGCAACACTGGATTTTTGAATGTGGCACAAAGTTTCCTTATGTGTTTAATGTGGCCATAGAATTGACACTTTTTTTTAAAGAAATAAAAGGAAAATAAATGTTTGATTTGTTGCAAATTAAATTTTTTTTAGAATTGTGTATTGATATTTAAGATGTGTATTAAGTATCTTACAATAGGGAAAGAATGAATTACTCACTTTTAGGAACTTAATGGATTGCTATTCAGTGTTGTATTGGTGTAGTACCCCTTGACTTCCTGAGGAAGCGATGTTGAGCGCAAAACATGTTGAGGCTGAAGGGAATGTTCAGATTTTGATGAGTCTTTTATTCATTTGCTTTGATGTGAGTGCATTTTTAACTTTTAAATAAACATATTTTTTATTATTACACTTGGAGCACTCCTCTCTTGTTGTTTATAGAAAGCTGAGATTACTTGCAAGTTTTGCTTTGCTGTGATACTTGATATTTTGATTATTAGCAAGAGGTAAATGGGCCCAAATTCACAATGGGGAGGGGGGGGGTGATGCTTTAGCTGAAATTTTCTCCTACAAAAATAATCATTTGAAATTAGGGGCCTTTATTCAAGGAATACTGACACCGGAAAGGAAACCCTTTTTTTATCATAACATTGTCTTTGCATGCTTTTACATTACCAATCTAATTCCCTGTGTTTCTGTATGAGGGGGCTGTCATATTCGTGCAGCAGTAGTCAGTTAATACATTACTGCATTAGAAGCTATAACTGACAGGCTGAGAAGGGACAGTCAAGTTGGCAAAATAGTCAGGTTTAGGAACTTCAAGTAACAATTATTAAGCAGCTCTATCATGGAAAAATGATTTACAGATATTTTTTTAATGTACATTCATATTTTGAAGTCTTGTTTTTTACTGTTAGTAACCCAGGTACTGCTAACCAGGCCTTAAGGTGGCCATACACATTACAATTACGATCTTTTAGGAAAGATCGTTCCTACCCACCACTAATGTTCAGGGCTGAATCGTCAGATCTAAAGGTAGAAAAAATAGGGATTCTACCCCTATCTGACGTTTCAGCCCTAAATGCATGCCTTTGCTTGAGTACTTCAACGGCTTTTGTGATATCAGTCACCTCATCAATCCACAATACACGCACCAAATATCGTACAAACCCTTGTTTTGTATGATATCGGTGTGTGCATGCCCAGCTTTAGAGGAGGAAAATAATACATTCCTAATTTCAAGAGGGAAATTGGACAGGCCCTGGATCAGTTTTGTACTAATACTTAATTTTTATTACCCCTGCTAAAAAATCTCTGACCTTAAATTCTGTAATGTAACTTCCAGTGCAACCACTCCTGGGAGAGAATTTCACATCTTCCCAGGGCTCACTGTATAAACCCTTTTCACATTTTAAGATTAAATCACCTTCTAGTCTCAGTGTACAGTATGTCCACATGTTTGCTGGCAGGATCTATTGTTAAATAAACCATCACAGAGTTTATTATATGGCCCTCTTGTGTATTTATACATAACTATCATACCCCCCACATATCCAGTATAAACATTCCCAACTTGGCCATTATCAGCTTAGTTGATTTTTTTTGGACTTTATTTCTGTACTATCCCTTTTGAACACTAGAGGTCAAAACCGCCCTGCAGTATGCAAATTAACAATTTTGCCAATGCAGTTGTGTTTATTGGAAGAGTGCCAGCAGCAACTTATGTAAATACGGATAACTTTTGTTTCCATGTAGATTGTTGCTGCATGACAACTTAATATTTGCTCTTTGTTATGGATAACTATCTCTGCAGTTTAATTCACAGCCTATATGGGCCAATTAAAGTAGAACAAAATCACTGGGGGTGACAAATTGTTAGATACCCACATTGACTGCACCAGGGTCAGACTGGACTCAGCCCGCTCCCCAGCTGCCGGCCCGCTCCCCCCACCTGTGAGCCTGCGCCCACCCCCTCTGCCAGTCTGGAACTACGGGAGTAGGGGGGTGCAGAATGCGGAGCGTGGACTGGGGTGGCAACCCCGATGGGTCCCTGGCACCCCAGTCTGACACTAGACTGCACTGATTTTCTACCCAGACCAGCACACCTAAACCTAACGAATGTGATTTTTGCCCGTTAAGCCAATTTGATTCTAAGCAACTTTCCAAAATACATTAATTACAAATGTTTTGTTATGTTTCATAGTGTTTAAACTGCTATTATTGTGCAAAATCTTAGAGTTGCGTTTATTTCCCACTTTGTTAAAATTTCTCTTATAACTCCAGTTATTCTAAGTAACTTTCTTATTCCTTTTTTTTCATTAATGATCTCAGCTCCATGCCCTTTTAGCCTTTAATCCAGCGCTGGAGACATCAGTGTATTTTCTGCTTGCAGCCCCTTCGCAAGTAAAAAGTTAATGCGTCATTTTCTTTGGGCCTCTCCCTGGATGCAGATTCAGTCAATAATAAACAGATTTGGATGCCAACTGCGTAAGAAATTATGAATGGAAATTTCCTATTGTGCCAGGGAAAATAAGGAGGATAAGAGAGACCTCTCCTGGTGACATGTTGCAGTGCAAATCTAAGAACAGAAACAAATCCTCTTATAGAGCATATGTTTCAAGTGAGGCATAACCTCAATGACTAAACACTTGCAGTTGTTTTTTGCTCTTGCAAAAATTCCATGTCATTTCAGTACAAAAAATATCTATGAAGCAGCTTCTGGGTGTGTTGGCTGCTGGATTTGTTTTTTCCAAACAAGGGTTCAGTCTGACTACACTATTAAGGGAAAAGTAGGAAGGAATAAGGTCTAATTCACAATTCAGCATTAAATATCAGATACCATTTTACTGATCATGATAAAATGACTTTAGGTGAGGATATGCCATGTTCATATTACTTTATAAACAATTATCTAATAATGAAACGATAACTGTCATGACTTTTGTGGAAAGCACTGTTGTGTTTATAGAAATAGTAATTATATTAGAATCTCTTTGGAACAGGGTCAACAATAAATCATAACCTCTGTGAAATGGCAGATACCTTTTTATGGGTTACAGCAGTGCATGACCCCAAACTAGCTGCGTAATAATATAACAGTACCATGCGCTTGATGGTAACTAAGCTGCAAAAAAATCCTGTTGGATGTACAGTATTTAATGTTGAAATGTTTTACAGACTAAGAGTGATGGCACATAAACACAGGCTACTGCAGGTGACACATCTCCCCTAAATGCTTTCCCACCAGTAATAAAGTGAATTGGTGGTGGCAAAACATATGTGGTGCTTTGTTTTCCAAAGTCGCCAGAAGTTTGTCACAAGTGGAAAATCATTTAGTGGAGACTTGCCACCCACAGCAGTGCAGATTTACCACAGCCTACAAATCTCCATGTGTGCCATCACCCTTAGGGGGCCATTTACTAACAGCCTGTTTCTTTCCCGATTCGGATTTATATGAGCTAAAAGTCGCCAAAACAAAAGTCACAACTTTATCTAGATTTACTATGTGACAAAACAATTCCAAATCCAACAATACGCTATCTAAAACTTGTCGAGATCATGTAGACAGTCAACGACAGATGTCCATTCCCTTCTCTTCCCTGAAAGACGTGTCTTTGCTTCAAAACTTTAGAGGATTTTTGATGCTGGTTTGTGTGCAACAATTTGAAAAAGTCACAATTTTGTGTGAAATTGTGTGAAAAAGTTTTTGTGACTTTTTCCCACATGTGCTTTTTGAGTTTAGTTTTTTTGATAATTTAGACTCAAGGAAATTAGTTTATTCAAATTTTTAAAAAGAAAAAAACAAGAATAATTTTAGTAAATCTGCCAGTGATTCTCTGTATTGCTGATGAATTGTTATTACCATCAAGCACAGGGTATTGTTTTATTTTTACAGAGCTAGTCAGACTGGGGTGTCTGGGGCTGCCACCCACAGGGCCCCCACCTCAGTCATGCATATTGTTTTTTTAGCAGAAGTTCAGGGCAGGGAGTGGACCTGGGCAGATGGGGACCATAAGGCCCAGCCCAACCCTGCATGTGGGATAGCATTCAGGGGATATTTGTTGCCCACAGTAGTGTAGATTAAATTGCTGATGACAAATATTGCCAATTGTTCCTTTTGGGGTCACTCATAGACAGAGGGTGACTTTTTGTTTGGGAAGGCTAAAGATGTGCCATATGCAGAATGATTTAAAGCTAATGTGAGACTTAGTGGATTTGCTGCTGCCAACTACTTGTGGTTCCCACTGACTTCCAGGGATACTGTGCAAAAGTGCGGGTGGGCGTGCTTTTTTCACCCTAAAATGCTTCGGATGTAAAAGTTTTCATACATTTCTGGGAGGGGTTCGCCATCCATTTGTGTTTGGAAATGTTAGCTTAAATGTGTTTTACTTAGTGTTATAGTGAGAAAGGCAGTGGGTACTTACACCACAGGCACATTATATACAGTCAAATGCAGTCTTTATATACAAAACCAGCACATTATATGCAATGAGAAGCAGTGGGTACAGATGGCAGATATTCAGGCCCTGGCACTATAACACTGGCACTGATACACAACATTGGTTTGTTTCCCAGCTATGCAGTCCACTGTAACTAAATAGAAATTAATAAAACAATGACAAAAGTAAGATAAAAAAAAAAAAGAAAGTACAAAAAACAACAACAACAAATTAACACAATTAGCTTTTTCAGGGGGAAAGAGTTAATTTAGGACTAGAGCAAAGGTGATAAGGATATTATAGATGCCAGGTGACAAAAAACTATTTAATTTCAGCTAGTGATTCAGTGTTTAGAGCATATACAGTATAGTACCTGTGGTTAAAGGATAAAACTGTAGTTCAGAGTTGGTGAGGTAAAGGTTACAGCCTGTACATCCTTCTTAGTCTTCATTTCTGCACTGCCTTCGGTTTGTTATATCTCCCCAGCCCTGCCTATATCTGTGCCTTGATTGGTCAATTTTACTGTCTGTCAAGAGAACTGTGCTCTGATTGGAAAAGCCACAAGAAGAAAGATCCAATCGGAGCACAGCTGATTACAGCAGAACTGAAACTTGCAGGAAAGCATGAGGATTAACCGATGTAAAAGGTTCCAGAGTAGTGATGAGCTGTCCTGTTTCGCTTCGCCATAAAATTCGCAAAATGGCAATAAAATTCACGAAACGGCAAAAAATTTACGAAACGCATTTTTCATCACTATTCCAGAGCAAAGCAGAAACGGAGGGAGTTGTTTTTTTTTTTTTCTTTCAAGGTGCCAAGCAGGTTTGGGGAGGCTAAGCCTCCCCTAGCCTTGTTGAAATTCTACCTTGTGTATATTTTGCACTTTGGTGGTACCCCAGGCAATTGTTTATCTTTTACTGTTATCTGGGTCTGACATGGTGTAACAGGAATCAGCTGACCTCTAGTTGTATTTCGTGGGCCTTTCCAAAACCCATGGAATCCTTTTCCTAAATGGGGTCCTCAAGTGCATCTGTAAAAATATGCTTCACATGATCTTGACACAGTCTTGAGATAACACCAATTTTGAATTGAAATTCTTTCACCAAGAATAACACCTCCTCCTACACTGATCACATAAAATCAATATAAACACATAGCAAGAGTAAATGATGTGTCCAAATATTATTTCCTATGATGTCTCGCCTTTGCACTCCAAACCTCATTAGGTTAAAAATGAGGAGGGAGCCAGGACATGAAACCACATGCAGTGGTTCTCAGTGTGTCCTGGTTCTGGTTCTATATATATATATATATATATATATATATATAGCCTGGCTGCTAGGGAAAGTAAACCCTGACTTCAGATGGCGCAATTCAAACATCAAATAATAAATGAGGACCAATTGCAAAATGTCTCAAAATATCACTGCTTTATACGAAAAGTTAATGATAAGATGTACTACCCCTTAAGGATGAAGACGCACAGAGCTACTAGTAGCAGCTACTTTTTCACAGCTACTAAATGCCAAAGAATACCCTGCCATAGACAATACTAAGAATTGCCTTTGCTAAAACACACGTAGAGACTGTTATCAGTAAAGGATCAGCATTGTCTATTTTAACAGCTACGACAAGTAACTGCTTCTAGTATCTCCATGTGTCTTCACCCCTAACTAGCTTAATTTTATTTTTGCAATTATACTTGTACAAAACAGATGAAGCTTATGTGACAGACAGACTGAGAAAGACAGAAGGGATCTATAACAAAATTTTATTGTAAATGTTTAAGGTTGCTGCTTAAAAAACAAAAAATGTTCTTTTCATTGCATACACCTGGGTTCCCAGTTTTATAATTTTTAAAGGAGCTGCTATGAGTTTTGTACACATTGTAACATCCGTGTTTCATATTTAGTTCAATATAACACATTTTGTGCAGTTTCTCCATTGCTCAAGATATCCAATATAAATAATACTGTATTATTTCTCCCTATTGTTGCTGCAGGATTTTTCATGAGTGGGACTGCATGCTGCTGGATAGCACATGGGGGCCTACATAGAAACAAAATACTGTGGCACAGCAGAGCCAGTGATGAAGATTCTATGATCTTTGACACTTAAAAAGTTAAAATTACAGTGGTGGGGTTTTCTGTTTTTTGGTGTCCAAGCTCAGTTCTTTCTTTATTTCAGAAGTGTAGGGTAATAAACATGGGTTATAAAGGCTATACTGATGCAGACATAGAATGAGTGACTACTGTGGCAGATTGCTGTAAGTTAGGAGAGATTTTGCTTTTGCAGTACAGGTATAAGTAAGGAAATACTGCTACATAAGTAACCAAAATGCAGGAGCCTTATTTGGACACTTTGATGGTAGTATCCCCTAAAGAAAACCTCTAATCAATCACAAAAAAAGGGATTCATTCGTTTATGGCAAGTTTATCTTGAGAAATAGCTTTAGCAGGGGGAGGCATTTTATACTCTGAGTTATTCATTGGCTGTAATAACATTAGCCACATCTGCATGTCAGCTCTGACATTAGTCTTGCAGTAAGTTTTTCCTTGCCTAAAGTGTGTGTCTTTGTACATTAGGTATATATACACTGTACACTGGATGTGTTCACAAAACCACAAACCCAAACATATATATATACTAATATAAAAAATATATAAAAAACATACATATAGTCAAGACCAGTCCTACATGTTAATTATGCCATTTAAATTACAATTACTAGACTTGAACCATCTTCTGGCCTTCAGCTTCTCTAAACTACAATTCCCATAATCCTTATTTATGTGAATAAACAGCTGGAGTGCCCAGGGGAGCCGACCCTAGCTATATTCTTCCTGAAATAGCTTTACTGTCCTCAAAGTCCACAATGAGCAAAAACATGTTACATGGACACAAACCTGACTGAAATCAAGCCAGCCTTTGCTGCTCTTTTCTAATAGGTGTCCCAGCAAAATAATTGGTGTTGGAAATATGTATTTTAAAACATAGGGACACTTATTTTTTATTTACTGGCATTATTTACCCTGGTAGTTTTCATGGTAGCGGTCACATTCACAAAACTACCTAAAATCAATCTCAATTTAGCATAGCACTGACGACACAATTGGAACTCGCAGCCCAATTTTTTGCAATTCCTCTCTGTATTCTCAATAAAACACTTCCCTGTTATAAACAGGAATTCCAGTGAATTAGTGAAATCTCAAATCTTTAATTTAAAAAATGTAGGGTCTAATTTACTAACATACCAGCTATATTGAACCATTGCAGTTGCGCATAGCAACCAATGAGATCTGTGTTTTTTTGTTTTATTTTTTAATTTTAACAAGATAATCAAAAGTAATTACTGACTGGTTGTCAATGGTACCTACACTGGTGCACCCACATTAGTAAAAACATTTTTTAAAGGTTATGTTAATTCTTAGAAATATTTTGGCAAAACTGCTTTTTTTCCTCAATATCATCAATATTTATGCATATGCAAAATGCTGAATTTCACAAATAAAGAAGTTGCTTTCCCATTAAATGCTTAATTTACATATTCACATAATTCCCAGATTTTAATTTGTCATTCGTGTCTTTAGTACAGATTCCTTTCTTTATGATAACTAAAGCCAAAGACACAATAGGAAACAGATATTTTGGATTTTTTCTTGTCTGTACATGTTCCAAGTTTCTTTATTTACTTTTCTCCCTCAGTTCATTAAGTTTTTCCTTGTTAGACTTTGGTGTCTGACATAGTCTGCTTCTTTGTTGAGTGTCCATTGGTTGTAGTTGGTGTGCTTGCCTGGCCTGTTCCATTCTCTCGGGTTTCATTGTTGGCTTTTTCCTGAGTGTGGGAAGACACAGACACTAGAGTGTTTCCTTGGCTGTCCGTTTCTGTATAATATGGGTCCTCACCCTAAAGGGAAGGAAAAAGTGGATATAAAATGGCAGACCTTACAACCCAAACATTTAGCCATGCTGCAAAACTACCAACATTTTCCATGCTATATTCAAACCAATGACAACCTAACCTCTGCTTGCATTTCTAGATCAACACACATGCACAAACTTACCAGTCTCTGTCTGCCAGGGGTCCAGCTTTCCCGGTTGGACATATAATAGCCAGTTAAAATAAAAAAGGCCAGCAAAACACCAAGAGTTACCAGGGCAATCATTGTCTTCTTTGTTTTTGTTTGATGATCAGAAATCTGCTGCCACTTTAACTCAATGTCTTCCTGAGAAACAAAACAAAAAACTCCATAATGAAATATATCCTGGCTGGAAATCATAGTTAAAATACAACCATTAGTATGCATTATTGCTGCACTTATGGACTATTTTTAATACTGCTTCCCCTCTTTCTTTTGTGTCTCACTTACTTTCTAATATGTTATAGCACGGCAGGAATTGGGCTACACATGATCTGGTATTTAAAGGAGTAGTTCACCTTTAACTTAAGTTTTAACATGATGTAGACACTGATATTCTGAGACAATTTGCATTTGATCTTCTTTTTGTATTTTTTGTTTTTTTTTTAATTGAATCATTTAGTTTTTCGGTTTAGCAGCTCTTCAGTCTGGAATTTCAGCAGTTATCTGGCTGCTAGGGTCCAATATAACCTAGCAACCAGGCAGTGGCTTGAATGAGAGACTGAAATATAAATTGTAGGGGACTGAATAGTTATAAAAATAAAAAATTAGCTATAAAAAGTAACAATAAAATTGTAGCCTCACAGTGGACTCGTTTTTGGCTTCCGGGTTCAGTTACCTGGAGAGCTTGAAATAGGAAGGCAAATAATTAAAAAACTATCAAGAAAAATGGAACTTATTCTGCAACATACTAAAAGTTGACATAGTATTGAACCGCTCCTTTAATCCAAACCCACTTGTTTTAAGGAAGAGATGGGAAAATATTTAGGTTTTTTTAGTTAACTTTAACCCCACCTAGTAAAAGAGTAATTTGTTTTGTGGCATTACAGCCCTCGGGTTTCTGTCCTTCACTGTAATTAAAAAGGTAAAGCATACAACACTTACATGCCTCACAACAGGAAAACTTGAACTGGCAGCATAACCCATTTCAACATTAGTGCAATGAGTAGGGCTTGCAAAACAAATCAGCAGTCCATAGAAAAACCCTCTGTTTAAACAAACTCCTTCCTACCCCCTACTGCAGCCTGGCTTTCCCCTGGCTGCTGCCATGCTTTCAGGTTAGGAGCAACTCGTTAAACAGAAGCCTTCTCAGTGGACTGCAGGATTTTTATTATGCTTAAAAGAACAGGATGTAGAATGACTTCACTTTCAGTTTTATATAATGCCTTGTATAGTGCAAGAAATAAAAAACATCACTACTTACTTTTAGGCCCTATTCATTGAACTAATGTTGAAAAATGGGGTTATTCTGTCCTTTTAATTGTCCATATATAAGCTGGCATCATAACATACTAATATTTTAGATAATTCCTGGGTCTTTATTGGTAAAAGGAAGTTTATATAAAAAAGCTTTTGTGTAGCCATACGGCTTCCATTCAAGTTCCAGCAGTGGCGTCGGGCCCCTTTTTGTATGACAGATAACAGATAAGATGGCTAATTTACTAATGCCAGTGCTAAATACAAAGTGCTAAAATGGCCACAAATCTTAATTTTTTTTACCCACAATAAGGAGTGTTTTAAAGTATTTTACCATAATAAGCATTTCCATGCACTTTTGCTTTTGTTAGTAAATAAACCTAAACTGTTTGCGATACCATGGTTTTAGTATTTAAGTGGAGATTGAGGTCAAAAGTAATTAATGGTTCTTTGGTGATACCTATGGGATGAAATACTTTCTCATATAAAATAAGGTTGTTGCGGCCAAGAAACATTTTATGTGCAGGTGCTAGACACAAACAAATGTAAGTTTTAAATGTAAATAAAATAATGCTTTATATGGCTACTGGTCCTTTAAGGCTAGTGCCAAGATTTTTTCCAAGGTGTTTGTGGCATATGGCCAATGTAACTAGTCTGAGTTTTTGTAAAGTTTTAGAAAGTTTATAATAATTCTGTGGCCTTTCACCACTTTTAATTGAAGTTCAATTTAAGCCTGTGTTGAGGTCATATGTAGGCCCGCAGGAATTTTCCTCAAACATCTTATCTCTTTGCCTATTGGTGTAAAAATATTCACACAAATATCAATGGGATATTGCTGGCTACTATTTTTCTATCACTTTTCTTAGTAAACACTCATGTTTGTGCCCAAGAATGTATTCTGTATTTAAAACACAAACTACTGGCTGACTGTTTAAGAGGTTAACAGAACTCACAGCTGCTAAATTTTAGACAAATAACTAACAGATTTTCCTGGGATGGCTATAACCAGCAGATTTTCTTCTGTTGTTCTTGAGCTCTGCTGTTTTTCTAGAAGATATATCCATGGGGTTTTTGCATCTTAGCCAAAATGTTGGGTGTATTAACTGTCAATACCAAAAAAAACAGAAACCTTTGGGAAATACATTTGGAACATTTGGAACCTTTGAATAAACAGATGCCTGCTTCAGTCAAATATATTGAACTGAATAAGCACTTTCACTTGAGAATAAAAGCTTACATTTCTGCAGCTGTCTTCTGGGACTCACAATGCCATCAATTTAGTTTTTTATATTCAGTCCATTTGTTAGAGGGCAAACAAATGGAACCCCACTCAAACATTTTTACCACAGTGTATTTTCCAATAAAGAACAGGAAATAATTCTCTATTCCACTTGCTTTATTCACTTAGTCCACCAGGGCAAACATACAGTATTCCAAAACACACATATCTACTCCAGTATTCACAACAAGTTATTTTATGAAGTCAGTTCCTTCCATTAGGTCATCTTTTCCTGCTCTCTCCATCAACTTGCACTCCTAACCCCTGATTAGTTCTAGCAGTGCGTCACTCCCCCTGTTTTGCCCTTCTGCTCTTCCTCTGAACAGGAATTTTACAGATGATGGTCTCTTTGCCTGAAGCCCTCAGAACCCCCTATCTGGTCCTGCACTCACATTTATTACCCAACTGATGGAGTATCCATTGGAACCTAGTTCCACTAATTCCAACTTGGAGCGTTGGGTTGCCCTAAAATATTTTATAGCTTCCTTATACACCCGGTGCATGCTATTACCAAATGTAACCTGTCTTGACTCTTTCCTAACAAACTGTCCGATCGCCCTCCTGCAGGTGGTGTTTCTACCTTCCATGCCCTCCAGTCTGAACCCCGAGCTCAAATAATGAATTAGGTCTCTGATGGCCTTTTAGTGGAAACGTATAGGGAAGATATTAAATTAGAAACCTGTCTATCAAGAAATAATAGTATAGCTATAGTTGATGAGACGCAGGGACAAGTACATGAATATGAAGGGAATGAAAGGGATAACTGAGAGCATAGAAGGATGTTCAGTGAGAATGAACCTCCAGTATGCTGGAAGTATATACTTTCCTGCAATTAAAAGTGTATTCTACATTTTTTTTCTTTATATAGCTGGCAGCTTGCTCTCTTTATTTTTGCACTGTGAAGATCTGAATTCTCTGTAGTCTGTCCTTGACCACTATAAAGTTGGTACTCTACAGATATAGAGCAAAGGGAAATTATAAAATGTGTTCCTATCCCCGTGAATCAATTTTAAATGCTTTTAATCATATAGAGTGAAATAAAAGATGTAAGGCATGGGGTAGCAATCAGTTTTAAGTGTTTCAGTATGCTACATAACAGTTGGTGAAAGTTAAAAAGGAAATTACCATCAATCAGTACTAAATTAGATACAGTTATATTGTTAAAAATCAGATGAAGGATTTGAAGATTAGTCAAGCTGTTTGGTGTATGTGATACCATCAATTTCATAAAAATTAGCAACTTATCACAGATGGCCTAGTGTTGTTTTTCCCATTTTAGCCTTATCACTCACTAATCTCCGCAAATGACATTAGAGACAATAGGGCCGATTCACTAAAGTGCGTTAAAAATGCATGCGGTAAAATTTTTATCGCGTCTAAATTTTTGCGACTTAACGCATGATTCACTAAAAGCATACTTGCGTTAATTTAAGCGCGATACTGCATGCGTTATTTTAGTCGCGAAGACTATTTTCGTGCGGTATTTGACGGTACATGCGCTAATCAACGCACCACGTATAAATAGTCGCCATGTTAGCCATTGACGGAACGTGTGCTAATCAACTCCCTGCATATATATAGTCGGCGCATATAAATAGTAGCTGCATATAAATAGTAGCCACATATAAATAGTCGTGCGAATAAATGCACGCCATGTTAGCCATACATGCCAATACTTATGGAAAATTACTGTACTGAAAATGACCAATTCCCTGCAAACTGGAGGCTGCATCACTCTAGGGCCAACACATACTTGAATAAATAACACTGCAAAGTCCATATTTTATTGCCAAAAGCTCATGAAATGTACTTTTCTATAATTACCGCCTGCCTCAAGTAGTGTTAGACTAATGCGATATTTAGCACGTCTAAGTGTTCATGAATCATGCGTTAGTGTTATTTCAGCTCGCAAGTTAACACATGCGTTAAAATTAACGCATGCGGTAGAGCGAAATTTAACGCATGCAATGTGTGACTTAACACACACGGTAATACTGTAGTGAATGGCGTGTTAATTTTCGCGTCAATTTTGATGCAAAAAAGCGTGCGATAAAAATCAGCACTTTAGTGAATCAGCCCTAATATTGTTTTTGTGGCTACTACTTAAAACACATTACAGAATAAAGAGTAAACGGCCCCTTTTTGGACTTTCTTTTCTTTGGATGGCATGTTAAATGTTATGTTGTTTATGACAAGAATGCCATGCTTTTCAGATTCATACTACGTGCCAAATTTGTCCTCTTGTGTTGCTACTTGACTTTAAGAGTGTTTGCATTCACGCAGCAGTTAGGAAGTTATTCTTAGGATAAAATCCAGGAGGTAACTAGGAGACCCATAATGGAAAACATTCTGCAACAATGAAACATATTTTTTTATTTGGGGGGAGAGGTTGTTTTTACTTCCTCTGACCTCTTCTCTGTTTTTGGACTTTCAGAAATGTTGGCAACTTTTACTGGACCAGATTCAAAATAATTTATAGATGTTTTTACTCATGAAAGCGAAGGAGAGGTTACAGTGGCCTTGAAAACATATACATAACAACAGCTGTGTACATAATGCAAAAGGTTTAGATAAGGTAGCTGATTAGAGAGTTCCTTATTGTTTTGGAGAGCTATCCCTATAGTCCCAGCCCGTTTGTTTTTCACTGTAAAGTGTGGAGTCCCTTAAGCCATAGTTCAACAAGTTCAACAGCAGCTGGTTGTCTCAAGGATTGATGTTCCTGCTGTGTGTATATGTATATATATATAATTAAAATAAACATTGTGATATTTGTTAACATGTAAAATGACATGGTTCACACCCTACATTTAATTTACCAGTCCTTTCAGCACCATTCAAAATGTTAAGCGCTGTTCCTGATGTGACTGCTGTATGTATGTACTATGAATCTAAAGAGTGCACTCTTCTAATTGCCTGGTGCTACCACAACAAGGATAGATGTATCTATAAATGGTTTATTTTAAAGGCTTACAATGAGAATGTAAAGTTTTCATGACTGTGTATGTACATGTATATTTGGAATGTCGTATAAAGCAAAGCACTTACAGGGTCTAAAAATATGGCGAAAAGACCAAAAAAAAGTTTTAAAGACCGAAACGTTGGAATAACAAACTTTATTCCTTTTTACCATATTTTTTTTAGCCCAGTGAGTGTTCTTCTTATATGGTATTCTATAGTACTTTTTTGTGGTGTGCACCCAGGCAGATATTGTTTTACCTTCTTTATCTGTGTGTACAACGTATATATATATATAGTTAAAATTGTTTGGCTTTGTTCAGCCAACTGCAATTAGAGCAGTGAAAGCAAAAATCTAATTGGTTATCCAGGTGCAGATTTACCCATTGTTAATAAATGAGCACTTGTGTGTTTTACTGTTTGAATACTTTGTGCTGGTGAAAATCTTTTGAAAAATATGTTTGTCTCTAAAAGGAAGTCTGTCTCTTATACACCCTTTTGCCCCTCACTATATCATCCTTCTGATTTAGAAGCATTAACATCCCCTAGTCCCCTTTGCAGCCCCTTTTTACTATACGGTAAGTATCTTCCAGACAGACCCCCACAAATCTAGAATCCATTTTTAATCAAATAACTAATATTTTTAAAAATTGTTTTCTTTTATTATATGTAAAAATAAAACAGTACCTTGTTCTTGAACTCAACCAAGATATAATTTATCCTTATTGAAAGTAAAACAACTAGGGATGCACCAAATCCAGGATTTGGTTCGCGATTCAGCCAAGATTCTGCCTTTTTCTGTAGGATTCGGATTCTGCTCCATGTCGAATCCATGCTCCTGGCCGAACCGAGCTAAAATGTTTTTGTTACGTAAACAAGGAAGTTGGAAATTTTAACCCTAACCTTTAACCCTTCTGTAACCTAATTAGCATGTGTTAATTGGGGTTCGGATTTGGTTCGGTATTCAGCCAAATCTTTTACAAAGGATTTGGAGTTCGGCCAAATCCAAAAAAAGTGGATTTGGTCCATCTCTAAGAACAATCCTATTGGGTTTAAATGATTTTTTTTAGCAGACTTAAGGTGGTATGGATATCCAAATTACAGAAGTATTCCTTATCTGGAAAACTCCAGGTCTTTGCAAAAAAAAATTATGTAGTAATAATTATTTTCTTGACAAATTGCAAAGTGAATTTTTTTGTTTAGCAATAAACATGACCTTAGTACTGACTAGGTACTTCAACTTAGGTGCTTTTATACCTCTGTGGCTTTTAGAGCCCTGTCACATGTGGCATATCTCCATTTGTAAAAAATACACTCCCAGTATCCTATACACACTTTTGATATGGCTATATCCTGTGTGTGCAGTAATTGGCATGAGTGGGGGCTGCCTGTCACGGTCCAGGTGGGTGGATTATAACTAGAAAATGCACACAAGTTTTCTGATTGAAATCTGCCCCTTGTAAGAGCCAGATCCCATCCATGACAGTTAGTGTGCACACTGTCCACTTTCCTAAAATGAATTTTAAAAGGTAAGGCATCCATGCCTATAGATAATTGAGTTGACAATTATTGACTGAATAATTGTAGATTATATTTAATCACTGCTGGATGAGAGAGACACTGTGATGAATTGCTCACCCCAGTGTGGATACAGGTAGGATTATGCTCTTGAAGGAATACTGTTATGGGAAAACATGTTTTTTTCATAAACCCCCAGTTAATAGAGCTTCTCCAGCAGAATCCTGCCTTGGAATCCATTTTTGAAAAACACAAACATTTAATTTTGAAATGTTATATGGGCCTAGCTATATTCTTCATTTCCCAGCTGCTCTCAGCCATGTGACTTGTGCTCTGATAAACTTCTGTCACACTTTCCTGCTACACTGCAAGTTGGAGTGATATTACCCCTTCCCCCAGCAGCCGATCAGCAGAACAATGGGAAGGGAGCAAGATGGCAGCTCCCAATAGATATTAGAATAGCACTCAATAGTAAGAAATCCAAGTCTGGCTTATAGTGAGCAGGAGAAACAATAGGCTCCCTGAAAGCAGTTCTAATGTGTAGTGCTGGCTCTTTCTGAAAGCTCAGACCCAGGCATACTGCACTGAGAAGGCGCCTACACACCAATATAACAACTACATTAAATACATTTGTTGGTTCAAGAATAACTTTTTAAATGGTAGAGTGATTGTTTGCTATGTAAACAGTGTAATTTAGAAATAAAAAGTATACCATAAAAATCACGACAGTATCCCTTGATGAACATTTTATGCCCTTGAAAAGGGGAGTGATAATCTACTTTTATAAATTGTAAGAAGAAGAATAAAAGGTGAATATTATGTATCTGAAGGTTCCAATGGAATCCAATGTACAAATAATGGTAGAACAGGAGTAAAAATGCATTTTTAGTATGTACAAAAAGGGATTGTATGTATAGGAAAATCTTTTGATTGTGGAACTAACAAGTTTTAAGAGGACATCTATTTAAAGCGAGGAAGTGGGGCAAGGGGTTGGTAATGTGTTTACCATTAGCAAAAAAGGCTCTTTGTGTGGCCAAAATCACATACAGATCTAATCTTATAGACCAAAAACAAAAGACCAGTCTATACCCAGCTTAATTGTTGCCTCCTGTTAAACATTACAGGAAGGCAAGGAATAACTCACATTATATTAAAGGCCTTTATCTGACCAGTTTTTTCACATCACACACTACAAAACAATTTAGCTAAAAGTTTGTTGGACCTTGCATAGGTACAAGAGACTATTCTGGCTATTAATGAGCTTACACATTTATGAGCAATGTAAGACTCCTTAATAAGCCCTATTAGCTATACAAGGGGAGCATCAGGAGTCTCTCTATCAGACATTTAACTGAACATATACCCTTTTTGGCTGAGCAGTCATGCCTCAACAAAATGCACATTTTAGGCACAATTTACATTTTTAAATCAGGGTTTAGAATGCAATAATAAATCCGTGTGACACTTCATTAATCTCTCTCTCTCATTGTCATAATCATTCCCAAAACTAAAATCACAGCACAGTATGATTGCATTTGAAAGCAATAAGTTCCTTTTTAATAAGGATGCTAATGAAAATGATATTAATGCAATGCCTTCTAAACTTCCTGTAGCATTGCTTATAAAACTTCTACCTTTACTTTCAGTTTGACAGTATAATGTATGCAAAATCAATTAAATTTACCTTTTGAAGTTTGCTACGATGACTCTCTATAGCGTTGTTTTCATCTGCAGGGCAAAATAAAAATGATTATCTAAAAGATCAGAAAAGGAACCCCCATTTGTAATAAAAGGCACTAGGTTTGCCCAGGAGCAGCAACCTATAGCAACCAATAAGAGAGAACTGTCTTATACCGCCTTTTTAACATGAGCATATTCTGTTGGGTTTATTTAGACAATGTGCATAGACACTACCAGGACTTCCAAAAATCAGTAAAGGTCAACAAATTTGAGTTTGAGACAACCTTGTTCCATTGTATTAGTGTTAGATTCCTGGACTTAAATCCCTTCTGCTTTCCACAGAATTCTGAAGTCCCAGAATCCATCAATTCACAATGGAACAAGCAGAGGTAATGGTTAGCATTAGACTGTGTGCTTTAGGTGGGCAGTGAGCTGGTCCCTGCAAGAAAAGACAGACTATCATGATTTCCTTTCAATTTGTGAGAATCAGGTATGTGTTTCAATCTGTGAGAATAAGGTATGTCTATTTAAAAAAAAAAAAAAAACAAAAAACTAAGTTTTTATTTATTTTTGGAAGTTTATATAGTGTTTATGCATCATTTCTACATAAGACATACTTAATGAGCGCATGTAAAAAAGTTTCACTTTAACGTTATTCACAAAGATCGTGACCACTGAGGGAGAAAGGAGAGAGAGCTAAAAGGAAGAGCTAAGTGGGATAACTTCTTTCAGTGCACTAAAGCAGCCAATCAGGATGAAAGTTTAGTCTATGCTGACTTCAGATAAGATTATTTCCAAGTAATTACATGTGTGAGCTATGCCCACTTTTAGGGCTCTGGCACACGAGGAGATTTGTCGCCGGCGATTTTTAAAAGAGCGATTTGGCGACAAGACACCAATGCTAAATCAATGGAAATCGCCAGCGTCAAAACATACGAGGCTACTTCAAATCGCCTGCTGTTTCAAATCGCACACAGACCCTTTTCTGAGCGACTTGAGTAAACATGAGGGGGGGTTAACTGTTGAGTGTACCATGGGTAGCAGATCGCCTGGAGCTCAACTCGCATGAAATCTCTTCATGGGTATTGTCGTGGCGACTTGTCGCCCTTGTGAGCCCTTAACATTTTAGTGCATAATCACTAACTGCACGATCAGCAAACTCCTTTTGGTATTATGGATTTTCTAAAATGTATTTTATGTTCACTGGCGATAAGCTGTCATCCAAACCATACAGACAAGGAGATATGTAGTGTATTACGTATTTTCTAACCCATCTACCCAGAATTAAGAAAAAACATCACACCCCTCCCCCCGTTGTCCCACAGAAAGGTGCTTGCACGGAGAGAAGAAACATTTCAGTTAATAAGACATTGGAAAAGTATCAATATTTCCTTAGTAAGTTGTTACTTTATTAACTCAATATAATCACATCACAGGTTATTTATTCAAGTAACATTCCAGTCAACAGAGAGTATTTTATGAAGTGCTGAGTGACACTACTCAGTCAGGTTTTAAGACTTGCACTAATAACTGCTCTTTTTATAAAAAAAACAAAAAACAGTGCCTATTTAGCTATAGACCTATCGCAAATGTTTATGTGGGAAAGCACAACCAAGATGTAAGCAGTCCTCACAATTAAGGGATGCCCTTGTCTGTGACTGCTCTGGCATATTCTGGGATTTCCTTGTTGTTATGAAGGTGGTGCAACTATTTTCAAAATGTTTATTTTCAAACAATGATATTTTTTCTATGAAACTGCCACTAAGAGTCAATGTGGAATGTCTTTCTAAAATAAAGCCAGCCAAATTTTACAGATCCAAACAATATAAATGCAGTCAGTCCTTCAGATGAACCAGTAACCACATAGATGTGCTTTGGAGCTCATTGTGCATTACTATATTTTATTTTATATGGTCACATCCATTTTATTAAAATACAAAATAGTTGTGTGAGCAATTTACTGTCATTTCTGGGGCTCACTTACCAATACTGAGAAAACTCTAACCTGGACAGTAGCCAATGACAACCAATCAAATGTTTGCTTTTGTTATTTTACTTGCAGCTGACTGAACAAAGCTAACCATTGATTAGTTGCATGGGTTACTAAGTATTAATTGTAACAGTTTTCTTAAATGATCACACTGCCTTTTGGAACACTTTCCTTGAATAAGGGATCAGGCAGTGATCCATAAGCACATATTTCTCATTACAGGGCCATTAGAGAGGAAGGGGGGTACCTAGCACAGCATCATATATTTATATAGTGCTAAAAACAGGATAAATACCTTTGCTGGCCAGTCCTTTTAAGACCCAAAGGATGCATTGCTGATTGGTTTCTGAAGTGTAGAGGGTCAGGTTGCACTGGCTTGTGTCAGAATTAGTGACATTGCACAGAACAGACTTTAGTAAATTTCCCTTGTCTGGTTTCAAGAAGTCTTCCTGTCAAACATATAACAAAACAAATATATAATAAAACTAATAATCATTTATATTTACATATTTGAATGCAAAACATGACAATCATATGGAAATAGATGCACAATTGACAATATTTGACTATTTTAGAGCCATATGGTGGCTCATAGTTCAACATAGACAAAATTATTTCTGAGAAAAAAAAAGTAATGCTTTCAATAAAGAGGTTTTCAAATTCAACTTGAACAAACATACAGCAACCTAGTGATATACAGCTGAAACACGACCTTGTTGACACATGTGCTTGGTGTAAGGTTAAAGCTGTGGGATCCCTTAATAGTGTCTGTTTCATAATATAATAATATAGTCAAACTTAGCCCTGTCTTAACATGTAATAGCAAATCACAGTTATCCTTTATTAGTTATTATAGTTATGCGTGGGCTGCATTTCTGTTTAGCAAAACATGCATTTATAATATCTACAGACAAAGCTATACATGAGCCATACAACACAACCCTCAGACAGGCATGTTTGAATGTGTATACGGCATGGTGGCTTCCAAGATGTAGGAGCTGGAGTATAGCCTAATAATGAGGTGGGCTAACAATAGTGTAACTGGAGTTTAAGCAATTTCACAACAAAATAATTTTATGACCATGAACTTGGAAAATGTATTCTGCAACCACACATTAAAATTGCTGGTCAGTCAGGTCCTGCTAGACTCCTATGGTCCTAAGTCTGCGGTCCCCGATCCCACTAGATTTTCTAACCCGCCGATCGAGATCTGGCCGATTTCAGGCCAGCTATCGGACAGACAGACCCGTCGGAAGTGCCCATACACGGGCAAATTAGCTGCCGAATCTGTTCAAGGGACCTTTAGTTCTTGTTTACAATGGCAGCTGCCATCTTAAATAAACGGAGGGAGCTTCAAGGGCTGTTTACTCAGGCATGGTAAAGCTTTCTGTATAATAAATATAGCGTTCTAGCTTACATTATTGTGGCTAATCTATGCCTTTCATTCTCCTTTAAGTGAAAGATGAAATAAGCCTCTGAAAATTTCTAATGGATTGTAGGGATGCACCGAATCCAGGATTTGGTTCGGGATTCAGCAAGATTTGGCCGAATTCATGCTCCTGGCCAAACCGAAAACGAATCTTATAAATCACGTGACTTTTTGTCACGTAAGCAAGGAAGTTGAAAATTTTTCTCCACGTGTGCATGCATATGCATATGCTAATTAGGGTTCAGATTCAGTTCGGTATTCGGCCGAATCTTTTATGAAGGATTCGGGGTTTGGTCAAATCTGAAAAAAGTGGATTTGGTGCATCACTAATGGATTGTAATTACAAAATTGTTTTTTTCAGATAAAGCTTGTACCAACTCCTTAACAGAGGAGTCTTTTATGTAACTTTATATAACATTTTTTTTTTTATATATTCCAGGCATATTTTTGTTAGCTGCTTGCCAATAATTTTGGCACGGTGTAATGACATCTAAATTTGTTTGCAGTTATTCCAGAAGTAGAGAGTTACAGTATATCCAAAAAAGGTGACCTCCGAGTGAAACCCTTTAGCTACTTCACACTTTTGCTTCTTCATCTAGATAGCTGCATTTAGGAAAAATTTAATTCATGTTTAAAATATAAATGTATCTGTGAGAACACCTTTAACGGTCTGCACAATTTTGTGTTACCTAAAAGATCCAAGGGGTGGCTTACAAAACTCTGGGTAGAGTACAATGTGCCTAAATGGATGCAAACCTTCATGCACATTTGCACCCTGTTCTTTTCAGAATTGCCACATCTCTTCCCTCCTTTTTGGAGCCCAGTGAATACAGAGCTACCTGCATTCTGCAGTGCTGTATTCATGAGGGGCTGACCTTTCAGGCAATAGGCCTCACCACTGAACCCTAACTTGCACACAATTCAGGCCGCAGTGAAGCCCCAGACTTTAGCTCTGTTTTATGATGTGCATAGCTAAAGGAGCCAAAACAACATGGCATGAAGCAAACAGCTTAAGTTAAATTACAATCAACTAAGGCAAAAAACATCTAATCAAGGTGATATAAACTTAAAGGAAAACTAAAGCTTTGCTAAATAGTTGTAAATTATGTTTTGGGCTTCTGTACCAGCCCAAGGCAACCACAGCCCTTTAGCAGGGAAGATCTGTGCCTCCAAAGATGCCCCCAGTAGCCCCCCCATCTTCTTTTCTGCTGATGCACTGCACATGCTCTGTGTTCCTGTCAGTTACTGAGCTTAGGGACTGTTGCACAATATACGGTATATATAGAATATAAATGTAACAGTATAAGGCTGATTAGTAATTCATTCAGATTCACATTATAAGTGAATCCAGTGCAATTAGCATCAGAATTCAATAATCAGCCCGGTAGCATCAGCTTATATGATAGGCCACCCTTATTTTCTGCTTGATAATTTGTGACAACCCCTAAGCGTAGCTTCTTAACAGCTACCCAGAGCCCACTGAGCATGTACAGTGTCCTGGACCGTTCGAACAGAATCCAAGGCAGGAAGCCCCTGCGACAAGACTAATATCATTACTACTACGGAGATGCTAAAACTTTAAGCTAGTGCAGTCAGCTTAGTATATAAAATATGGCATTTCTAGACATATTCATCTTTAGGGTTTAGTTCTCCTTTAATCACTCCAAATTTGACCCCTCACTTTGTACAGCAATGTGGTCCAAAATGTTGCTACTGTTATTATTATTGCTGTATAAACAATTTAAAAAATATAAAAACTACGTTCAACATCCTTTCCTGTTTCCAGGCACATTATAATACTTTATTTATATGACTGTATCCCTTTAAGCAAAGGATTCATTGTATGTAGAAACAGTTTTCTTGAACAAAACACATATGCTGGTTATACAGCACAAACAAACATAATGAGTTTCAAATGACAGCTTTAAGCAGAATGTACCACAGCTAGTCAAAGCACACACTTTAAAGTAATGTTCCCTGATGGCCCGTCTATGCTATTTCCTATAATTGTTCTTTAAATGACACGAGGATGTGGCGGAAAGTCTAAAAACTCATTAGGAGGCATAACAACATTTCTATTCTTTAACCATTCCTTTCTAGAAAACAGCAGCCTGTGCTTAGTGGTCTTACATAAACAAGTATCAGTATGTTCAAAAAATATATATACAGGTATGGGATCCGTTATCCAGAAACCCATAATCCAGAAAGTTTTGAATGATCGGAAGGCCATCTCCTATAGACTCCATTTTAAGCAAATAATTCTAATTTTTTTTAAAATATTTCCTTTTTCTCTGTAATAATAAAACAGGACCTTGTTCTTAATCCTAACTAAGATATAATTACTCCTGATTGGGGGCAAAACAATCCTATCGGGATTATTTAAAGTTTAAATGAGAACAAGCCAGCACAGTCAGTTCTATGTAATAGCACCCTCTAGGAGTGGTGAGCACAGATAGCTTATTTAGTAAGGGCAGTATATAGCCCCATCCAGGAGTTTGTAAAAAGGGTTTAGCCTACCCCGGCTCTGTTGTCTTTCTTTAGGGACCGGTTTAGATGCAGGATTCAGGATAGGTGCTGTGCCACTGAACCATAGTCAACTGGAACACTCCCTACTGTAAAGGTCTTCATCTCAGGTATCCAGCTAATACTCCGTACATCCTTCAAGTGGGTTATACTGTTCCTAAGTGTCACACCTGCTACTCTCCATTGTGACATAATCCTATACTGCTGTGTCTGTGAGTATATAGCCTGCTGCACTATTTAAGTTGTGCCTTGTCCAATAAACCTGTACTATAGTTTATCAGCAAGAACCTTTCTGGCGTCCATTATTCTATCTGCACCACACAAGCTCTATCTAGTTGTAGTTCAACTACACCCTCAGCTCCATTAATACCTCCCACTTAGCGGAGGCCCACTCCTGTGTATTAAGGTCGCATTTAACACATGCTCTACACTAATTACTAGCCTGGGTTTTGCCATTTATAAGCCAAACAAGTGTTACATATATATATATATATATATATATATATATATATATATATATAAGTTACAAACCAATTCAAAGTGTCGGCACTCATAGGGTTTCCGCAACAAAAGCAACAATAAAGTTTCTTATATATATAAGTTATATATTACAAATACACTAGAAAACATGACATGTTCTCTCCTAGATATTTAACTTTAGCACATTCACTTATTTTTATTGTTCTTTGAGCTTTTTGGCTATTCTCTGAACTAGAAATCACTATTAGGTAGAATAATATGCATCCAAACCATAGAAGCAACAGTGAATATTATGAATTAGGCATTTTGTTTTACATTTTCCTTAATGCAGCTATTTAGATGAAGAAGCAAAAGTATGAAGTAGCTAAAGGGTTTCACTCGGAGGTCACCTTTTCTGATATGCCTCTCTACTTCTGGAATCACTGCAAACAAATTAATATATCATTACACTGTGCCAAAATTATTGGCAAGCAGCTAACACAATGTGCCTGAAAATGATAAAAAAAAATGCTGTATAAAGTTACATCAAAGACTATGACACTAGCTACAAGCTTTATCTGGAAAAAAACAAACAATTTTGCAATTACAATCCATTAGAAATTTGCAGAGGTTTATTTCATCTTTCAATTAAATGTCATGTTCTCAGCAGTTCATCTCTTTTAGGGACTCCTCATCTGAGCTTTTGTTTTTTGTGCAGACTGCTAGGTGTTGTAACAGATACATTTACATTTTAAACACTAATTGAATTCTGTACCTCTGAGATGTCAAACTCCAGAAATCTATGAGCCAGAGGCAAAACAATAAGGGATGCAGGTCTCGTGGCAGGCTTAAGACCATAGGAGCCTATGAAACCCACACATAACTGAGGATAACTGTGATTTGCTATCACATGTTAAGGCAGGGCTAAGCTTGACTATATTATTATATTATGCCAGATACTATTAAGGGATTTCACAACTTTAACCTTACACCTAGCACAGGTTCTACAAGGCTACATTAAAAACAGCTGTATATCACAAGGCTGCTGCATGTTTATTTCTCTAACTGCCTCTTTGCTCCTATCACAACTGTAAACAAACAAATTTGCCCTAGGGCATTTGTGCAATAACATGGCCCTGGCCCAGCCTTATTGGCATCAGTCTTACACCTTTAGACAGTTATGGGATTTATTATGTGGTATGCTTGGGACTAAGAATATATAGATTTTTACAAAAATGTATTAAAGTAAACTTATTCAGAATGCTCCTTTGAGTCCCTTGAGTGGTTTCTGAGCATTTTAGACAGATTTATTCTGTTTGGCAGATTTTCAACTAACAGCTTTTTGAAGGGTGTCATTGACTTTCTGTGTTCAGGTAACCTTTGGGTTGCTGACTTTCAGCTAAGCCATAAGCCTGCTTTTAGCAGCATAAAAATGCAAATCTCGGAAACTGATAAAAAAGTACATTGCAAAAGTGCTCATAAAAGCACTCTGATTAAATGTACATCAGTTTATATTTTGGGCTTAGATCCCCTTTAAGGCTATAAAAAAACATTTAAAAATGTTAACACCTAAACTGAGGTAGGACCTGATTACAACATTTTCAGGATGTCTTATTGCTGGCACTGGACACTTTGGGGCTGTAATGATGAACAGGCAATAGCCAAGATTACCCCAAGGACTGATATGTATGGTATTAAGGATAGGAGGCCAAGGGCCAGCCCCCTGGTTTTAGTACTGAATAATACAGCCTTTCCCTTCCCTATTCTGCAATACTAGAGACAAGGATTGTGAAAACTGGTGTTTGACATCCCATTGTCAGAATGTCATAGTGCAAGGATCTCTGCAAAGCCACAAAACCACAAGGAATGGGAGTAGCAGACAGAGATAAGCAATGTGTTCCTATCCACAAGCATCTCATCATCTCAAGACTCTCAATTTCAAGAAGCTCATTGCCTGCCATCCACTGTCCCTGTTGCTAATTGAACAACCAATCAAATTTGAATCTTGATCCTCCATCAATGTCATATTCCATGGGCTTGTTTGCCATTTCACCATATTCAACCTAGCACCATGCTGAATGCCAGGTCACTTCTCCCCATTGTAAGTGGGTGCTGTGGTGCCATAGTGTCCTATATTTCTGGAGCCACAATGCTATGAAATTGTGCGCATTCCTTTAAATTGGGTGTGCTTGCATGTGGTGTGGTTCACCTTTTTGAGCTACTTCAATTTTGAGTGGGGGTTGATTAAATCTCAAATCTCAAGTTTTCAAGGGGCATTTAAGCCAAAGAAGTTTGAGAACCACTGTTTTTTTGGGATGTATTTCACCCTGAAAATGTACACTTGTTTCTTTTGTGTGCACTGAAATGTGGTTGCCATTAATATTAGTCTGCAACAGTGATATCAGGATTATAATCTGTTTCTTTGCCACCAGATTGCCAACTGTGCATACACAGCTGTGTATGATATTACCTTTATGTGAATCAATGTAAATATCAGGTGTTGTATATATCTGTAGTAAACATTCTAATGATGGTTAAAGAGATCATTTCGTTATTTATTTATTTATTATACTTACACATTTGACTTTCTCCCGGTATTCAAAGCACACCACCTTCTCATTAGATACATAGTTTTTGAGGCTGTCACAGTTCTGTAATTTAAACAGGGAAGTTACAATTAATAGTAAAAAAAAAACAGTTCCCAATTGATTCTTATGTTCTTAGCAGGTTTGGAAATGTTATATTCCAGTGCAGCATGTGAGTCAGGGCCTGGTGATGAGAAAGAAAGGAGAAGCAGCTCCTCTTCTATTCTTGCTGTTCTAGTAGTTTGAGTTTTCGGCCCCAACAAGCATAGGAGATCCCATTGCTTGTAACTCTAACGTTAACTATAGAGTCTGACAAATGCTGTCCTGCTTCTTAATTATGAACATTAAGTAACACTAATGGGGGCACAGCCTCTTTAGCCTACTACAAAGAAACACACATAAAATTGCAGATCTTCTTCTTTACTGTTTAAAGGGCACATTTTTTAAGGAACAATATAAGTACAATCCTCTTACATTGGGTTTGTATTAAAAAAGTGCCCCCCATAGTCCTCCACCATTATAAAGAGTTCCTTCCTCTAATGTGTCTTGCTTTGTATCACTGGCACAATGTATAAAGCTGGGCATACACACACTAATATAATCATACAAAACTAAATTTTGGGCTCCAAATTATCACCCCGATAATTTTTGTACCATGGCGATCGGTCGTTTAGTCGATCTGACAGGTTGGAAAATTTCAGTGATAAAATCTGTTCATGTATTGTGTATCTGACTGTATTGTTGGGGGCCTACAATGTATTTCCGGGACGTAACTTTAGAATGATTGTTGTCTGCCAACTGGATGTTTAGAACATCCTCAGATTTGTTATTTTTAGTACTTTATCCTACAATTTCAATCTGAATGTTAGTTTTAGATCTTTGCATGGAACATACGATCCATATAAGAACGTTCGACTAAAGACTAAAATCTGAACGTGTATGGCCAGCTTTGAATGGAATTTATTTATTATAACATTACATTACATGACAATGCCGAATCTGAAAGTGGTTATAGTGGTCAGTTACTTATGCACTGGATACAAGTGAAAGAATACTGAGAGAAGCAACATCACATTTTTGGTACTCATTCATTGAGAACTTGCCTCCAGGGCATAGCTGCTTTCTCCACCTCATGCACAAAGAACTGTGTTCACGGGTGTTCTTGGCCAGGACAGGTAGGGTTGCCACCTGGCTGGTATTTTGCCAGCCTGGCCAGTAAAAACAATCCCTGCCAATGTAATTAGTAAGGAAAAAGGTTAAAAAGAATAGGAAGACTTCAGGAGGCAACCCTAGGGACCGGGCGCATGCACCTGTTTATTGCACGTACTGCCCTGCCAGTCACAAATCAGGCCCTTTAATGTATAAAGTAAAATCATGTTTTACTGACACTGTAGATCAGAAACAATTAAAAACAAAGTAATAGCATCTGTGGAACATTGGCATTTTGCTCCTTTAAACTACTATGTTAGTAAGCACAAGCATACATTTCTATGCAAAATCAATTGAGCAAGGTATTATAAAAGAAAATGCTACACTTAATTAGGGATTTCTTTTTTCACTAGTATGATCTTTGATTCAAGTGTTGAAAGTTAAGTCTATTTAGAACCATCCGTGAGTTTTTTTCAGTCAAGTTGCAATTAAGTTTCCATTTAAGGCCATGCAACCACAGAATCAGCTCTGTGACTAGTGATGGATATAAAGGGAAGGGATGTTTGGATTAATGAGCTGGTACTAGCAATCACTTACTAATGGCTATGCCGTGGTAAGCAAATCTGTTTGTTACCATCATTTCTTACAGTACAAACAAATCTATCTGTTTTCACTTTCCTGCTCTCCTTAACAAAGTTTTATTTACTATAACTACAATTAAGAACTGTGTGAATTCGCTCACAGGACTTATTTCTGAGGAAATGGGACCATTGTGATTAGAACACAAAAACATGATTAAACACTGGAGCCATACTTACAACTTTGACTTGACCAGTGGAGTTCTGCTGAATTTCATTTTCCAGATCTGAGTTTGTGCTGTCAGGAGGGGAGGAATATGTGGTATTTGAAATAGTAGTGGCCAGAGGAGGAAAAGATGAGGCTGCGGTTGTAAATGCTTCATAAGAATCTGCACTGATATTCTGGTTAAAAGGACTAGTGGAAGTTGTGGTGTTGGGAACAGATGATGTTAAATTTTCAGATACAGTTGTTGTCTTTATATCTGCTGGAATGGCTGAAATGAAACACAAAATTTGTAAATGTGATAACACTAATGAAAAATAAATGTTGTCTATGTCCCACACCTAATTAAATGTAAACTAAACCCATTAAAGGGGTAGTTCACCTTTAAGCTAACTTTCAGTATAGAATTAGTTATAGAATGACCTATTCTAAGCAACTTTTCAATTGGTCCTCATTTTGTATTTGTTATAGTTTCTAAATTATTTGCCTTCTCCTTACAACTCTTTTTCAACTTTTTTTTTTTAAGTGGGGGTCACTGACCCCAGCAGCCAAAAAACTACTGGTCTGTGAGGCTACAGTTTTATTGTTACTTTTTGTAACTTTCTTTTCTATTTAGGCCCTCTCCTATTCATATATCAGTCTTTCATCCAAACAACTCTGTGGTTGCTAAGGTAACTTGGACTCTAGCAACCAAAAACTGCTGAAACTCCAAACTGAAAGCTCCTGAACTGAAAATGAAACTAAAAAAACTACAAATAATAAAAAACGAAGACCAATTGCAAATTGTCTCTCAACATGACTCTCAACATCATACTAAAACTTAACTCAAAGGCGAACAACCCCTTTAATGCAAAATTCCTCAGATTTCTCTTCTGAGCACTTTTGCAGTTTACTTTCCTTTTCTGTTGTCTTTTGTTTTCATTGTCATGTTTTTTTGACAGATGCCCTGAGCTGTTCTTCTCGGCTGCCAAGGGACAAAAGTGTCTGAAAGTTACTCTGTGCTGCAGGTCTTTCCATAACATCCAATCAACAGGTAGTATTTACAGGTAATTGACAAAAGTAAATTTCATTACTCGCGGCGACCCATTGCTGGAAAATGTGAAAGCAGGCATTTCCCTGTGATTAAGCCAAATCACTGTGAGTAATGTCATTTACTTGTGTTGATTGCATTGTTAGCATAGGGCACTGCATTTTCGGTGAGATTTGTAACCTGGCGTATTGATTTTTTACCACGGATGGGACAACAAATCTCTCTGTGTGTCATTGACCTTATTAAGAAGGTCATTGTGACATTTATCTTTTCAGCTACCAGGTAGTGATGGGCATGGAGTCGTGGCAAATTTCTGCGTTTCGCCATTGGTGGGTTTTTTTTGGCGAAACAGGCAGCAAAATTCACCACGGAAAAATTTGGCGTGCAACAAAATATTGTCGTCCGTATAAAAATATTACATAATTTTTTTTTGACGCGTGTGACAATTATTTTTTACACACACACTTTTTTGCTATTTTCGCGAATTTTCCAGCGAAGCAACAGGTTCGCTAATCCCTACTACTGGGTGGCTACTGTCTGCAATCTTGCTTTTCTGGGATATGTGACTTAACTAACCTGTGTCAATCCATACTGGTGGCAAAACAGCCCCATTGGGTTTATTTAATGTTTTAATGATTTTTTTAGCAGGCATAAGGTCCCAGAAAGATCCCTTATCCAAAACACCCCCAGGACAGAGCATTCTGGATAATAGATCCTATACCTTAACATTATTTCTTAGAGGAACAAAAGTACATTTCTTTTTTTACATTAAAAAAACAGGCTCAAATACAAAGAATTTTTGAATTAATGTCCACTTGATTATTCTATTCTGTTTATTCCCAAAATTATCTTTGTTTCTACAAAACTGGGTGGGTGAAATCCATAGCCAAAGTAAGTACATAATAAAAAGACTCACCTGTTGAATTTTGTGTCACTGGCGCAGGCTCTGTGGATTTGGTATACGCAGTGGTTATGACGTTCGATATTGTGCTTGGTATTTGAGGTAAAGTGGTCGTTGTGGTATATTTAGGCATGGTTGGTGTAACAACATCTGAAAAAGACCATATAACATGTAGTCTGTGTGAATATAATGCAAAGCTCTTTCATATATATCTGCTTAAAGAATTACTTTTGAGAGAATAAACATATAACTGAAGTTTTAAATACAACTAAACATAAGATGGCCCTAATTTACCGTATATACTTGAGTATAAGCCGATCCGAATATAAGCCGAGGTACCTAATTTTACCTAAGAAAACTGGAAAAACTTATTGACTCGAGTATAAGCCTATAGGGTGAGAAAAGCAGAGGCTATTGCTAAGTTTCAATAATCAAAATAAATACCAATACAATTACATTAAATGAGGCATCAGTGGGGTATATGTTTTTAGATATTTATTTCAAAGAAAAACAGTAAATTAGCTCTGTAAGTGGAGAAGAGGGGCAACAAAAACAATATGGTTCTACCCCTTAGCTCAATCAGCAACCAAGCTAAAACACAAAGTTAAAATAATTCAAAACTATATATAGATTATATAGAATATAAAGTGCAATGTCTAGTGCAGAATGGGACAGGTGAGGATGGTAGATGAAGATGAATTTGGGAGCGGGCCAGGGCACTGGAGGGTCTGGTTGTGGGTGGCCTAATTTGCACACAAAAGACAGAGGGTGCTAGTCTGGAGGGACCCATGGCACCAGACTCGAGTATAAGCCGAGGGTGACTTTTTTAGCACATTTTGGGTGCTGAAAAATTAGGCTTATACTCGAGTATATACAGTATTTAATATTTGCCAATATTACTGTAGCACAGTGACAGACAATTTTAAAGAGATTTGTAAGTACTGTATTATGGGTGAAAACTGGTGGATAACAAGTCATTCAGTGGCCCAGGTAGCATGCTTCAATCTTACATTTTACATCTTGGGCCCCAGAAGGATAGAGAGCCTCCAATGAATAAAAATATGTTGTTTTTGGAGGGAAGGGGATACTGGGCAGCCAAGCTCTGGGGCAGGCAGGCTGGGCCTTACCCCTCATACCGCAGCAAGGTCAAGATCTTAAAATAAATGTAATCTTTGTCAGGCTAAAAAATGATTAAAATAAAGTGGAGAAACCTGGTGAATTTGAGCTGTTTTTCATCCCTTGCCTGTTTGTGAAGCATGTAGAATATAGATTTTATGGTAGCTTGGCTACCCAGTCAGTTCATATAATTAGCAATAATGTAAGCTGTCCCAGTCTGGAACTTACCATGCTACAGGGTAGAAAAGTCATATTGCAATGCAATGTGTGGCCAGGCACTTGCCCTCTAAATAACTTGAGATTACATGCAACATTACCTAATGATTCAATGAAGAAAACACAGCAACGACGGTTCCTTATTCTTAATGATATGCAAGCTAGGGGATGGTCTTGTGCATCCCTGTATGCAGTACTGCCAAACATATGCAGTTCCAATTTGGTCACAGGAAATCATGGGAATTGCTCCTTAAATTTCCATTTTCATAGAATACCCTATGGGCAAAAGCTCACCTAATAGCACAGCAGAGGAAATCCAGAGAAGGTAACCCAGCAGCAAAACCCAAATATTACCTATTACCAAGAAAGGTCTATCGTACAATTATTTTGTTTAAACAGAAAGTTAAATATGAAGACAGTTTACTGTGTGCTTCAGCAGCTGTACCACTGGCCAGTAACTATAACTGAGTGTAGTGTATTTGACAGAATCAAGCAATTAAACAACATATTTTCAAAACACAATTCAGCAAGGCTAATCACTGTGCCACTTTGTTGCCCCAATTATTCTGTGTATTTTAATATACTAAAGCTAGACAACTGTGTTAAATGTATGCCAAGTTATTTATTAATGCTCAGTGCAATATTTTCAGTTGTGCACCACAGGGTTGTTTCAGGGAAATCTTTACTAATGCATAATTGCACAAAAATGATTTATTTTGCACTCTCACACAATTATGCTAAAATTAAATTTTATCTTGGCCAATTACCACATTGAACCATTCAGGTACCCATATAGGTAAATACACTTGAGATGTTTTGGCACTAAATTGCCTCCAGGGCAACAAAATGTCCTAAAATACCTATGCCTTGAACTTATTGTGACTTGCAGATTATAAAACACTTACATAATGGGTTGAAAATGTCTCTCTCAGCAATTTTGCACACTTACAAAAGTAAAGTGTTTTAAAGTATTTTTGGACATTTTGTCACCTGAGCTGGAAACAATTTAGCCCAGACAACAAAACATTACATATGTCCTTACCTAAGAGTAGGGACCTATTAGGGCTAGGCTAATGGTATAAGGGGTTGGGAATGTGTTTCTCTCCACGTGTGTTTAAGTATGCAGGCAAGGAGAAGCCAATCTGCTTTGTTCTATAGCTGCACTAAAAAGGAACAGTGTAGGTTTGTGTGCAGATACAAGGCATGACTGTGGGCATGGCCCATTGTTCACTCCTCCCACCATCTGTGCTAAATAACCACGGGTGACATCACCTTGGTTGGATGATATGGCCACAGCTTTATTTGTACAACAGTCATGTAGAAAAACTTTATTGTTTACATAGAAAACCATTCATAAACATTGTTTGTTAGTGTCATTGATAACATAGTGCAAAACTTTGTAACGGTTGTTAATAGTTGACAACAATTGCTAACAATTAGTAGCCCTTGGTAAGCCCTCTGCCAGTCTGCCCTTCCAAGTGCCAGCAATGCTCACTAGCCGCTTGCCCCTAGCTCAGTGAGCATGCATAGCATTGTAATATCCACACCATAGCTCTTAAACGGAAACAATCCACAAGGGACCAAGCCCTGGGAAAATTAACTGAACATCTCCACCATCACCGTGGATACCCACCTTAGGGGTTGCCCCAACGGTCCAGTATTGTCCAAATCATACCAACATGCCTGGCAGACTGGCAAGGGACCCGCCAGCGCTGTGACTAATGTGCTACTCTGGGTAGCCTGCCTAACTCCCTACTTGAACCCGCTCCAGCATCCTCCTGCCCTAATACTGTCCCAAGCTAGCCCAAACTAAATGCCTTTAAAGGGGTGCCAACTAGGGAGGGTGGGTGGGAATTTTCAGTGTCCTGCTTGCCTTCTGCCAGACGCCTTCCCGCGCGACTGCCTGGCCCTTCCTTCCGCCACCCCTTTTTTAACCCCTGGTGACCCGTGGCCTGACTGCCCAATCGGCGTTCCCTTTGCCAGCCCAGTCATGTGGGCCCTCCTCCTACGCTATGCCCGGTATCCAGGCCCTTCTATATCTGTGTGGAAATACAAAAGTATGCATTTTTGCACTGTACATAAACTCAGGCAGAAAGAAGCATATCCCCAGTCCTATGTGCATCTACACTTTTTTTTGTAGATTTGGTGGAGAAAAGTGGCATATGTATCTGTGTGATATTTTCTTGATATTAACAATAAATAAACTGGCTATCAAAAAATTGGGACACAAGTTGTAGAATTAAACACTAAGTACTGGTTGTAAATTCAGCAATTTGACATAACAGAATTAGATAAGGACACTGCTGGGATTTAGGGGTTAATTTAAAATACAGCCATCAAGAGGGGAGTGTGAGGGATAAAGTGACTCACTGCTTTCCTTTGTCAAAAGTAAGTGCTTATATAACTAAGAGCAGCCTAGTTTCCTATGGCTTAGCTGCTTCTCCTGCTCTGTAAGGCTAATGCCCATTGGAGAGATTAGTTACCTGTGATAAATCTCTGCTACTGTGGGCGACTAATCTCTCCAAAATGCCTTTTCACAAGCAAGTGAATTGCTGGTTGAAAGGCATTCGCGTCAATTTGTTTTCCCCAAAGTCGTGCAAAGTTGCCTGCATGAGGAAAGTTCACAAGACTTCACAATCCCACCAGCAATTCATGCTCTTGCCAGTGGGAAGGCATTTCAGGGAGATTACTCACCCATGGTAGCAAGGACTTGTGGGCAACAGGGAGACTTGTGGGCCACAGGGAGATTAGACGCCCATGGTAAAACTTTGCTACTGCAGGTGATCAATCTCCCTGAAATTCCTTTCCACCGCCAAGAAAGTGAATTGCTGATGGGATTGCGTATGTGTTGCAATTGTAGCTGGTCATTGCCTGTTTTACTTCCAAAAAGGGGCTACATTTTCTATAACTTCACTCTTTTATATCTGTTTATGAATATCTTCCAATCATATTCCATTCTCCAAAGCTCAGTCATCAAGAGGATGAAAGATGATGGTCAGGGTTGCTTTAAAACAGTATTCCTTACGAAACAGCAAGTTATATATCCATTAATCTGATTAATTTGTTGCCATTAATCATTAATAATTTTGTACAGTAGAATTTGTGTTTTTAACAAGAATAGTTGTGGTGATGACAAGCCCCTTAAATCATTAGCCACAGTCTAATTTTAAAAGATTATGCATTTCCTCACTCAGATGTAGGATTGCATCTGCCCTGTTGGATGTAGACCTCACTGACTGGGCACAGGCTGTAATCTTATAGTTGTGTGTTTAGCGTGCGTTTGTTTTCTTAGCAGGGAGATTAGAATGATTCCAAAACAAAGCTCATGGGGAAGGCATGACGGTGACGTGATGGAAGGACTGGCCAGCCAGGTCTGGGAGAGTTGCACACTCAGCGGTCCCACAGTGTGTGAGAGTTAAAGCTGGGGCAAGTAGTGTACACTGCTATATAGCTTTGCTCTCTGTCTAATGCAGAAGTCTGGCTTGCCTAAGGGAACTTGAAAGGTGGTATCACCGTTACAGTTGTTTTTTTAATACTTGAAACTTAAAGTGAAAATATTCATTTTATCTGGGGGCTGCCATAATAGGCACCCCAATGAATCCAAGTTTTCTTTTCTCAGACTGGGGAAAAAACCTACCATTCACAGTGATCTCTCAGCAGACATAGTCACAAATTTTCAGTAGAGTAAAATGAATCTATTATGTGTAAGTCTGCAATAGAGATGCCTAGGAAAGGTATGTAAGATAATGTGAATTTGGTAAGACACAGAACATGCAAAAGTAACCCATGTGCAACTTCCTTTGGCAGAGAAATGTTGGTCAAAGCCTATGCTGTCTCCCATAAAAATGGATAGCAACTGGCTGTCAGTGATGCGCTTGTGGTCAAAGTGTTCTCTAATATATATTCGGCCCCATATGAAACAGTCACCACTGGTCACAGGCAGCTGGTAGGCAGCACAATTGCATGATTTGTGACAGGCGTGGGTCAGTTGAAGGAAATGCTCAGACAATGCCCCCTATATAGACGCTCAAGCATGCCGGAACTGCTTTGTGGGAAATAATGGTCACTTAAAGGGGTTGTTCACCTTTGAGTTAACTTTTAATATGATATAGAAAGTAACATTCTGAGACAATTTGCAATTGGTCATCATTTTTTATTATTTGTAGTTATTTCACTTTTTTGTTCTGCAGTTCTGCAGTTTGGAGTTTCAGCAGCTTTCTGGTTGCTAGGGTCCAAATTAACTTAGCAACCAGGGAGCAGTTTGAATGAGGGGATGGTAAAGGAATCGGAGAGGGACTGAATATTAAAACGAGTTATAAAAAGTAACAATAAAACTAGCCTCACAGAGCAATGGTTTTCTGGCTGCCGGCGCCAGTGACCCCCATTTGAAAGCTGCACAGAGCTAGAAGAAAAAGGCAAATAAACATAAAACTATAAGAAATAAATAATGAAGACCAATTGAAAAGTTGCCATTTTATAACATGCTAAATGAACCACCGCTTTAATCATACAATTTACACTGAATTAAATATTTTTTTCAAGATTTAGATACGTTTACATTGCGCCATGTCAAGCAAAAATGCAATTCATATAGTGAAAGTATTGCTTTAAAAATGTATGAAACACCCAGGGAATGCTTAAACAGCCAAAGTGAAGTCAATGCAAGTATAAGGGGGAAGCATTTTTTTAAAACTTATATATAAAAATATAATGCTTTACACTGCATTTAAGATTTAATCACATATCTAGCTTTATCAAAGTTTACAGAGCTTTCTAGGTTTTAATATGAATTAATGGCACAAAACTTGACACAATGCACTTAATGATAGGAGCCTGAACTCCACATAGGAATGAAGCAGAGTGTGATGTGCAGAAGGGGTGAGGGGTATTGAAAACAAACACACAAATTATTTAAGTCAGTTTGCTGAAAGAAAATCCCTGGAACCACACAAAGGAAGCATGGTAAGGGAATGACCTGCAGCCGGATCACACAGGTCATGTCTGGAGGCTGACAAAGTCAAGCTGTTAATACAAATGAGGTGGATTGTTTCAAGAGCCATTATACCTTAAATTCACATGCTGAATTGGCCTCAAAGGGGGAGGGGGGATCCAACCAAAAAGTCTTCTGTATGGGGACTAAGGAAAATATGCACCATGTTTGTGTGAGTGTCCTACGTGGGTTCTACCTATGATCCAGAAACATGCTGTTGGGTTAATAAAAGTGTGCGAATAGAACTATATAAATACAGCATGATATAAAAAAGTCCTATAGGAGGAATTACTGAAACTGCAGTGATACAACAGGGATACAACTAGCAGTTACTGGGGGCACATCAACATTTTTGTAAGACCCCATTCTCTCACAATCTGTATAAAATTATTTGTTTAGCAAATATATAATATATTTATTTGTTATATTAAAATACATAATATTTAGATTTAATGTATTTATATATAAGACCTATACCATTAGCATCTGGGTCTGCTTTTGCTGTTTTTAAGCCCTTGTCCATCAGTGTTCACAAAGAAGTGAAATGTTTTAAGCAACAAAGGTTAATTAATTCAATAAAGAAAACATGCTGCATGCAAGAGTCTTCCATAAAACAGTAATATACTGTGTTATACTAAAATCTACAATTGGTATTGATGTTGGTATATATAGTTTATGAGCAGTATGTGAGTGCATTGATAGGTCAGTATAGGTTTGTGTATGCTGGGCTTCACTTGGAAGGGTTGAACTTGATGGACTTTTTCAACCCTATGTAACTATGTAACTTCAGACAATTCCATCCATTTGATGATGCTAACTAGGCAATAAGCAGCAACTGAGGCATAGTACTTATTTTTAGGTAAACTAGTCCCCAGTGCTAGAAGGGTGACCACAATGGTGCCTTACTGCAGGAATCTTTCTATCCCTGAGCCTAACCCCTTGACCCCCTATGCTGACTGATAACACTAGGGAGTACTAACCCTCTTTGTCTCCTTGTTGGAGCAGCTGGCTGCTCTCCTAAGTACTGTGATCCTAGCTCTCACTCCTAGAGTAAACTATTACAGATCTTGAACTAACTTCTGCAACTGTGGTCTACTTGCACATCAGGCTCCCCAGCATCAAACACCCCCTCCAACAGATGGGGTTGAAAAATAAAGAGCACATAGTGACTCAGCAACACCTGACTCCCATGGCCAATTACAATTCTGCCAGGGAATTCAACTTTGAAAGAGGCCCAACCCGTTTTGTGCAAAACTCAGTGCTCATGTACTTTTTGAAACAAGCAATGTTCTGAATTATTTGCCACTCTATTCTGACCTTATCTAGTATGAAATATATAAAAGTTAATTTGTTTATGGAGTCATTGACCCTTGCATACACAACATATACGCATACTCTTTAAGCTACAACACAAAGCCCTGTAATATCACCTTATAAAACAGCCACTAAATGAAAGGGGGGGGGGGCGATAGGTGTGATCAATTTATAATGCCTGTAATTTAGGTAACAGTAAATGGTGTACTTTACCGTACACATTTATAAATAATATCTATTAAATTATTACCAATTTTGAGGATTGGAAGTGAGCAATGACTAGCTATAATTTCAACAGCTTTGTGAATGAAAAAGTTTCAAAAGTTCATATGAATTAAAACCGTGAAACAAAAATGTGAATTGTTTACACACTGGTTATGTTTTAAACTGCTTTACAACTTTAATTAATCCCATTTATATTGAACATGACACCTATACATATTAAATTGTATAACTTGAGAGAAAAGATTATATAAAAAAACACCGATATGCAATTTTAGATGGAAATTTTAGTTGTCAGAAAAGAATGCTCCCATTGTTAGTTTTATTGAAGATGGAGCTAACTTACTTAGAGTTTCTGTGGTTTTTGTGTTTGTTGAAGTTTTGGTGGTGATTGTGGTTGTTGGAGTTTCTGTGGCATTTTTAGGATCTGTTGAAGAAGCTTCTAAAAGAAACAAAAAAATGGGCTTTTAGAGACATTTAGTATAACATGGTGTAAGACAGTGCTGTCCAACTGGCGGCCCGTGGCCCCCCACCTGTCTGGCTGCTTTGATGGCTTACCTTTGTGTAAGCTTTAAATAATATCAGTACTGAGATTAACTGGCCCCCTGCATGGTTCACACCTCAGATTCAGGCTGTAATCACCCTGTATTGTTTAAACATGTAATCCCCTGTTTTTGCACACCTTTTCTGCATTGTTCACCCCGTGCTGTGTTCACACCTCAGGCTCAGGCTGTAATCACCCACATTGTTCCCTTGTTCACACCTCAGACATTGTATGTAGTGCCCTGACTATGTTGCCTGTGTGTATGGCACACACAGACACCATAGGGTAGGCAAAGTATGGCACATAGGCAGTATAGGGCAGGGAGGGTTGGAACACACAGGCAGCATAGGGTAGGCATAGTATGGCACATAGGCAGCATAAGGGAGGCAGAGTGCTGCCTGTGTATGCCATACTCTGCCTGGCCTATGCTGCCTGTGAGAGGTGAACCTGGCAGGGGTTTGTTCTGGGATTTTGTTAGTAGTTGGAAACAGCCATTAAATGGTCCCTAAGGTGTGTAATTATGTTGCTGGGGGTTGCTGTGCTATCCACAGGGGAGGAGGAGGCATATGGATTTAAGGGTGTGTCTTAATATGACATAATATAATTCTTTCATATTTGAATAACTGTTGATATCCCCACAGTAAGGACCAAGCATTTGGGTTTTTGCTGCACTACCACCATTGTGATAAAACGGTGTGGTTTGAAGTGGGTGTGGTTCAAAAAAGGGGAGTGACCAAAACTGGCTTCCATTAGCGGCCCTCCACCATGTATGCTAGAGAAATTCCAGCCCTCAGCACCGCTGAAGTTGGACAGCACTGGTGTAATAAATTATTCACTTCATAATTGCTCCATGCAATCACTCTTTGTGATTATATTATTTTGCTGTGTTCTCAGGTCCCTGGATTTGAATGAACTGCACATATTCAAAGTATATCTTTTGAACTTTGTTTGAAATACAATATATTGACTGCATATTTATTCAAGATATTCACTGACATGTTTGTGGTCAGATGATATGAGATACTTTGCATCAATTGGCCATAACTCTGTTCTACAGTTCTGTTCTGTAGTGTACATTGGTCTAAAATAATATGCATTGCATCCATTGCTTTGACAACTCTATAACAATATATAGGTCACATTTGTTTGACACATTTGCTAACATTTCTTCTTTGAATTTATGATATTGCTGTATGTTCTTGGCTTTCTTCTTGACTTCAGTGCAAGAAATATCTCCAAGGAGTTCAGGAATAAAACTGGTACTCACCAAAACCACATAATAACTTTCAATCCATAGATGACTAAGAAATGTTCAGCAGTATTATTTGGGCTAGCAACATGTGACATAGTTAAAATGAATCCGGAGTAGACAAATATTTGAAACCTTTGAATATTTAAATGTACATACACAGTTATATTAATACACTTCTTTGAGCCCTTTTATAGATTCAATATTGTCTCAAATGTGCAAAAATATAATAGAATCTATAAAAATGTTACAACTGTTACTTTTTTCCATCTATAAATATATAGGTTGAGGTCTCATGCATTATCTAATTAACCTTAAATACATTCATGCTGGTTTATGTTTTATGAACTCTCTCCTGCCAGTTTTAAATTAGGGCTGTGACAGACGGGGAGATTAGTCGCCGTGTGACAGATCTCCCCACAATGCCATCCCACCGGCTAGAATGTAAATGACTGGTGGGATGGCATACGCGGCGCAGAAATCGTTGAAGTTTCCTCTCAAGGCAACTTTGGCGATTTCGGCAAATCGCGCCACCACGTATGCCATCCCACCAGTGATTCATATTCTAGCCAGTGGGATTTTGTTGCGCAGCGACTAATCTCCCCTTCTGTCACAGCCCTTAAGATAATATTTGCTGAATAAATACCAAATAACATATATCTAGGAGATGAAGTTCAGAAAAATGTATGTAATTTTTGGTAACAATTGGTTGAAAAAATAAATGAGCTCAAGTATTGCAAGTTGCATTCTCACCATAATGCCCCACATTAAGTGAAGGCTGCTTTTCTGCCTTTCACTTGTGTTGAAACCAAGACTTTAACTGAAGAATAGTTTATTCAAATTCCTTTTAACAATGATATATGTAAAAATGCAAGCTTTCAACATTTAAAATAAAATATTACATTACATCTTTACCTTAATATATTTAGGATGTTACCAGCATCCAATAATACATTATTAAATAGCCCTTGGTTACATAAAGTGTATAAAGGCAAAGATATAGGGAGAATGTTTAAAGTTAGTAAGAGTAATTTACGAATGCACACAAATTTATAAAGGTACTTCCACCCAAACACATTCTGCACTTCCATATAGGTCCATCTTGCCTCTTATGAGGAACAGTGCAACTGTGCCTAGAGAAGCTGGGGAACCCTGCCACTGTGGACCTGACAGTAGCTTCAGGGTTCCCACAGTAGGTTGCATGAATAGGTGCAACGAATGAATTAGATATAGCTTGAATGCATGTTCCTGAAAAGACACACTACCCACTGTCAAAATGACACCACTTATAGGAGAAAATTATGTGTAAACACATTGCATGAAATTGCACTTTGCACTCTAAACTTGCATTTGTAAAAGACTCCTAAGGGGCTGATTTACTAATCCACAAATCCGAATCCCAAATAGGAAAAAATCGGATTGGAGACGAACATTTTGCGACTTTTCCGTATTTTTTGCGATTTTTTCGTCACCGTCGCAACTTTTTGCGCAAATTGTCGCGACTTTTGCATAGCCATTATGACTTTCGTGAATTGTCGCGACTTTTTCATAGCCATTATGACTTTCGTGAATTGTCGCGACTTTTGCATAGCCATTACGACTTTCACGAATTGTCGCAACTTTTTCGTATTGAGCGCTCGAAAAATTCGCGACATTTCGCGAAAAAGTCGCAAAATACCGATCATTACGAAAAAAACGCATTTGGACGCTTTTTGGACGTTCGTGGATTAGTAAATGTGCCCCCTAGTGTTTTAAAATTAAAAACCTGCTTAAGGCATGACTTTTGAGGATACGTGTGATCTTGTTAATGGCATTGGGGAAGCACAAACAACTATAGGATGATCAAAAATAGACTGTAATAAATATTACCATGTCCAATAATAGCTTCAACCCCACCAACCTTTTCTAAATTAGGAGTTGACACAAGGTCTGTTATATGGAAATGGAACAAAAAGGGTGTATCCTCCTACCCTCTGGAAACATCAGATACAATACTGTATGTCCCCTTCTTACTGAGTGTCAGACAGGATGCTAATGAAGTCTGTTCAAAGGCACCAGAGAAAATGGAGAGGAAACCAATCTGCAGCATGACATCACTTGAGTTTGAACTGTAACCCATCAGGCATTCACCATGTCTGAATCCTCACAGATAAGACACAGGAATGTGCACCTCATTACGTTAGGAGCCCATGCTTTAATCACTTTTGTATGAAACCACCAATAAAGCTGGGAAACACCCAACTGATGTCTATGACATCTTAACAGAAAGTATTTTAAGCCTTTCCACAGCTGCCCACCTTAGGAAATGAATGTCAAGGCATATAGTACACAAGGCGCTTTCTGGTAAAGATTATTGCAAAAAAAAAAAATATATATATCTGCATAACAAAAACTGGATAACTGAAACTATGATCATGAAGTTGTGATAAAAAATTATAATTATTTATAGAAAAAAAATCTACACATTGGATAACAAACATTTGGGTATAGGTTATAGTTTTGGGGACAAAGATACATTTGAATCACAAATAGAGAGATAAACCAAATGAACTAAAAAAATATAGCATAAAAGACTGGATAAAAAATTAGAGACAAAACGGAGAAAACTCCAGTGCCACCTCCCACTGACTGTATTGGAACACATGCAGGTGGTTATCAGCCTCAAACTGTTCTAATATGCAGTTTTCCTGAGGTAAAATGGCTATACCTGAAGGTAGCAAGAGCGGTTTTGGGGGTTTTCTTCTGTTGGCTGAAATATGCCATTGGACAAGATTTCCCTTATGCCATTTGCCTATGAGTGTACAGTATTAACATGTACAAAGACTGTGTATTCATAATCAGAATATGAAAAGAATCCTACTGTAATGGTAGTTTAGTAGTGGAGTTCCCTACAAAGACAAACTATGATGAATCAGGTTTACAAGGAAGGACTTAATGGACTTGACTAAGACATTCCTCATTGAATTTCCTGCTACATGACAGTCTGAATGTCAGTGATAGAGTTTACTCTTCCAAAGGCTATGGCAATACAAGTAGAGTCATCGGAATGGTAGGTGATTGGCTGGATCCCAGGAGCTTAGAACCCACAGTTTTACTAGAAAACATATAAATGACTTTTGTCAGTGGTAAGCAATCTTTGACAATTGACCAACTCTTTGATTACCACTACTTGTAATAGTGATTAACCCTAAATCTAAGAGGAATAGTTATGTCTTAGCAGAATGAAACACAGCCAAATAACGCTGGTGATGTGAATTTCTCATGTTCCAAATGATCCATATCTTCTCATGTGCACAGATTCTGATGGGACATGTTCCATGGCTATTGGCCAGTGTATTAATGGAAAACCCACATGACCCAATTTGTTCATGTAGAAGCAGAATGTTTTGAACAAGACCTGTAGTTGTCAGTTTTGGTACCAGCATGTGTATGGGTCAACGATCCATTAGATATGCCTGTATGCACCCAACTTATGGGATGTTTCTAAACAACTGGCTACAAAACTATGTGCAGATAGTTGCATTGACTAACATCCTCACCTAATTTCAGTTAAATTATTGACAACCTTGTCTAACTTCTGTGGGATTTCATACAAATTGCCAGACTAGATTGCCAGCTCTATGTTGTATTATATAAGAATTAAGATGCCCTTGTTTTTACGTTATGTCTCAATCTGCTATTGCTTTTATGGTATCAAGACTAGTTAAACCCCCACACCCTTTAATTCGATTTCTGTTAATCTTAATAAAATCAGACCACAGATGTTTTTCTTTACAGACAGGCTCTCCTTAACCCACATTAAATCCTCCCCCATTGAACTTCCACTGTAACATGGGCACAAATAACAAAAGAAGTGATGAAGGGTATCTGCAGGAATTCAACCTAGCTCATTAGAAAAACAAACCCCAGGAAATAGTCTTAGGTTTCCCCAACTAATATTATAGACCAAAGAGTGTGATTTGTCTTTCCCATGTTTGTAGAATGATGTAATAGATGAAATCTAATCCCCAGTAACCACCCAGATCCATAAAGTTACCTGAACCTACTACATTTGGTTTGAATTTATTTTACACACACAACGGCTCTAACTTGGTCACATGTGGTGTTTTTTTGTCACTTCTCCCTTCATATTATGCATAAAAAACCCTTAACTGAGCTATAATCTTGAACTCTACAATTTAGAGATGGAACACACTGTGACCATACTAATGGGAGTCTTGGCTATATTTTGCATGTTTAATGCAAGTTGTTGGATATTCAACAGATTGCATTGCATCATAATTAGACAGATCTTAGTGCAATTAGACCACACACACACATGGATAAATTACACTGATCACTCAGTAGAAGTATATGGAGTTCAGGTCTGTGTTATTTCAGGTTGACCACTGACATTACATACATACATTTTGGTGCAGCCATGGTTTTCAGGGTAACTTTATGTACATGCAATTCTCATTTTCAGTGGAACTTTATGCACAGGCAATGAATAATATTCCACTTAGATTGTAAGCTCTATGGGGCAGGAACCTCCTTCTTACTGTGTCTCATACCACATGGCACTTAGTCCCTGTGCATTAATATATATTTATTGTATTTATTTATTATAACACTTGTCCTCCCTGTGAGTAATTTTGTATTTTGTAAGATTGTACCCTTGTACCCCTGCGTACCCTTGTGGCACTTTATAAATAAAGACATACATATAGTTTCATCACAAACTTAAGTTTAGCTAGTCAACAAGTTATCACAAACAATAACAAAACCAATCCATAAACCAATGTGCACAAAAGTGCAAAAATCCACTAAGCTTTTGTGGTAGTGATTTTTTCCTTATAATTTTTGAGATGTAGATGGTTCATCAGTGTGTTTCCTCAACCCAACATTTTCTTCCTATAATGAACAACCTAGCCATATGTTATTCAGTATTGCAATTTGCACTTCATTTCCAGACTCAAGGTGAAGTCTCACAGTGACTTACAGCATTAGTGCAGCTGCTAAAACATGTTAGGTTGAGGAACTCATTAATTTATTATTATATATATAAAAATGTAGGAAAATAATACAACTATTAGTTAAACATATTAATTAATAAACATCCAGTGCAGTTTAGTGGATTATTATGTTGGCAACAGTTCCCCTTTAATACACTTTGAATGTATTTCTCAAAAAAAAAGACAAAAAGTTCTAGACAATATAATCATACACTCACGTGTATTGTGTGTTCTGTACCTACAGATGTATATATATATATACTATATAACATATGGTTTTTAAATGCTCTGGCAAAAAGAAATCCACTCTATAAACTAGGAAACAGAAATATTCTCTCCAATAGCCAAGCAAACCACTGCATTAACACATACCAAGTCCTACATTTACAAAGGTCCTGTGTAGGAACAATACAGTTACATGAGTTCACTAACATTGTGTTTTTAGGAACATGTACGGAAGGATGCATAGAATAACACTTTTTACTATAGAATCAGAGAATTTATTCACATGTGTTGCATGTGTTGCATTCAGTAACACAGAAATGATCCAGTGAAAGGGGCACAGAAATGTAATAGGTCTCACAGTAATTACACTCATTTCTCTCAAATAACTCTTGGCAGAAGCAGAGAGAAATTCACAGGGGTCAGTTGGCACTTACAGTTATCCTCTAAAAAAGGCAATATTATGCTTATGATTATATTCTTGTCCCCATGGCAAATGAAGAAGAAAAGCTTTGGAAATCTCTAAGATAAACTGTGCTGTGAGCACGATGAATAGCTACTCACCAAGTAGTATGAGGATGCTTAACAGACTCCACAAAAGATACACCTTCTTCAGCTCTCTGAGACAGCACATTAGCATCATTCTTGCAGCTTTTGCAGATAGACACAGAGAAGCACAGATGGACCAGGTCCTAGATTGTTGTGCAGTGTTATTTGTGGAAGTTAGTGCATCCCCTAAGGTCAGAGCCGCAGAGAGAGACTTTGTGTGTGTCTGTGAGTTTAGACCCAGGCAGCTATGAGGTGGAGTTTCAAATGTCCCATGTTTCAAATGATATGTTTTTGTACTCCCCCCTAGAATGCAATTACGTAGGGTTGAGAAGATTAACCCTTTACGGAGTTGACTAGTTCTCCTGAAATATACCATGTAAGCTTAATATATAAAGAGAAGGATAGAGATTTTTATGATAATCTTATATACTTTGCTATACTGATATTTATGTATATCCCAGAGAAATGTAAAGTTTGAAACAAACACTGGAGGCATATAGAAAACATGCGAGTACATCTTAAACATGAAGAACGGAAAATGTATTCAAACGCAGCATCCCTCTCTTTTAGTATGACAGTATATAATCTGCACAGTTATTCCTGTTATATTCACTGAAGGGAAGAGTGATACTATGGATTTTATTGCCCTTTAGTTATGATTATTTATAAAGTCGCACCTTATTCAGTCATTTATCACACTATCAGTCATTCGCCCACAGAGCTAACTAATTTCCCTATCAAAGTCACAGAGATGCTAGAGACAGTTTTAGGAACAGCCTACTGTAAAGCCTGTACGGACCAAGAGTTTGTCACAGGAGCTCATAGCTAATGGTAAAGAAGCAAGTCCTGGAGGGCTCATACATGAACCACTTGTACCTGAAACATTGGCTGGTGCAAGTTGTGCTCTGTGCATGTAATGGATTAAAAATTGGTTACAATGTGCAGAGACAGTTCATCACAGCACCATATGTCCCCTAATGCTCCAAATCATGCATTTCCTTAGTGACCACAAGGTAGAGATATTCCAGGGGACACCCACATGCTGACCCAAGGCTGGAACTAGGGGTAGGCAGAAGAGGCACCTGCCTAGGGTGCAACGGTGGGGGGCATCAGGCAGGTACCTCTTCTTTTACCTACCTCTAGTTCTGGACCCTTTCCTGCCACTGCAGTGGCCCCGCATCATGCGCTTGTGCACATGGGGGGGGGAGGTTGGTTAGGGTGGGCTAAGCTGACCAGGTTGCCTAGGGTGCCCGGTCGCCTTGGCTTGGCCTGTGCTGAGGAACAAAGGAGGCAGTGCATACAGAGTTATAAAAGTGGCCATACACGGGCCAATTTCAGCTGCCGTTATCAGTACCTTAGACCAATTTGGCAGCTTATCTGCCGCTGTATGGGCACCACTGACAGGCCTCCCCGACCAACATTTGGCCTAAAATTCGCCAGATCTCAATTGGGCAGGCTTGATTCTTCTGTTGGATCAGGGACCGCATTGGCTCATTGAAACGGTCCCCAAACCAACTGCGCCTGTGCCCGCCGTATTAATTTAGTAGTTTGGCCCTAGGGCCAAACGATCGAATTAGCCCATATGTAGGTATATTGGAAGAAGATCCGCTCTCTTGGCGACCTTGCTAAACAAGCAGATCTTAAAGTGTATGGCCACCTTTAGGGATAAGATGCTTGATATATTGCAAATCCGATCACTATAATTTTGCACAAGCATGGTTTTATGCATAATTAATCTTGCCAGGCTGCTCTAATTGCCTTTTATGAGGAGGTGAGTGGAAACCTAGAAATTGTGATGGCAGTGGATGTGATCTACTTAGATTTTGCTAAAACATTCGATACAGTATCACACAGGAGGTTACTGATTAAATTAAGGCATAAAACCTGAAAAATGATTTTTGTACTTTTATACAGAAATGGCTAAAGGTTAGATTACAAAGAGAAGTGGTAACTGGAAGATTTTATAATTAGACCAGTGTTGTTAGTTGACTTCTGCAGGGGTCTGTTATCGACCATTTGCTTTTTTTGTTTTTGTTTTACTGTTTATTAAAGATGTGGGCATTGAAAGTACTGTCTCTGTCTCTCTGAAGTTGAGCATAACTATAAATTCCATGCAGGACAGATGGACTAAAGTGTGTATTTTCTCCTTGTCTAACTCCAAAAGCCAAATTTTGCCTCATTTCATCATGCATATTTTCCCAACAAATTTTATATTTACTAAAAATAGTGAGTATTCTGGTTTAAGAAAAAAGTAGGGATTTTTCAACTTAAATAACATATCTGTGAAAAGCTATTAATGTATTTTCCCCATTGTAGTGTGGAACATTCTATAGAGATTTTATGCCATAAAGAAATTATATATGTAGGAAATTAACAGATGTAGATACTGAGAAGAAAAGGAGGCTGCTCTGTCTTTATAATGGCAGTTCTACAGCCTAACCCTGGAGAAATTTGTCTGAATGAAAACTCATTCTTGTACTCTTTAATTTTAAATTTCACCCTTTAGTAATTATGCCCCAGAACATGGAGAGTAGATGCTGATATTGGCGAGACACTACATGGTTGAAGAAGAACAGGGCTAAGCAAGAGTAAGGGAAAAGGAAATTGAACGTTAGGGACAATGAGTAGTGTGGAGGAAAATAGAGAGAAAGGTAGAGAGAAAGTAAATGTGTGTTTTACAGAAAAGTATCACACGATATTCCCAGCTGGCCAAAAATTCCTTTTATATTAACATATATCAAATTGGCACAAAGAAAGCATACAGAAATGGTCTCTTACCTACCTAATGGCACAACAATCTTTTATAGTGGCATCAGTCATGTAACACTGGCCCATTGTACTGTTTCATCCAGAGGATCTAGAATTGACTTTAGGGGGATGAACAGGACATCCAAATGTACTGCATGTAACAGATCCCAGCAAATGATCCAGAGGTTTGTGATAATGACAGCTACTTCCTTAGGTCAAATAAATAAACATAAAATAATTAAAACAAAAAATATAAATAATGAGAAGAGGCCTCCAGTCACAAGAGAAGGTTGGCCTAATGTAAAAAAACAAGACTGATTCATGTTGGTGTCCAATCAAAGGGATCACCAGTTTGTATGGGACCTTTTTAATCAATATTGCTTCCATCATATTTGTAACTTCTGAACAGATTGTACTCCCTCCCTGTAGATATTTTAAGCCTATTGCACCCTCCTATACCCCCTAAAGTAAGTAGCACTCTATTATTCTCATCTTTTCAGTTAACAAAAAATGTACACACTGGAAATGTATAAATAACTAGCATACACTGAGCCATGTCTGCTCCTCCTCCTGTAAAGTATGTAAGAAAACGCCCCTTGGTCCTCAGACTCCTTTATAGACTATTGCTTGTTAGGTTTTTTCATCAATTGTGTGAAACAAGCCTTTTCTTTCTTTTGCCTCCACATCAGTTTGGTCGAGGGATGCAATCCTTTCATTCATACGCACAACAAATGGTTAATGTTACAAATAAACTCTCCCAGAACAGCCTCAACTGGCAAACTCCAGCCTCGGCTGAGAATCTAGTTCCTCCACCCATAACAAAGTGTATTAATGAGAGAACTCTAGCTTTTTTTCCTAATAGCTGCCAAATTGCATCACAGACTAAATGGATCCATATGCAGAGTATGTGGGATTTTAGTTCTACTACACAACATCAGCAGTTCATCTCCTGAGCCACACTTAACTGTAACAATATGGCTTGTATTTATAAAGCTGTGTGGAATATTTTGTGCTCAAATATTGTATAAAAGTGAATATAAAATCATGGCTTAATTACTAAGATGTGCCATGTATTTTTATACACTTTTCAACTGTGCAATATTGTGTATAGCTTTTTTTTTTAATACTTTTGTACAGTATCGGCCCCTAATCCGGAAACCCATTATGCAGAAAGTTCCGAATTACGGAAAGGCCATCTCCCATAGACTCCATTTTAATCAAATAATTTACATTTTTATAAATGACTTGCTTTTTGTCTGTAATAATAAAGCAGTACCTTGTACTTGATCCCAGCTAAGATATAATTAATCCTTATTGGAGGCAAAACAATCATATTGGGTTTAATTGCTGCTTAAATACTTTTTTAGTAGACTTAAGGTAGGAGCTCTGAATTACAGAAAGACCCCCTATCCGGAAAACCCCAGGTCCCAAGCATTCTGGATAATTCCTGAAATAGGCCAGGCAAGCTGTGATTTAAAGCTTTGTTTATTAGCCCATGAGTGTACTGTGATTAACGGCAATAGAAACCTTACAGGAGGGTGCAAGTCATAAAAGAAAGGAAGCTAATGGTTTAATGAAGTCTACCCAACTAACCCTTTCCTTGTCAGCCCTATAAATACTAAAATAGAGCCTAGAAATGAGGGATCTACATCACTTAGCACTCTGTAACTTTAGTGTCAATGTTATAGAGTTTCTAGGAGTAATGTAATAAAGGGGCTACAAGGGGAATGCCACCCAAACACAACTAAAGCTTTTTGAAAAGTAAACATAATTTCAAGCAACGTTGCAATATACACCAATTAAAACAATATGCATGATTTTTAATGAAATAATATGATATGGAACAGTTACCTAAACCTTGTCCCCTGTTCTCCTACTTAAGAAGGAACAGTAAATGGAAAAAAAAAATGGAACAGTATTCAATTGTCCTTAGCCTGCCTTCAGCCTGCATCCTCCAAATCCCACAGTTCCCTGCGCACGCAATGTCAATAAGGAAAGGAACATCACAGTGCAATGCATTGTGGGTTATGTAGTTCCTGCATGCCGTCTGCAATCTGTGGAGAATTACAATTTGTAACATCGATGTTTTAGTCACTCCTCCCCTGCCAGGATTTCAAATGATGAGAGAAAGAGAAGAACTGCTTAGCAGCTGGATTTTAGCATATAAAAATGGTATTTATTTATACTTTTTGATATTTATTCATATTTTTTGAAGGAACAGATTACAGTAATAGGTATATTAGGGATTTCTGTATTGTGTGGGGCTCTTTAACAAATTTTGCTTTGGAGGCCAGAGTTCCCCTTTAAGTTTGCTTCTTGTCTAGTAACCCATAGCAGTGAATCAGCAGACAGTCAGCTGCTTGGAAATAAACACATATGATTGGTTGCTATAGGGTTACCATACATCTGGGTTTCTATGGACACATTTTCTTTTTGGGCCCCTGTCCAGGCGTCCGGACAGTGTTTAAAAAATCTGTGTTTTGTCTAGGCTTTGTGCTCCAACCTGTATGACACACACATTCCTGCATATGTGCAGGGCTGAATTAACTGTCCCTCCTGGCTGGAGACTAAAAATAAGTGTGGTGTGGTTGCAAATGTGAATCCAATCACATTGCATGATTTGCATCACCTGATCCTGGCATCACATTCATCCTCCCTCCCTGAGACTGACTTGGGGGATCCAATCGGGCATTTGGCTGCTATATTGGCTTCCCCTTCTTCTGATGACACCGCACACGTGATGCAAACATGCTATATAATAAATAATCAGCCCACTACATTGAATTAGTTGGACAGCACTGCTGTAAGAAATGGTCATTCTTACCTAGTAATACAGGTATGGGACCAAAAGGTTCCGAATTACAGAAAGACCATCCCCTTATAGACTTTATTTTAAGGAAATAATTCATATTTTTAAAAAAATATTTCCTGTTTCTCTTTAATAATTAAACAATACCTTGTACTTGATCCCAACTAAGGTATAATAAATTCTTATTGTGGCAAAACAATCCTATTGGGTTTGTTTAATGTTTAAATGATTTTTAGCAGACTTAAGGTATGCAGATCCAAATTACGGAAACACCTCTTATCCAGAAAACCCCAGGTTTAGAACCCATTATCCAGAATGCTCAGGACCAAGGGTATTCTGGATAAGGAGTCTTTCTGTTACTTGGATCTTCATACCTATCTACTAAAAATTCAATAAAACATTAATTAAACCCAATAGGAATAGTTTTCCTCCAATATAGATTAATTATATCTTAGTTGGGATCAAATACAAGGTACTGTTTTATTAGTACAGAGAAAAAGGAAATCAGTTTTAAAAATCTACATTATTTCATTAAAATGGAGTATATGTGAGATGGCCTTTCCGTAATTCGGAGCTTCTGGATAACGGGTTTCCGGATAACAGATCCCATATCTGTACTACCCTCTGTGGGTCATGACCTAAGTGTTGTCAGTTGGAAGCACCACTAGTAACTTATTTGGACTTTATAAATTTATGATGATGATGATGGTGAATCACCCAGCTTAGTTGGAGATTACTGTAGATTTTGGACATCATATATCAATGGAAAGTGATTAACTACAGATAGTAGGCATTTAGACAGCTGCTGCAAGTAGAGATAATCTACCCCATGTAACATAAACCTCAGACTAGTGGTATATAGCACATTTGGAAAGAATCGTACAGATAAAAATGCCCCTCCCTGCAGAATGCTGCTTCCAATTAACCTATTGATCTCGGATTTTTTTTCATCTGGCTCATTCTGAGCTTTATTTCTTTTGCTCTCTTATCAAAGTTCCACATCTATGGTATGGGTGTGGCTGCCGTAGGTAGTATGTAGTCACTTCCTGCAGGTGCTGCTCACATTGTCATAGTAGGAATGTGCTTTCTGACGTAAGGAAACAGCGCTGGTGCTTATATTAACATTCTGAAGCAATATGTCTTTTGACTTAGTTATATACAATAAAGCTAGGAGAATAGTTTCATGTAGCATATTTGTACATTTTTTGTCCAGTTTAAGACAGATTCATTTAGTATTTGCATGATTTCCTTGAGCCAAACTGTGTATCCTCCCAATCCCAATCACTCTCCCTCCCACTCTATTTTCTCATAGACATGTCTTCCTACAATTATTTGAGATTTTAATGGATGTGCAGTCAGTTCCCAGCCAAAGGAAATCCTGATTCTGTAAGGATAAAAATAGTCATTTACTGCCTGTTGTGAGTAATTGCAGTCAGTGCCGAGAATTCAGCCACACCACACCTTAACGCAAATCTCTTTCTGTCAGATTGTCACTGACTCTCCTCCTCTCAGTCTCACCATCACTCTTCTAGAGCCCTCTCCCCATAATCTCATTTCATAACATCTCTACATTTTCTGATGTATGTCTGATTTGACCACAACATGTGGTGCCAAATGGAGCTGATCCAATTGTTCCCCACCACCAGTCCAATAGCCAGATGATAACATCTGCATATGCAGGCAGGACAGTGGGATGCTGTATGCAGGCCTGTTGGGTGAGGACCACATAAATGTGCAAATGTAGTCCTTGCCAGGCAGGATTTTCAAACCTGTCTGATAGATATCTTGACAATTGTTGGTCAGGTTTTGGGAAGGCTGTCAGGCAGGCACCATACAAGAGCATATAAGCTGCTGATTCGTTCTGGAGTGGCCAAATCAGCAGCCTAATCTGCCCATGTATGGCCAGCTTTATACTTCTTTTGGGTATCTAGCCTTGCACACCTTTGTGCCACTCAGATTACTCGACCATGACTGCAAGGCTAAAACAGGTTTTTCTTGTCCTCTAATCACATAGGGGCAATTGATTCCTAGTCAGTTCTTTGTCAACTGACCAAAAACAAAATGTCAGCAACCACTTGAAACACAGACTGGGAGAACTTGCTATGGGAACGAGATTGAAAGAAGGGGGTGGATTGCAGGTATAAACACTCATAGAAATCTCATCAAATTAAATGGATGTATACCTTTAAAAAAGGTAAATTTAAAAGGTGTGATTTGTGCTGAAATCTCTGCAACCCTACTCTGGCTGTTTTATTGAAATTTGCAATACATGTGGGGCTGCAGTCATTTCAGCATACCATGCATTGCAATTTTATAAACATGTAATACAGGGTATTTAAATATGGAATATTGGAAGAAGGCATACCCCATATAGGAATTCAGTTGAACTTAAGCACCTTTTTCAGAATTGGGATTTGGACAAATCCTTACTAACTGTACTGAATGCAAACCCTTACATTTAGGGGCTTTAAAATGATAGATATTTGGCATCATTACTGTCTTTGGCAACCAAAGCCATATATGAGCTCACATGAGCTAGAACTTTTATGATCACAGGTCTTACTGTCTTACTATATAAAATCTTTTTTCATATTAGAGAATAGTTCATTATTATTTGGGAAATGTACTTAATACCCGAATTCCACCATGAAAGATATATACACTGTATACTTTCCTGTATTTTTTTTAACTTTGTTATTACATAAATCTGAGTTTATCAGTTTAGCTGCTGACCATAGTGACCTCATCCAGACATGGAAGTTCTGCCTCCAAATGTCTGTAGAGTGAAGGGTTAGTTTCACATTCCCCTTTTCCGCTGGAATGGGTGTAACAAGGGAGAGGGTCTCAAAGTGAATAGAAGGAAGTAGGAAGCTGGTAAACAGGAATGTTGAAATATTAGCAGTAGGACAAATGCCAAAAAAATGTTTTTTTTACACCAGCCTTATATCAGTCTTATTTCAAAAGTATGTGTGTTAGAAGCTGATATGTATGATATTGTATATTTGATGTTTTTCACTGTGATATTTTGCAAAAAGGGTTGGGACCTAATACAGTATATCACTTAAATGCTTCCACCCCATGTACATTCTACAATGTACCCACAAGCTAGACTATAAGTTTTGCAGATCTTCCTGTTGATTATTGACACCATTCTAGTAGCTTTGAAAACCAAACCCCTAGACTTGAAATTAATATTTGGTTTTGGATATAAACAGACAGTGAACCCTTTTTCAACATGGTGGGTTGATTATACAAAGGCTTTTCAGTGGACCGCTGACTCCTTTGACTTTGCTCATTTGGACTAGTAAGTCTGTAGTTTTGTCCTGTTTAGTGCAATAAATAATATAAAATTAGATATTTCCTAATTAAAACAAACCCTATTCATTGAACCAATGTTGAAAAGGGTGTATACTGTCTTATTAATAAAGGGCCACTCTACTATCCTCTTTTTTAGCTTCCCTTTCTATTTGTCTAACAAATAATAACAATAATTTGTCTAATAAAATTTGTCTAATAAAAGTTGAACTTTTAATTTTCAATGTGTTAGTTGTAATTCTTTGCCAGTATACCTTGTTTGTTATATCCACCCTCAATAAAAACACATCTGGTCTCCTTTCATAGAGAGTTATATGCCATTATATAACATTAGCTAAATGGTGACAATTCCAGATACTCAACTGTTAATATTTTATTTTTTATCACAAATTATATGAAAAATAGACAGTAGATAAAACAAAACAAAAAAAAAAAATTAAAGGACAACAAATGCTTTCAATATTCCTTGGCTATTTTGTATTTACTTTAAAAATAAGGGTGCTGTCTAGGGTCTTGTAGCTAGAAGCCCATGTCACTTAGGTTAGAGCCATCCATACCACTAAGACACCTTTTATGTTTCCCCTTAGCTGCCCTCTTTCTCTACGTCCTTGCTGTATAATATGTTAAATGCGGTGTGGATGAGAACAGTTGGAGGAAGAGGGCTACATTGGATATATCTGAAAGATGAGTTATGGTTTCCTGGTGAGCTGAGTTAAGGTTTCATGGTAGGGCTGTAGGTCAGGGGAAGCAACACATCAGCCCTATGTCATAAGAATAATGTATAATGTTTATTCAGTGCTTAACCTGTTATTTCAATGATCTTAGGTCACTAGATGTTATAAAATGAGCTCCCTTTCTCTAACCTACCTATCTGTCCCAAAAGGCTTCAGTTAGCAAAGCCAAAAACCATTCTATCACTAACTAACCAAGACCCACCCGCCCTACATTCTTCCCTCGCATCACATATTAGTCTGTCTTGCTATCCTTTGATAAGTAGGGTTGCACATATTAAAAAAGCACAAATGTTTATTTAAAGAGAACGAGAACCTCAAAATCCTCGTTTCATAGAAATTTTCATGTGCTTACAAATGAACTCCCCTGAAAACCTCTAAAACCGCAAATTAAATAAAAATTGTTACAATTTGCCTAGCATAGCGCCCATTAATTTCTACATGAAAATGAATCAGCTTTTAGATAATATAGTTTTGTATTGGTGTTTTTCTGTGGTTTTTACACTTTGGAAATTTAAAAAAAAAAAAAAAAAAAAAAGTAAATCTGGCCTATAATTTATACCTAATAAAATATTCGCATGGCAAGCTTGATAAAATATAGCAAAACTAGCAATTATATAAAAACAAAAGCAATATATGTAACTATATATCTTGTTGTTTCTATTAAGAAACATTTATTAAGGACAGAAAGTGCTGAAGGGAAACCACTTACTAATTTTATACTTAACAGTAAATAAATACAGTGAAAACAAGGTTCCAAACATTACTAACCATTGGGAACAGGGCAGAATTGCCCATGGACACATATAATTATATATTTCAGCACTGAAAGAAAAAATAACTCAGGATGTATTGTTCAATTCATAATCACCTTTGAAGGGGAGGTGGTATAGGTTGTAGAGGATAGGGGTAACATTCTCTTTATGACTGGGGATATGGGTATTTGGAAGCAAGCTAAGCCATATACACATGGATTTTGCAGAGGAGACCCAAGGGCACTGCTGTCATTACTCACATCTGCAATGTAAAACATAAATAAAGCTGCAGCACCCCGTTATTGGCAACTTTATTTATAAATTTAATTATAATTATTGTTTCTTATTCCCTTGTGTTAAGGTGGCCATTCACAGGCCAATTGTAGCTGCCGATATTGGTCCCTTAGACTACCCGTAGGTGGGGGATATTAGGAGAAGATCCACTCACTTGGTTACCTCACCAGGCGAGCGGATCTTAACGTGTATGGGCCACCTTTATGCAGTACTTTACAGAGATTGTACTGTCATTCTGTTATCATCAGTCCCTGCCTTAAGGTTCTTCACCGGATCTTCACCCGATATCCCCACCTACGGGTGGGCGATATCGGGTAGCAAGTAGCTAAAAAAAAAATAATCCAATCGTTTGGCCCTGGGGCCAAACAATCGAATTACATTTGCGGCCACGGGGCAGTCGGTTCGGGGACTGGATTTTCTAACCTGGCCGATCGAGATCTGGCCAATTTCAGGCCAGATATCGGTCGGCCAGGCCGCTCGGTTCTGCCCATACACGAGCCGATTAGCTGCCGAAACAGATTCACACACAATAGAGGCAATAATATCAAGACCCAGTTATAGTCTGTATATTATTTGGCTGTGGGAGGAAACCCACACAGTTGGCATGGAAAAACCTACAAACACCAAGCAGGTCAAACCTGTATCCTCAGCACTGGAAGGCAACAATGCCAACCTCTGAGAAAGTTTGCTGTAACTGTTTTTAATTCTCCCTCTCACTTTTTTAAAATGTAGTTATGTTATAGAAATATAATCACTTTGGTACAGGTCTTGTGACTTATAACAATCAATTAGCAAGTAGCATTTATATCACCAGGGCGATACGAACCTGCAGCCACCTGAAATAAGCAAATTGTGCTCTTAAGTATGCCTGTGAGAGCATAGAATAGGCTAGGTTTAGCATCATTATACATATCCTGAGAAACTTCCCTGTTAGGAACAATGTAACCACTCAAATATTTAGGAAGTGAACGACTGACCTTTTGTAAAATATAACTACTTGAATCCAGTGCATATGGGGTTGACATCCAGCTGGTATTTCTTTTTTTAGGCCTGGCTTAAACAAAATGATGCTTAATGCCAAGGTTATTAATAGAAATGAAAGCTTAAAAAAGCAATAGGACAAGGTGGCAACTCTATATGGTGGTCATGCTGGGCTGTCTCTTTGCAGAGCAGATACACAATTCTTTAATACAGTAAGAAATGCTGTTTTAAGGTAGGCTGAGATTTGACAGTTAAAGGCATTTGGCAGAAGTAGTACTTAATAAAACATTACAAGCTACTTTAGAGCTCATAGTATGCTTGTGATGATTGGGATGTCATGCTGTATTATTTACATTGTATTTTGCAAGTCAATATTTAAAAGAACATGATAACAACTTGCATGTTTGTTCAGGTTGTGCCAAGCAGCGACCTTTCCAAGATATCACTTTATTTTAGCAAAGAGCCAAGGGCTGTCTACATTTATAGTGATACTAATATTCTCCATACCTAATATATTACATCTGTCCTAAAAGATAATGCGTGTTCATTTATTAATTTAGGAAAATGATCCACGTTACATATTTCCGTGTGGTAAGTGTATGTGAACCTTTGCAGTAGGCAACTGGGGGGTGGCGCCATGTCCAGTCGCAAGGAGAGCCATGAGGGGAATACACGCGCCGACAGGACACTGTGAAATTTTTTTATACTGTATATGTGACAAACCCCAAGCAACTGAATGTGAGTGCATTGTGTTATAAACTTTTTTTTATATATAGTAAACAATATTATACTATTGGAATTTCTTTGCATATACAGTATCTAGTAGAATTAAGTCTAAAACTTAACTTAAATTAAGTCTAAAACTTTGCATATCTTTCACTGAAGTCCGAGGATGCACAGATAGCAGAGGGACCTGCTTGACTGAATACTACAGGCAGTATTCTAACCATTGGTTTGTAAGTTGGCATTTCTACTGACTGGTGGAGGTTTCAGATTACACACAAGGGGAAATACAAGTTTAATATTTTCTATAACACTGGGTGTTGATTTGGATAATTAAAAATATTACATTATATGAGCTCCTGATTTCTCCGTTTTTGCCATAGGCACTGATCTATTTTTATAATGTGATTCAAATCAGAGATGTTGGTGGCCCTGCCCTGCCTGGCCCAAACTCCTTTCACAACATTTCTAACCAACTTGTGGTTCATGGTAATTGTCTTGCTGCAGGACCCACTTTCTCGAGTTTCACTGATGTATACCCCAATATTATCCTAAAGAATTTGCTTGTTATAATTTAGAAATCATATTTTCTTCCATCAAGCTGTCCTGGTCCAGAGTCAAACCACAGATTATATTAGGTTCTTATGCTGGAATGCAGTTTTTGCCTTTCTCCCAACATAATGCTTCAAACCAAAAAGTTATATTTTGGTCTTATCTGTTCAAAAAACTTTCTTCCAGTAGCCTTGTGACTTATCCACATGGTCTTTAGCAAACTGTAGATGGGCAGCAATGTTCTTTTTGGATATTTGTACACAATTTCTGTGACAGTGGACTTGCAGAGTTCATAACTCCAGTTCTGTAACCATCTGCATCCTGGTGAGCATCAATAACTGTGCCTTTGAAGTCCTTAGAAATCTCCTTTGTGCATGCCATGAAACACTTCCACAACCCTATGATGTTAAGATCAGATATAAATCGTGAAAACCAAGATTTCTGTTCTTTATGTAGTGGGGGGAAGGATTTGCCCACCCCAATTGAGGTATGTCCCCAGGAAGGGTTCAGCCAGCTAAAGGAGTTGGTAGTGTATCATGTCCCTTGGCAGTTCAGTATTTGACCAGGGGGTGTCGGGGTTCCCTTGTTTATAAAAGTGGAAGCCACCATGTGGCTCTGTCTCTTTTGGTGCCCATTCGCTGAAAAAGTAGGTGTGCTGAAGGGTTTGGGATGGATGTATGTTCCATTTGTTAGCAAGTGCAAGGAAAAGATTTGTTATAAATCACTCTATTAGTATTTGTATGAATAACAACTAATATAAGAAAGTACTTGAAGCATTTACTGATTTGATATTGTGCCATCGGAATTATGCACTGAGTCACTGATTGTGACGCTATTCCATTAATAAAGAGGTTATTTTGCAAAATCTGTTTTGGGGTGGGATACAGTGTGATTAATCCTTCCTCCAACAGTAAATAGGGGGTTAATCTGAGATAAGAGTTACATATAACACATGCCCTACTAGGAGTTTCCGGTCGCTGAGACCAATTTGGCCAGATCAAATGTACTATCTTTGGTAATAGAGATCTTAGGTGCCTCTATGTCCAAAAACCTGTTACATTTAAATAAGGCAGGGCCACCCACATTCACAGGTGATTATGATTCCGTTGATTAAAACATATGTAGGGAGGCAGTGAGTGCCTGTGTCTCCCTCTGCATTGTTTCTATGGAGGGAGTGGGAAGTATCCCCTCCCCCGTGTGCTGACAGGGAGGAAGGCCTGAAGAGGAAGTGCTGGGAGAGGAGCAGAGAGTAAGGTGAAGGTGTGTGAGATCCCAGAGAGTACTGTGTGTGGAAAGTTAGGGGAAACCCCAGTGGCATAAAACACTCAGTATCACAGTTATTTAAAGGTACAGTGTCCTGCAAATAAACGTTATCTCTGTGTGTGATTGTAGATCAAAGAAGTTCCCAGGGATGGGTATTACAGGCCAGACTGTCCTGACCCTGGCTGAAGGCATGCCTGTTTCCCATATAGCAGAAGCACAGGACTCCTGTATCGCCAAAAAGAGGGAAATTGGTGCAGGACTCTCTTGATTCAAAAAAATCCAAATTTTGGATTTTTAAATTACCAAGGGTGTTTTTTTTGTCGCCCCTGGTAACTTCTAGGGTGCTATCGCCTGATGTGGCTTTCTTACCTTGTCTCATGGCAGCAGCTCCTTGGCTGGTTTAGGTACATAAAAAATCTGATAAATGCATAGGATTTTCTACCTTGCAAGAACCTATTTATTAAACTCAAACTGAACAGGGGAATATACTGTCCCTTCAACTTCACTAAGGACTTTCTTATACTGTATATTGGTGAGTGTTAACTTATGGCACTTGAAACTGAATGTCACATTCAATTATTAATACCACCCTATGCATTCTATACAGTCTCTGGCTTTCCTTCACTGGTCATCTCATGGTTTCATCTCCATTATTATCATACCACACCTAATAGCATGGCTGTTGTACACATGCACCCATGAAAGCAAGAGATACATATAACAATTTCTGCATATACTGCATCCTACAGAGGCTCCTATTTCGCACATAGACATTCTTGTTAATTGTTTTGCATTAGCCCATATCCCTGCCCTAATCCATATGTCCTGTCACTGCTCTATGTTTCCTCTGTGTAAAGTATCCATCGCAATTGAGGATGTTACAGAATCTACACTGAGTGGATTTTGTGTTGTTTATTCCATTCTGCCTTTCACTATACACTGTCACCTGATGTGATGAAGTAGAGAAGAATTGTCAGGGAGGAAATGCATGCAATGTAACAAAAAGTGGCTTCTGAGATGTTTCCTTATCTGCACATCCCAGAAGAACGAGCTGTTTCCTGAGCTGGATAAACACCATTCCTTTTCTTGCAACCACACTTACCCTGTTTCCCAGCTACACCCAACTGATCTCACTCCACTGAGCCCCCAACCCTGCATGAATATGATGAGTATCAGGAAGCCCTTAAATTGATCACAACACTCCACACATATACATACCGGTATGGTCCAAAAACATTTGATCATGAAACCATCACAGTGGATTTAAAGTAAAGTAATCAAAATGTGATTAAAGTGTAGGCTTTCAGTTTTAATTCAGAATTCTCATATCAGTGATTTTACTCATCATATCAGCTATGAGCAAATTTTTTTGCCAGGCATGGATTTGCAGCAAAATTCTGCATTAAACCATTGCAAAAATTGGAAAAAATACAGCAATAGACAAAAAACGCCCATAGAATTTAATGCATTTAGAGTAAGAAAAAACACCCATTGACTTTAGTGCATTTGAAGTGACTAAAAACTGAATCAGTGTATTTGGAGTGAGAAAAAAACGCCCATTAATCTGCAAAAGCCATATATTTACAAGTTAATTTTTGCTCAGTTATTTGCATGTAATATACAGTATGTTAGGAAGGAGGTTTTTGAAATAATAATTTATAGATGAACACATTCAGAAACATTCAGTCTCAGGACTTGATATTAAAGTTTATAGCTAAATGTGTGGTTCAGCGCTGCCCTCAAGTGGCCATAGTTAAATTGGCACTCTAGCTCTGTGTTTTGGCATACTGCCAGAACAGAGTCCTATTCAGTATAACAGCAGGACTGTGGTCTCTTGGTGTTGGTATGACAGTTATATTATTATTAAATTACATCTTTTGTATTTTAAATATAAAACTTAAATAAAATGCCTAGTTAATAATGGTTATAATATCTTCTGTTTTAACATTTGTTATCAAAACAATCAGTTTCTGGGACAACAAAGTTAATACATTTCCTCAAAGCAAATTTTACACTTTGGAACAACTTTTCTCAGATACAAAAAACAACAGAAATGGTGCTAAAATTATACTTTATGAATGAATTACAAAGGCATGAATAGACCATCTGGTATGGATAAAAAAAGGCAACTTTAATCTTTGAGGCAAAGGCGGTGGCATAACTAGATGTTCCTGGGCCCCTTGGCAAATTCAGTGTCTTATTAATTAGGGCCTTACTGGCCTCTCTACATTCCTAGGCCCCCCTGGAACCACAAGGTCTGCTTGTTCTGTATTTACATCCCTGGCAAAGGCGATGGAAACACAAAAGTATGTAATGTAGAAGTAAATCAACATTTTTTTTGTTTGTATGTTTATTTATCAATATTAAAAAATTTAAAAAATTGTTCAGTTAAAAAAATGAAAATATGTTTAGGTTATAAAGGGCAAAGATTTATTCTCATTGGGATATACAACAGAGGCTGCAGTGTCTGACGGCTCACATAGTAGCAGTCTGCAAAAACACATTTTTAGTGGCGGACAGAAAGTTAAAGTTAAGAGGATCAGGTATCCGGGCCCTGATGGCATACACCCAAGTAATTTCTACTCATTGGTACCAATGGACTGAAAGAACTATGATAGTACGGGTATCTGATAAATTTGTTATCCAAAAAGATCCATTTTTCTAATAATAAAACCGTACCTTGTACATGATGGTAACTAAGCTGCATTAATCCATATTAGTAGCAAAACAATCCTATTGGGTTTATTTAAAATTTAAATGATTTTTGATTAGTAGACCTAAGATATGGAGATCCAAATTACTGAAGTATCCCTAATCCAGAAAATCCCTGCCCCAGGCATTCTGATAAATAGACCTGTATTTAAAACTAGTGTACCATCTACATCGCCTTACATTTGTACGGAAGAGCAGTAGGGCCACCAAAAAAAAAAAAATCCGGTGAATTATGACTTTTAAAAGTCATAATTATGAGATTAAAAGTCATAATTATGACTTTAAAAAGTCGAAATTATGACTTTTAATCTCATAATTATGACTTTAAAAAATTGAAATTATGATTTTTAATCTCATAATTATGACTTTAAAAAGTCGAAATAATGACTTAATCTCATAATTATGACTTTCAAAAGTCGAAATTATGACTTTTAAAGTCATAATTATGACTTTTTAAAGTCATAATTATGAGATTAAAAGTCATAATTTCGACTTTTTAAAGTCATAATTATGAGATTAAAAGTCATAATTTCAATTTTTTAAAGTCATAATTATGAGATTAAAAGTCATAATTTCGATTTTTTAAAGTCATAATTATGAGTTTAAAAGTCATAATTCACCGGAAGTTTGTTTTTTTTGGTGGCCCTACTGCTCTTCCGTACATTTGACATCTATATTGGAGAAGTCATTTTGATGAATGATGAGAGATCATGTTCAAGAATATGTACAGGAGGAACGCATTGTAATTAGTAATCAGCAGGGTCTTCAGGCAGGTCACCATAAGCAAATGTGCTTGCTTTAGAAAATATTGTGCATAGGGAGCTGGGCAGTGCTATTGCAGAAGGTGAGGGTTGCTTATACTTTGCCAAGGCTTCAGGTACAGTGTTATTTAAAAATCTTAGTTTTTTATATCAGGCCTTAGTCTTCATGGTTCTTTTTTAAGTGTGCCAAAGGGTTCTTTACTAGGCCCAGTTTTATTCAATATGTTTATTAATGACGTGGAGGAAGCTGATTTCATACTACTATGCAGAACAAATGAATTCCTCCAGGATTTCTAAACTTTGCAGGGACTCAAAATCTGGGTGCTGTGAAGGCACATTTATTAACATTCTGATTTTCTTGGTTTTTTAAGTTTTTTTGAAACCACTGCAAGGCCCACAAATTGGGTAACAACGCAAGAACACCACCTAGATTTTGTTCTTCAGATATCAGAAGAGATTTAATTTTACATCGATGGGGAGACAATGTACAAATGAAATATTGTACATAAAACCTCCAAGTTGTTTACATTTCCAAAGGCCCCCACTGCCCCCATATCTTGTCCAATCAGAGTCCAATATTCCTCTGTTATCTATCCATCATTCACGAAGCTTCTCCTAACATTTGACCATCCGTAATATCAGAAGATTCTGCACTTTCCAAAACAACATGTGACATCTGGGGCTCTTCAATAGTGTGGGGTGACGATATATGATTCAGCATGTAGCAATTAATCATTCCTTATCTGTAAACAACTTACATAAAATGATCAAAACAACTTATATTAACCCTTTAAGTGCCATGGGACGTAGATTCTACGTCCAAGGCACTAAAGGACCAAAGTGCCATGGGACGTAGAATCTACGTCCAATGGCACTGTCGGGTTTACAAGCGCTGCGCTCGCTTTTAAAGCAGCGCAGCGCTTGTAAACCCCTCAGATCCCCCTAGGCAACGAGCAAACATAGACATACTCACCGATCCGGGTCCCCGAGCCGCACCGATCGCGTCGCCAGCCAATGACAGCAGTGGACACGCGTTGATGACGTGTCCACTGCTGTCCCTTTAAATAGCGCCGCCTACTGTCGGCTCCCTCACTCCTGCTGCGCACGTTGGACAAGATGGAGCTCCCCTGCTGCCTTCCTGCTGGATTGATCGCCCCTGATCGCCCCTGATCGTCTGCCTGCCTTGGGTAAGCTGAACTACAACTCTCTACCACTGTTTATTTTGCTTATTTCTATCTCAACTGTCTAAAAAAATTTTTTTTTTTTTTTTGCATTTTTTCTTCTATCTTTGTCATTATTACACTTTTGTACACATACACACTTATTTACAACTTTCCCAAGCACACACAGACACTTACACACACACTTACACTTACACTTTTTTTTTTTTTTTTTTTTTTTTTTTCTTTCTTTCTTTCCTTTTCTTTCTTTCTTTGCTTTCTTTGGCAGTCTTTTTTTTTACTAAAACTTTATTTCTGATCTTGCTCTATAATTATCTGATTTATTTGGTTGCATTTTAGTGTTTTTTTGGCATTTTCATAATTGATTTCTGTTTTTGAATTATTCTATTGCACTGTAACTTTTTTTATTGCTATTTGGTGCTGAATTTGCAGTGACGTTGGTGGATCCAGGGCTCTGACCACCGATTTCATTGCAATTATTGTTCTTCTGTTGGTTTAGGTGGTTTTATTGGATTTTACAGATTTTATGGTGTTTTATCTTTGCATTGTTCTTTATTGTGTGTTTAGTGCCCCCAAAAAGGTTGCTTTTGCAGTGACATTGGTGGATCCAGGGCTCTTACCGATTTCATTGCAACTATTGTTCTTTGATTGCTTTTAGTGGTTTTATTCCATTTGATTTCAGTTGTTCTAGAAAGGTCCATAGGTGCTAAGATTGTTCTGGTAGTTTCTATTGCCAAGGGTTAGGCTGATGCCACACGAGGCGTAGGGCTGATTTTTTCAGCAAGTGGAAAAACGCTTGCCGAAAATTCAGCCCTACGCCTGCTACTTGTTCCTGCACCCGAATGAATGGGATACGCTCGGGTGCAGGCACGTGTAGCCGATATACGCATGAAAACGCGAGACTTTGCATTCTCACGCGTTTTCATGCGTATATCGGCTACATGTGCCTGCACCCGAGCGTATCCCATTCATTCGGGTGCAGGCAAAAAAAAAGGGGTGCATAGAGTGCAGCCCCAATATTATGCATTTTCAGGTTTGGCGGCCATGTACTTATGTGCAACCAGACATAGGTATCGTTTTATTCAGGGGAACTTGCAGATTGATGGTTAGTAAGTTTTTGGTAGTTGCCATGGAGATTTTGGGGAGAAATCTAGGTTTTTTATCTGGTTTTTCCTTGATTTCTGACCAAAATCTAGGTTTGTATCTGGTTTTTCCTTGATTTCTGACCAAAGCGCTGACTTCTGCAAGGGACTACAGCCGCAATTTTCCATGTAGATAGAGAAGAGTGGCGTCTCTGAATAGCTGAAGGTGTGCACTTTTCGTAAATATATAGATTGTGGGGGTTATCTCACAGGTAGGGGGGGTTAACACTGAAAAACTGCAGGTAGTGCACATAGAGCGCAGCCCCCAAAATTTCAACTGAAATTGCCCTTATGCATTGCCCCTGTTTTGGGGCATTTGGTGGCCACGTCTTTATGTGCACCCATACATATGGGGTATCGTTTTATTCAGGGGAACTTGCAAATTGAGGTTTAGTAAGTTTTTGGTAGTTGCCATGGAGATTTTGGGGAGAAATCTAGGTTTGTATCTAGTTTTTCCTTGATTTCTGACCAAAGCGCTAACTTCTGCAAGGGACTGCGGCCACAATTTTCCATGTAGAAAGAGAAGAGTGGTGTCTCTGAATAGCTGAAGGTGTGCACTTTTCGTAAATATATAGATTGTGGGGGTTATCTCACAGGTAGGGGGGGTTAACACTGAAAAACTGCAGGTAGTGCACATAGAGCGCAGCCCCCAAAATTTCAACTGAAATTGCCCTTATGCATTGCCCCTGTTTTGGGGCATTTGGTGGCCACGTCTTTATGTGCACCCATACATATGGGGTATCGTTTTATTCAGGGGAACTTGCAGATTGATGGTTAGTAAGTTTTTGGTAGTTGCCATGGAGATTTTGGGGAGAAATCTAGGTTTGTATCTAGTTTTTCCTTGATTTCTGACCAAAGCGCTAACTTCTGCAAGGGACTGCGGCCACAATTTTCCATGTAGAAAGAGAAGAGTGGTGTCTCTGAATAGCTGAAGGTGTGCACTTTTCGTAAATATATAGATTGTGGGGGTTATCTCACAGGTAGGGGGGGTTAACACTGAAAAACTGCAGGTAGTGCACATAGAGCGCAGCCCCCAAAATTTCAACTGAAATTGCCCTTATGCATTGCCCCTGTTTTGGGGCATTTGGTGGCCACGTCTTTATGTGCACCCATACATATGGGGTATCGTTTTATTCAGGGGAACTTGCAGATTGATGGTTAGTAAGTTTTTGGTAGTTGCCATGGAGATTTTGGGGAGAAATCTAGGTTTTTTATCTGGTTTTTCCTTGATTTCTGACTAAAGCGCTTACTTCTGCAAGGCACTGCGGCCACAATTTTCCATGTAGAAAGAGAAGAGTGGTGTCTCTGAATAGCTGAAGGTGTGCACTTTTCAGAAATATATAGTTTGTGGGGGTTATTTCACAGGTAGGGGGGGTTAACACTGAAAAACTGCAGGAAGTGCACATAGAGCGCAGCCCCCACATTTTTAGCTGTAATTGCCCTTGTGCATTGCCCCTGCTTTGGAGTGTTTGGTGCCCATGTCTTTATGTGCACCCATACATATGGGGCATCATTTTATTCAGGAGAAGTTTGTCTTTCAAATATGCCTTTGTTAGAAAATTTTTATGAGATTTTTTTTTGTCAAATCCACATTTGATCATGCGTCCAAGTTTACGTTTTAGAAAAAAAAAAAAAATGTCATAAAAAGTTCCAAATTTCACAATGCACTGACAAAAGGTATTTGGCTTTTGAGTGAAAACTACATTGCACCTAGAAACCTGAAGGTCTGTAGTTTCTAAAGATACCAAACATGAGGGGATATTTTAGATTTACATATAAGTTATGCTGCATTAACTGCTACAAGCGCTTTTCTGCTTTGTTCTGGTGTGATATTGTACTAAGTATTGCCTTAGTTTGGGGGTTACTTCTGGACAGGAACTGTGGGGTACCACCACATATTTGGTATCGTTGGAATTGGGAGTATCAGGGCTTTTACAAACAATAAAAAAAAGTGAGTAAAATTAACTTTTCTATGGAAAAAAACCTCAAAATATACAGAAATTTTTCATAATTTTATTTTTTTTTTACATATTTCACCCAAAATACACATCATATCTCCAGAAAAGTTATAAAATTTGGTATGTATGTCGAAGCCCAATTAGTGACGAAAAAAACGATATATAATTTCCCTAGTTTCGTGGAGGTTTTCCTACCAAAAAACATTGTTAAAGTGAATGAGTACAAAATGCTTAAAAAACGTCTGGCACTGGGGGGAACCGAAATGACGAATTCGGCTGGCACTTAAAGGGTTAAATGTCTAAACATTTGCTGTAATTTCTTGCTAGTTTTAGGCCTTAAATTTACTAGTAGGCCTAAAGCCTATGGTTAAACCTGTCCTCACACCACAAATAAACATATTTCCACTAAAACGACAAATGTCTGTCTAGTCATTTATTTAAAGATTTGAATTGAAAAAACATGAAGGAATTACATTGTGGCATCAAAACAAAAAAGAAGACATTTTTCTTGGTTTTTATGTTTTCCTATGATTCTTCATGGACTTACAAACAAAAAAACTGCCTAAAACTACAAATTAAATAAAGATTGTTATAAATAGTAAGAGTAGTGAAATTGAAGTAATTTTCCTGCATTTTATGCCATGATTGTTCACAGTTTTACTTAAAACATCTGTTTGTCCTCTATTAATGTTACTTTTAATGAGACATTTTAAGTTTCCCCACATTATAGACCATTTTTTTGCAGTCCACATCAATTCTACATTCAAGACTTAATTTTATGCCTCCCCCTTTTTTTACATGTTATCAAATTTAATGGTGTTTTTTGGACCCCTGAAAAGCATAAAATTTGGGTTCTGCTGTATTGGTTTAATTTTAAGATTTTCTCTACAAGTCACTAGATGGCGCTGTGATGCATGTATAAGTGTTTGGCCCTATCTAGCTCACTCTTTAGCTATTTTTGATATTTTCATTTTGTCTGTGTATACATTCATTTACTGTACAACACTGCTGAATAAGTTGGCATTTTTAAATACATATTAATCATAAATAATAATATTTATATACCTAAACTGGATGGGGCAAGGGTGTAGTGGTATATAAATAGTATGGTTTAGGTGATCATGATGGGATATGGGCATGCCAGAAACCTCCTAAAATTGGGTATGACACCTCTGTACATTGAAAATTTGCATTTTACAGAGACGTTTAGTTAGAATTATACTGAAAGCATGTGTCTGCTATGTTTCCTTTGTTACAAAATGAGGTTCATGTAACTGTTATACTACTACCCTGTAGGAGACTCTCTCAATTCAGTTCAGAAAAGGGGACCAGCACAGATGGCAGTAGTTAAAATCTTGGATAGAATGAAAGCACAAGTAGGGTGCAGTCTCAGGGGGCACAGGCCAGCCCTGTTCTTGACGCCTGCCATAGGCTGCCTACATGCTTCCGGGTCACCCCTAATAATTACAGCTTTGGTGAACACAGGCAGTGTTACACTGGGGCGGCCGGTCTTTGTCCTCCTAACAGACCACTGAGACCTGCAGCAATTTTTCAAAGAAGAAAGGCAGCATGCAATGTAAAAATAAAAAATGATGGATTGCACCTGTTTTTTATTTTTTTTTACTTTTCATGCTGCCTATTCAGACCCTTGACCAGTTCTGGCTTTTTACTGGAAAATAAATCTTAAATTGACTTATCTGTTTTTGCAGTGTGAGGATGGAGAACCTTATCCCCCACCATCAGGAAATTACACATTACATTGTGCAGTTACCACATCTAAATACCCCCATCTTGGTCAGTTGTACTTGTGGGGCAATTTTTTTTACATTCTATTAACAAATCCCCTACTAACTTATCTGACATTATTTTAATTGAAAGCAAAAATGAAAACTGAAGTTTGCTATTTGCTTACATATTCAGTGTTTCGTAAAGCCACCCTGTGTAGCAATTAGAAAATATATAGAAGATATATAAGATATAATAAGATAATAAGTAAAGATAATAAGATATAAAATATAGAAGATATATATAGTAGGGAAGACCAGCAACACTGTGAAGTGATGTTTTTCTTAGCATAAACAGCTAATGTGACATTTTAGTCCACTTTGGGACCTTTCTCAAGGCAACCATGCCTTTACCTTGGCCACATATATATATATACCCACTGTAAAACCAATCAATAGGACATGAAATCAGAATAAAGCACCATAAAGTATAAAGTATAAAAAGATAAATATTATAGTGCAAGTGCATATCATCAGGTTATAAAAATACTTATAAAAACTGTGATATTAAAACCACTCTTCTTAGAATGTTGTATCATATTCATGCTGGGCAAGTTATTCCTTAAGTCATTTCTATAAATCCCTATTCTATTAATATATTTATGGGGGCACACATAACTAATATATATATATCCAACAAGCATCATATAGCAGTATCAATACAAAAAGCCACTTAAACATATATGATAGATTACATCATCCTAACAGCAAGAAATCCATTATCAAAAGATTTAGATTACTTAAATCCCTTAAATACACATTATACTGTACATAATATACATATGCATTAAACACCCATCATTGTAAAAATCCTAGCGTGACGTCAATCAAAGGACAAGTTGTATCCAAAGTCATATGGTTAAAGTCCAGACCAGAAGATATCAGCCAAGTTCATTCATAGGAAGGAACTCAGGCTCACCAGCTGTCTAGGCCCCTAGGAGCCACACAGTTTAATTCATATGCCCAGAATGCCTCCCTTTGAAGTAAACAAAAGGAATTCTGGGAATGAATTCTAAAGATCTCCAAGAAAATCCTATTTACATTGGTTTATCCTATAGACCAGTGTTCCCCAACCAGTGGCTCGGGGGCAACATGTTGCTCCCCAACCCCTTGGATGTTGCTATTAGTGCCCCCAAACCAGGTAGTTATTTTTGAATTCCTGGCTTGGGGGCAAGTTTTGGTTGAATAAAAACAAGATTTACTACCAAATAAAGCCCCTGTAAGCTGATAGTGTGCATAGAGGCTGCCTAATAGCCAATCTTAAGCCTTATTTGGCACCTCCATGAACTTTTATGGTGCTTGTGTTGCTCTCCAAGTCTTTTTACATGTGACTGTGGCTCACGAGTAAGAAAGGTTAGGGACCCCTGCTATAGACTAAAGCTCACCCACTGGGTTTTTAAAGCAGAAGCCAGGTTAATAACTGATCAGATTCCCAACTACAGACCGGTTTCACCCTTCTTGGGGCTCATCAGTGTAGTGCAGTGTTTTCTGATCAGCTTAGGTAGAGCCAGGAGTGCGGATCCACAAACAAATCATTAGGGTTGAGGAGATTGCCTCATACAGATACAAATTTATCTATTTGAAGTAGAATGTGGTCAACATTACCACCTCTTGGCGGATTCAGTACACAGTCTATGGGCATACATTTAAAGGAAGAAGTAGAATTAACCTGAAGCCGTAGCAAATAAACCTGCAGGGGCATTTAATAATATGTCTGATGGTGTACGCTTTCCCAGTATGAGGGCAGAAAAACATATACTGACTTATCTGACGTTATTTCAATTGGAAGCAAATATAAAAACTGAAATTTGCTGTTTGCAAAGTATTCAGTGTTTCATAAAGCCGCCTTGTGTAGCAATTAGAAAATAATGAATACTGGTCTGAATACTGTTGTAAGGTGCTATACTGACAAATGGAGTTGAGGAATCCACACTCTTTTTAATATATAAATCTATGTATGTATATATGTCTGTATTTTGGCATTTTTTATGTTTCTCTGAATTTAGCCCAAAAGAATGTCACAGTGAGCTGGCACTCAGCATGCATAAGAGCGCACAAGGTTCTGAGAACTGATTGCTTAGCCAAGATCAGCCCCAGAGAGCCAAAGACCTCAGACCTGTGAGTGGTTCTAAATAAGTGATGCCAAGGTGACAGATGCCAGCTTGAACAGGTCCTCCATCATTTTTTGGCAAGCTAAGCACTCTGGCACTTGCACACCAGTCTGTCAGGGAAGAGATTAATTTCTTTGTATGGCATGTTTTGAAATGACGGAGCCATTAATGCATTAATTACCAAAGTATCCAGTGCCCATCTGTTTCCACTGTCCTGCAATGATAATATTATAACTCTGGATATTTAACACTTAGTTTGCAAGCTTGGTTTTTATGGTTATCTAATTGTATCATTTCAGTTCTTCAGTTCTCATTAATTATAATGAATTATATGGAGAAGGATTGCTTAACCCACAAGACTTTATTTCTATTTGTCCCTCTCTGTTATCATTAATACCCCTGTATGCTCCAAAGGTGCCCTTATAGGAGCTCACATTGGCTAAACTGCAGTCAGTTGTGCCTAAAACCACTTTTATTAAAGGTACTTGTGTCAAAATACACTCTTTACAATTCCATATAGTTGCACTTGGCACTGCTTAGTCCTTCCTGCCTTCCATTCAGAATCAGGTTCTTCAGGAACCCTGAAGCTACTGCCACCTCCTGACCAGATGGTAGCTCCAGGGTTCCCTTAGTGCCCTGTATCAATAGGTTGAAAGAATAGGGCACAAATATCACTCACACTCCGAACACTGGAAATAACACAAAGCAGACTTAGCAGACTGCGCCTCATTTGTGATGAAACACACATTTTGGTGAATCGGATGCAACTGTGGTAAGGGAATTGTCCATTTACATATGCAATGATTCCTGAAAAAAACATGGCGATTGCACTCAAAATTGAATTTTGTATACTGCATCTAGGTGAGTGAATGCAACCTCATGCTCTTCTCTTTCTCATTCGATATCCAACCTAGCTGTTGCATGCCTGCTCATAACTTTTATTTCATTTTAGAGTTAGATGTTTTTCTTGATGCTATTTAGAGCTACTATTCATTTAGATGCTATTGGATAATGATTAGAAAGCATGTTCCTCCATGTGATTAGGTGCCCCTCCATCTATCACAAAACTACAATTAAAAGCTGGTCAGTTTTTCTATGACAACTGGAAAGCTACCAAGTTGGAGATGCCCTCCAGCTGTAATTGAAGAGAGTTGTTTAGGGTTGCCACCTGTCTGTCCTGGTCAAAACTACCTGCCTGGTTATCTAAATTGAGAATTTTAGAAGACTGATGCTCCGTGTCATAGCCCAACCCCTGTGATAGTGTGACCCCCCCCCCCGCCTCCTTTCCAGCAGGCGGACCACACCATAGTATTCAAGACCAATTGCTGTGTGTTAGGGTGAAGGTGAAGGTGAGTTGAGAAACTTGCCTCTGGCACTAGCACCCTGCAAGTTACAATGGGCGGAAACAAGCCACTCCTGGTAACTCCTGGTAAGCCGCAATTCTGAATTTTAAGTCGAAATCTCGTCTCTTCTAGAGAGAGCTATTATGCTCTTTGCACTAGAGATTCCCCCCCCCCGAGTCCCTGTAACATGACAAAAACCAAACGCAGGGGCAGTGGCGTAACTCGGTCTCTCCGGGCCCCCCTGCAGAAAAATCTTCTAAGGGGCCCAGCACGACCAGTCCCTCCTCCCCCACTCCCAGCCCTCCTACTCTGCATCCGGCTCTCCCGCCCACTATGGTTTAGCAGACCCCGTGCTCCAGGCCCCAGCGCTCTGGGCCCCTCCTACCAAGTGGGTACAAAAGGCTACTGCGTTAATAAGCTGTTTTATAATCAAATGTGAACGCAACAAATCATTTTGCTCACCTCAAGAACCACAGTTTAAATATTGTAAACATTGCATTGTGCCACTAGGTGGAGCTTGCAACGAAGAGAGAGAACTCATTTTTAAGCTCATTTGGCACCGTGTATCTCTGAAACCAGTCCTGTCAGCATTCTCTCTAAATAAACTACAATTCCATAGAGATAGCTGCCGTAGCTGCGGCATCTACAAACTGTTAGTACTGTATAGGCAAGTTCTTCCCAAATAAGAAGAGACACAATATGACTTTTTATGTTTGTGTTTGTTTATTATAACTGCAGAACTTTTGAGACTTTTGAGATCACTATTACTTGTTCTGCTATTGATAAAATGTTGGAGGTCACCTGGAACCCACCACTAGCACTTCAGTACCCCCCAGTACATGCTCTTGAGCACTAGTAGCCTGCGCATGCAGCCTATGCTTCTTATTATACTGAATGGTAAGCGATGAGCAAATTACTGTGCCATGGTCAAAATGGCTATAGGGTAGGGTAGGGTAGGGTAGGTACATATGTGGCATTCACATTCCCACCAATGATTGAAAATTTATCAGCAAATCTACTTGTCTGTAAGCCTCCATTTATTTTCTTTGTCTTGGATTGATTTTTGCTGTCTTTTTCTCACTTTCTGTCACTGCTTTGCTTGGCAGGTGTAAAATATTAATTGCTTCCGAAGGGACCAATCACATTGTGTCTGTTCTAACGGGGGATATTACTCTCCATTGTAAACAGAATTACAGTCGATTGTCTTCTCCGTTTTGTTTTAAAGCCTCCATGCCCTCCTGGCAATAGGCTGCTTCTAATTAAAAGGCAGACACAAGGATATTTTGCTTAATTGCTAAAAAGAGAAAAGGCCATATTTGTCATGTCTTTTGTTTTCTGTTCCGCTGTGTCCCCTAGTGACAGCAGCATGATGGACGGACGAACTGCTTTGAAATAGCAGAGCCAGAAAACAGTAAAGGCAAAGTGGAAATGTGTGTTCTGGAAGACTGAACACTGACTATGTTTTCAAATTAAGACGTAAAGTATATTAGTGAATGTCAATAATTCTTAGTTAAGGATATCTAGGGGGGATATGGAGCTGGCTGGCATGGCTGTCTTTAGGCTCTTTGCACTTTTGAGCTTGATGTACTATAAACTCAAATAAAATATATGTATGCTTTTTATTGCTGTTCTTTTGGGGAAACATGGCTTAAGTAATGTTCCATGAATTTAAAATATCTACCTAATGATACTGGGTCACAAGAGACGGCTGAAGCAGAATGAAGGAATGCAGAGTGTATCTGAATAGTAACACTCCAAAGAGACTGCTATTGTAATCCTAAATCTTCTGGTCACAGATACAGGATTGTGAATTATGGAGCCTGTCCTCCTACTTCAAGGTGATTTAATAACTAAGAGGCGCAATCTGTTCTGCTGAGTTTTTTACTCAAATGAGAACCAAGAATGACAGAGGGAGAAGAATTTGCTGACACTGACCCTGTCATTACCAGTGATAGCTGGGGCATCAGAGTTTTATGCAATAACTGTATGCCCCATGCATCCTAAGCATCCTAAAGGGATAAGAAAGAGGTCTTTCTGTAATGTGGAGCTCCATGCCTTAAGGCTATTAAAAACATTTGTATAGATATCCAATTGTATTTTTGCCACCAGAATGGATTTATGATAGCTTAATTAAAATCAAGTACTTTAGGAAATGCTATGCTAAGAACCTCTGCCTGCAGTGTATTCTTATTTAAATGGTTGCACCTACAGAAACTCACAGAGCACAAGCCTGGAATGATGGTTGTTCTCCTGGGCAGCTTGGCATACACAGGGTTAAGCATGTTTCAAGATACCAACTCCATCTGGTGATAGCGCTACAGTAATATTCTTGGACTACGGAACTGTTAATAAACCTAGTAGGGGGTTTTTAAAACCTCAGGAAATGCAAATTGTTGGGTTAATGAATTAAATGTGTTATTTCCATTTCTGTTCATAATGTGCTTAAACATTTTACAGTGTGGGTGTATATAGTATAATAGACAGAGAATTTAATTCTGTGTATAAAATAGTGATATCAAATTTAAGAAACACATTTACCATCTCATTCCCTAACAATATGTAAGATGCAAGAAGTGATTACTGTGTAAAACGCAAGAACATTTCTGTGTAAAGGGTCATATGGTGCATTTCCTAGTCTCATCACCAATATATTCCTGGATTTATGATGTCCAGAAGCCATCTTTGGTCTTTATATGATAACAAACTGGTTCAGTACCTGAATAATAATAGTGAGATGAACGGAAACCTAAGGTTCCATACCTGAATGTGTTGGCAATGTTACGGGCAGAGCATGTAGTTTGTGAGAAGGAGGGAGACTGAAGAAATATAAGTGAGCAAACAGAGAGAATATCCCTGTGATGGCAGAGTTGCCTTGCTGTACAATAGAAAGGATCAGATTAAAAGACTTTTTTCTAAAGGGAGTTGATCCCTTGTTCCTATTCTGTATAGTTCCTTACTCAAGTGAAATGTCAATAATCCTCTCCTGAATGTGTAGATTTCCATAGTAATAAAATATTGTCAAGATATCATCAGAAAATGCATAGGTACAACTTTTCTACCAAGGAGTGAGTTTGCGGAACCCTTAATCTGCAGCAAAATATTTTTTTCTGATATCAGTTTTTGGAGGAACTTCTACCCACTACACAAGTGCCCTGCCAATGTATTTACCCCTAGTCTACTTCCTGCTGCTTAATAACACAAGGAAGTGACATCATTAGAAGGGTGGGATAAACCAGGAAAAAAGGAGGGAGAGGGGCTTTGAGACAATAGTGCTCTTCCAGACCCTCACCCACAACATGCAGGTAGTATACAGTATACATACAGTTTATACACTGTATGAACCCTTTGGTATCCAAACTGCTGCAGAACCCTCTAGTGGGAGCAAGGAACTTTATATAATATTAAAATATTAAAATAATTTTCCTTGAGTTTTTATACAATGAATACGTTACTTACTGCCCACTCCCAACTCTTCTTAGTAGAATGAGGGGCAACATTTGGGGTCTACTCCCTAATTATTACATTGAGGGTCCAAACCGATGTACCCCAATTGGTTGCAATTTTATTTTTCTCTTGAACGTTACTCACTCACAATAGAACAGTAGTCCAATATGTTTAAGTCCATAAATACAAATAAAAGTGTGTATGGCAACCATTGTTTTTTAAAATGCAGATGAATAGAACTTCAATTGTGACCACAGAAAGGGCTTGATGCTAAGCAAAAGATGGGTTCTCTATTAAAAAAAAAACAGTTACAGTGGGAGATAGTAATGTTTTAATCACTGGAAGGGTTAAAAAAATGGATTAGACAGAAAGAGGATACTGTATGTAGCTGTATTTATGTAATGAACAGGGAGGAAGTTCTCTCATTTCCTTATGATTGATAGGATATTACCAATATCAATATAATGTACAGGTGAGATCCCAGCAAATGTTTGGGGGCATTGCCCCCAAGATTACAAACCTATTAGCAGGTATATTATATTGCCAGTAAATTTGAAATACTGTATGTATTGTCTGGTATTTTACCAGCCAAGTGGCAACCCTAGTCTCCCTGCACAGAAATGGTACATTTTTCAGAAATCATGTAGTCTTTATCTCCCACTCCATTTTGTGCATTGCTAAACTAATCATAATTTTCCTCAATCTCACAAGTCGTTGATTGGAAATCAATCATAAATCAAGGGGAAGGATGATTAACTAGCGTTAACTTTGTTAAACATGAATCTATGATCTCAACCTCCCATACACTAAATGATTTTGCTCTTGTCTCTCTCTAACTTCCCATTCACTTGTTAGTCAAGCAATAGGCCAAAGAGAGAGCACATGTACTGACCAGCAAATTACAAATCCCTAACACCACTGATATTGTCCTACAATGGTTAATAGTGTGAGCAAGCTCCATATAAGAATTTTTTTCCATCTTAGGCAATAGCATCTGACTAGCCCTGCTTCCTGCCTCTTACTTCCAGTTATGTTAGAGCTATGGCACACTAGGAGGTTAGTGTCTAACTGGTCACCTTCTTAAAAGATCCTTGGTTAAGTTGGGGGCTAGTGTGCCATCAGGCTTTCATGGACAGTGTCAGACTGGAAGGAACCAACTAGAAAACCTTAGACCAGGGGTCCCCAACCTTTCTTACTCGTGAGCCACAGTTAAATGTAAAAAGACTTGGGGAGCAACACAAGCACCATAAAAGTTCATGGAGGAGCCAAATAAGGGCTGTGATTGACTATTAGGGGCCTCTATGCACCCTATCAGCTTACAGGGGCTTTATTTGGTAGGAAATCTTGTTTTTATTCAACCAAAACTTGCCCCCAAGTCAGGAATTCAAAAATAACTCCCTGGTTTGGGGGCACTGAGAGCAACATCCAAGGGGCTGGTGAGCAACATGTTGCCCCTGAGCCACTGGTTGGGGATCACTGCCTTAGACCAAGGGCCCACTCTCCAGTCTATTTTTTACTCCTCTTCTTACTTTTTATTCTTTTAATCTATTATTCTCGGCATACTATACTCTATTTTTTCATCTTTTTTCCATAGATAAATAGGAAATGACTATGAAATAGGGTTGTCATTGGACAGCACTTAGTTCAATGATTTGGTGCAGGAATGGTAGATTGGCTTTCTCAGAAGAATACATTTAGAATTTATTATTGTTTTAAGAAATTATTCTGCATGGACAATTCATGCCAGAATACATGTGTTGCTTATTCAAAATACTAGAAAGTAGGGGTGCAGGTATCTGCACTGGCCTAGCTACTCGCCTTTTGTGAACTTTGAAGAAAAATGAGGACAAATACCTGTAAATGCAGTACAACGGGGTGATCCCGACTTTCAAGGTGCTCTCAACAAGACGGACCAATACTGCAATTACATGTGTTGTTTGCCTACTATTGTATATGCTTCCAGTCATGAAAATGTCTGCTGATGCTTTTTCCCTATCATGCCTATAATAAATTCCCAGCATTTCTATGCAACCCCTGACTGCTAATTTAAAGTTGCCGACTGGAAATGATGTGGCGCTTACACTGAGCTTTTCTGCACAAAGCAGCACTGGCCAGCTGGCATGGATAAAGAGGAAGGATTTGTATTTGTTTAGATTCTCTGTTGGCAGGAGCATTTCCACTGCTGACCAGATCATTCAGTGCTAATATGGTATTGTGAGAGTAGAAACAAACAGACCTTCGCTTAAGGAAACAGAATTCTTTAGGAGATATAAAAGATAAGTGCTGTGCATTATTTTTATACAAAATGTTTTTATTAGTGGAAACCTATCAGTAAGAACATCTTTCCATCATTCATATTTAATCAGTGAATTGCAGCCCATCCTGCTGATGGGAAACCTGACCTTGTAACTGTAGTGATTTTTTTGTTACACTCCTGGTTTGTGTATTCTTCCGCACACTGGGATCTACCTGCAGCCGGCGCCTCGCAGACAGATAACATGGTTGCCAGCGTCCTCCCACAGGAATCACAGCCCACAGCATCACATCTGTATTCAGCCCGAGTCCTCCTATGAACAACTTCACTTAATTAATATTACATTTTTCCCTGGCATGTACTTGGTGGAGGTTTTATCAAAGCTTGCTGGGTCAAACGGCTGTTGTGAAGCTCATATAAAATGCACGGCATGAGACTGTGTCCTGCAGCACCCAGGGGCTCCCGTTAATAGCGTAAAGGATTCTGTGCCACTACTAAAAGTCTTTCTTACCCAGCAATTGGTTCAATAAATACTTTCCCAAATGAAAGTGATAACATGGTTATAATAAACCCCCTCTGAGATTTGATCAGGGCCTAATATAGGAAAATCATTTACTCTGTTTCAGTTTCCGTCGCCCCTGACAATTTTAATTACCCAAAACAATTACACAATTCCGCCCCTGTATTCTCGGCTGAGACTTCTTTTGTTAGCTACATGACACCAAGGTGTGGATAACACAGGCCCAAGGGGAACCGTAGCATAACCTTAATTATAGAGGTTAAAGTGAATAATGACAAACCCTATTATCCTTAGCATGACTATATTTTAATTTGCTGTCACCGTGCAGGAATGTATTTTGCGGGAACGTGATGACTTATTCTAGATAAATAATGCAATTTTAAAAATAAGAACATAAATCTAGTTTTTATGGAAGCCGTTAGCTACAGTGAAATGTTTATTTCAGAGTATCAGGAGGGCAGAATTTTAAGGAATTAAATATTTAAGAACCTGTATGTCTCATAATACATTTTTAAATAGTTCTCAATAAAACGTTTGAACACCCACGGTAACCATTGTAGAACACAAAGAATGGGAATAGCCTTACTAAATTGTTTGTTAGCTGCTAGATACATAATATGCGAGGAATGAGGAGCACAACTCCGGTGTCGCAACTGGTGCCCCCTGCGATTGTGCACATCTGCTTATTTCCATTTCACTAAATTTAGCTGGTCCCTCCCTCATTTTGTTCTTTTCCTTTCTTTGTTATACTGTATGTTTGTTTTAATTGTTTCCTATACCTTTAATCACCCTGATCCTGCTAACACTAGGTAAAGGGCAAGTAAACACTTGCAGTTTGCTGGCTCTTCCTTTATTCACTAAAACAGCCCTATACAGGAAGAGACAACTTGCACTTACTCTAACTTGTATAGGATTTTACTTTATCTCCTACACTGCACTGTTTGTAAGAATTCTGCATGTTTTGCTGGGCCTTCAGCTCTTGTCTTATGCTTGGGAAGAAATGATCCCATTATTAATGGCCTTTATGGGGAAAAATATACCCCTGTACCCAACTCATTCAGTTGGGTTTATGTAAAAATGTTGTAGAAAAACTGAACACAGACACACCTGATTCCTCAGACTGAAAGGAAACCATAATAATAATCTACCTATGAGGAACCATTACCCCCTCCCTTATCTTGTTCCAATGTGAGTTGATGGATTGTGGGACTTGAAGTCCATCTCCTTTTCATAGTGCATATTTTATTGGAAAGCCCATCTCTTTGCAATGGAAAAAGGAGAGGGAACGTTTACAAGACTTTGTGAGCCCAAGGGGGTTGGGAAATGGTTCCTACCGGCTAGAAAAAAACTATTTCCCCACTCGGAAAAAAATTTATCAACCCCCCTTTGGGTCAGAGGCAGTCTGTCGTGTTTTTTTTTTTTAAATCTATGGAATGATTTATAAGTATATTACATATATAGTACAGGTATGGGACCCGTTATCCAGAAAGCTTGGGACCTGGGGTTTTCCGGATAAGGGATCTTTACATAATTCGGATCCCCTACCTTAAGTCTACTAAAAAAAATTATTTAAACATTAATTAAACCCAATAGGATTGTTTTGGCTCCAATAAGGATAGATTATACCTTAGTTGGGATCAAGTACAAGGTACTGTTTTATAATTACCGTATACACTCAAGTATAAGCCGAGTTTTTCAGAACCCAAAATGTGCTGGAAAATTAACCCTCGGCTTATACTCGAGTCCCTCCAACTAACACCCTCTTCTACCTGATTCCCTGTGTGCTCTTTTGTGCTCCGCTGCTTCCTGGTTCCTTGCCTCGCCCCCCGGCGTGACATCACACGCTCCCTGCTCTCAGCTCCGGTGTCTGTGATCTGAGGGGGAGGGAGAGCCTTTACAAGCAGGCAGGAATGGAACTGTTTGAAGCAGGCAGGCAATGGAACATCAAGCCTGCATGCTATTGAGATGAGGAGGGAGAGGGATAGAGCTCCTTGAAGTAAACCTCAAGCTGAATCCTCTCAGTTTATGATGTGCTCCTTTTGATAGACAGGTTGAGGAGCAAGGCATTAATGAGTGATTACTTCTCCAGGTGACCCTGCTAGAAGAGGCAGTAGGGGGGAGCCTGGCATCTCGCATACTCATTCCCTGCACGTATTTTTTTAGTAAAATTGATAAATCCTAATTTTATTGGAATTTATTTTGATTATTTAAAAAACTTAAAAGCTGCTGCATTTCTCACCCTAGGCTTATACCCGAGTCAATAGGTTTTTCCAGTTTTCTCAGGTAAAATTAGGTACCTCGGCTTATATTCAGATCGGCTTATACTTGAGTATATACGGTATAAAGAAAAATGAAACCATTTTTAAAAATGTGAATTATTTGATTAAAATGGAGTCTATGGGAGATGGCCTTTCTGGACTTTCTGGATAATGATTTCCCGGATAAGGGGTCCAATAACTGTATATTTATATATGATTAAATCAATTGAGGTGTGCTAGCCCCAGGTGCACGCTGAACCCTCTGCCCGGGTAAAACAGTATCAATAATGAAAAAACAGCAGCACTTGAGTAAAAGTCACATTTTTTTCAGAATTACCGGAGTGCTGCTGTTTTTTCATCATTGTATATTTTTATATGATTACACAAATTGTAATAATCCATCCAATAACATCATCAAGTGATGGTGCACTGTGGAAAAATGTTAAATCTACATTAATCTACAACATGTTAAATTACAATAAAAAATCTACATACCTGTATGCACACATAGCACACGCAATTTGCTTACTTGTCTCTTTGTGACAACACTACCCCTGTTGTGTGCTGTAGGCTCCATATAGTATAGCAGTATATGAATAAGAATGTCCCAGGCGTCACCCTGATAGTGAGCCAGCTGCCTGGTGTACTCGGGGGGCCGCTAAGCTCCAGAAGTGACAGGCAACCACAGCTGCATTGTACATTCCAGTTGGCTGGGAAAGCAGTTTTTAGGAAACAAAGACAATTCCCTGGTGGCACAGCCGCTCTTTAGTGAGTAATGAACTTATATTAAAGTGTTGCTAATCTTGCTATGTTAGGGGAAGTAGGAAACATTGCAGGAAGGAATAAAACCAAGTGTTTATAGCGAATCATTTATCAGAATTTAGCTGTCAATAAATTACAGGTATGTGCAGAATGGTCAGGACCTGAGGTTTTCCGGAAAAAGGGATCTTTCCTTAATTTGGATCTCCATACCATAATTGTACTAAAAATCATTTAAAAATTAATTAAACCCAATTATGTCTTCAATAAGGATAAGTTGTATTTTAGCTGTTATCAAGTACAAAATGTGGATTTAATATTACAAAGAAAAAATATATATATTTTTTAACTTAGAATTATGATGGAGTCTATGGGAGATGGCTTTCGGCACTTTCTGGATAACGGATCCCATGCCTATATTTTCCTGTAAAATAACCAAAACTTCTTTTTTATCCAGTAAACTTTATTTATATATAACAATAGTACAAAGTGGGTCCTTGGCTTGCAAAATAGGAGTGTTTCATATTTACAATAGGTACACAATAATATATTAAAATAATAACAAAACTTTTTTGTCTCCGAACATTTTTAAATAATTAAAACTTTCAGTTTTTTTTGTTGTTTTTTTTTTCCTGTTTTAAATTTTCACAACATCTGTAAAAATGACAGAAAAAAAGCGAGGCAGACAAGGAAATAAAATAGAGAAAGCAAAAGACACACTATCGTTCACAAGTGCAGTAGAGCTGGGGAGAAGCAGGCCCACTCCCAGAGTTTGGACTCTGCAATATCATTGCTCAGTTTGGTTCATCATCTGACACACTTTTGCTATGAACTGTAGAAAAATAAAGACTGCTATGGAATTGTGGGATTTGGCACATTTACAATATGTGCTCTTGAGATTTGGCAAGTGGGTTTCTAAAGAGCCACTCGCTCAATGTCCAGCACACAAATCACATTAGACCACAATGTTCTTGACTCTCTACCGGGTATGTTCAACCCAACAATTCGGACAATGCTCAACAATGAGTCGTAAAAAAATATGGGAATGTCTATATTTTAAATTATTAGCTCCAGCCACAAAGCAGACGTGATGTTGGGGAGCTCGGTAGCAGCCAAGGTTACGATGAACAATTCAGACCAAAGGAGACAATGGGATGCCAGAGATATTGTTTGTCATTTTTTTGCACACTGATTTCACCTGGATCTTTTTGATATTTCAACAATTTCACCTGATTCAAAATATCTTAAATCAAATCACCCCAATGCATTTATCTCTAGCTGTAAATAAGGAATAGAGTGAGAAAGAAAGACTTGCACCAGGAAACGTTACATAAAAAGAGAATTAGGACTTATAGGCCAGCACTGTATTGCCCTGCAATGCACTGCATAGCCTCTAAGCGCCATAGCAAGAGAAGACTGGGGGCTTTGGTCTTCAGTGTTGAAACAGTAATGTTGCAATAAGCAATGGAAATCTCCTTGTAGCACATGAAACAGTGTCAAGTTGCCCTACAGGATCGCCTGGTTAGAGTGGCTCATAGGTAGGTCTACCATTGTTTCATATGCTCCCATGAGTTCTTAATTGGTTGTTACTGAGGGAGCAGACTTTTACATAAAGAGAAACCATAGCTGCTCTTACATAAGAGAGTACTCTTACTGATAGAATTTAAAGGGGATGTTATATTAACTTTTATAATTAGGCTCAAAATGTTATGTATGGCTTTTCTTGCTCAGTAAAACAATTCTGAGAGATTTGCATTCTAAAATTATTGCTCAGTATTTCCAATTAAGCATCCTCCCCTTTACTAAGGGGGCTGTAGTTTGCTAAAGATGTTATAGTTAACTTTAATAGTAGGCAGTATGGCTGCTCCACACATATTTCCCCTTTAGGCTCTGACGAGGCATGCTTCCATAGTTAATTTTGCTAAAAATGATACTTTCATGTAAGAGCAAAGTGCTTGTTTCCCTTAAACAGAAGGAGTGGCACTTCAACGACCATGAAAAAGTCAGTGACTAAATCATGCAGTGTTGCGACAGAACGTAGTAAACCAATCGAAACAAGAGTGCATCAAGAGGCTGATGTTCCGAGAATGTATATAACAAACAAACAGCAATAAAAAATAAATATCCAAAGCTAGTTCAAGTAATGGCTGTTGTAAACATATCATCGTTAAGAAATGAATTTGTGGGCAATGCTTCTGACTAAGCTGATCACGTAGAGCCGTAAATGAGAATAATGGAATTGATGGGCGGCAAATGACAAATGAAACTACCCAAGCATTAATTCCAGAGTGTTCATAAAATTTCCCTCCTATGCAGCAAATCGTGGCATATGATATGCCTTACAAAGTGTGGGCGAATCATCAAAACTTCAAATGGGAGATGTGAAATGTTTGTGGCAAAACGGATCTTCAGGAAAACCTTTCCACCATCTTGTTGCTTAATAGATATGACTTTGAATCCAAGTTTCATCACTTTCTAGAATACTTGTAGTGTCACACCAGAATAATGATTCCCAGGGGGAAGAGTATTGTTAATAAATAGGCAAAAGGGGCAATTGCCCAGGACTCAATAGTACTGGTGGGTCTGCCATCAGACCTGGTATAACGTTTGACTGAAGCATCCCTAGATATGGCATAACCCTTGTTTTAATCAGCTGAAAAAGCTAAACATAACCATTTATTTATATAAATACAAATGTTCCTAAGGGATTTTTTTTTTATATAAAAAGCTGGTATTTGTGATTTCTTTATTCCTACCTTATTGAATTCAAATTCACCTACTTGAGGGTGGTGCTACCACAATTCTTTTTGGGGCAGCTGTGGGGGCCAGCCCTTTGTCCTGGGTCCACTGGTACCTATACGCAGCCCATGCTAGGGAGTCCAACCAACAGCTAATTACAGTAACATTTGGAGAAGAGTGCCTACATATTTAAATCCAGAACCATTTTTTTGATTGGGCTACGCCCAGTGGGATACAAAATTATATAATAAAATTTATCATGCATTCTACAACTGGTGCAGAATTTTGAAAAGTGCATATTATGTATACAACATTAATTAATGTTACTGACCATTTAATGGTCATTCAGGTATAAGTAAATTTTTATTTGGTGGCCCTTTAATGGTCTAAATATTAGTGCTGTACAGGAATGTCAGTTCATGAATGGTGAAGATGGCACAAAGGTGGTAGGAATACATGGACATGCATGGCCTCATATGCTGGGCACTGCACTGATTTCTACAGGATAATATGCCACCTAGCAATTTCATTCTACTGAGTGATTGTGACTCAGTTGTCAGAAGCATGCCCATTGATTAACCCACTACTGACATGTCCCATTCACTGCTCTTGGCCATGGTGTAGGTAAACTTGCAAAAAGATGGTGACAATGGTCCGGCAAACAGTGATTTGAAAGGTTTATGGGAACACACCTCTTGCTTTGATGTGTCTGTTAATAGTTCAGCTGGTGAATCTGAAGTGACTGTCAGTGAAGTTCCACAGAAGTCAGCCTATGGAAAGTGTGTCTTTAAGCAGAGATTGGCACTCTGAAATGTTCCACAGTATGCCTTTGTTAAACACGGCTGTGTATCACGGACGTCTTGAAAGTCATCTGTTGAACCAGTGCAAAATATGCCAACATTGGCTAAATTAGAGGAACGATGCAGAGTTGAAATTCCCTTTTGTATCCCAAGACGGGCTAAAAATAATGGTCTCTTTCCCCAAAATAATAAATAACAGAAAAAAATAGTCTGTTGAAGAGAAGACAAGCTAAACAATCAACCAAACCAACAGAGCAGTTAAGTCTTTTGTCGTCTGTAGTCACATAATTTACATAGAACATGCAATAAGCAGCCTTTCGGACTCAACTTATCTCTGGAGTCTTCACATTCAGGTAAGGAATGACGTGTTTGGGACAGGTTCTGCTGCTTTCCTTGCTCTGTGATAGGTTCAAACTACTGTTAGACCTGTTGATACTTCATGTAGTTCTTCACAGTTGGACATAAAGTAAAGGGAATCCTGTCACTCTATTAGCAGAGTCTTTGCCAGGAGCCTTTCCCCCTTTGGAAAGTTAAGGGGAAGAAGTAAAGTTCAGCTGTCGAAGCTCATTGCTCCTATAAGTTGTTCCACTTTGTAAGCTAAGCGGTGCCGACGTCCTTGTTCATCTTGCTCCAAGGCTGTGATGAGCTGTTGCAGAAGAGAGATTTTCAGTGATTTCAAAAAGGAGTCAATTTCTAGTAACTACATAATCACAATTTAACATTTTCTAGAATAAATACAGAGGAAACACTGCATACAATCATGAGAACAGACTGCTAGACTTATGGGCAGAATGGATTCTGATTATATTCTTCCATATGAAGTCGGGTGTTTCAGTTGTATAAATGACAAAGTGAGCTTCTTTCAGTACCTTAATGGCTTAATGGATGTTTTATGTGATTTTATCTTAGCAGCTAACACTGAGAATTAACTCTGCTGAAAGTCATTGGCAACCTCTGCGGTTATGGTATCCTTAAATGGTAACTTCCCCAAAATACCAGGTGACATTTCCCAGGACAAAGTAACTAAAGCAAAACATCATGCAACCACTGTTGTAGTACGAGCCTACATAATAAACCAAAGAGTTTGGTGACCTCACCAAAAAAGTGGATCTTAATATGCATGACCAGCTGTACCATTGGTTCCCCAGATGTTGCTGGACTACATTTCTTAGCAGGCTTTGACATATACATAAAAAAGTGTGCTGAGAGTTGTATGACAACAACTTCTGGGGTGTCCAGCTATACAGTACCTAGACAACAGTTTAGCTTTACAAACCATTCAAGGACTTTTTAATATTTAAGAGCAAGTACACAGATACAGCTATATCAGAAAAGTTATCAACTTTATCAGCCTGGATTAAAAAACAGACTCTGAAATTAGGCACTGTTTCAAGATGACTATCTATACTCAGATTTGGCTAAATCTGAACCCTGGTGATAACTTGTTCTCATGGTAGCCTAAATATACAGATAAAACAGATATAAGCTCACTTTTTGCTAAACTTGTTATTATTTCCATTGACCTTAAGCTTAGCTTGTCATCTGGACAACTTTAAAGACATGGATCATAACTGTTATAGGGCTGCTGAATTTTTTGGCTGTTAAGTAAGTTCTTGGTTGTAAGTAAGTTCAGCAAATAAAATACAGCATATTCTTTTTTTTATTTGGCTTTACTTCCCTTTCAAAAGAGATTGCTGTAGGGCCCACCATGTCTGCAGTCAAGTCTTATGTCAAAGCATTAATGTGTTTTTGTGAATGCGCTACTAATATGTTTTGTTTTTTTATTTTTACTATCATTGGACTCAGACAATATCAGTCAGACAATATTTCCCATTCTGGCTACTCACCTCTACACTGTATTTACTAACATAGGAGTAAATCTCGTTTAGGGCGCTCATAATGTTGAATTCTGCAGCATGCATACGGGACTGCTCTGCGAGGTAGGCATTCATATCCTGGTCGCTGATGGCTGGGAGCTTGGCAATATCAGCATAATACCTGCAAAACCAAAAGAAGACAAGGGTCACACATTTGCCATAAAATACACTTTATCATATGTGGAGTAGTTCTAATCATCCACACTGATAATCAGATGTCATCTTTAAAACACAAGGCTATGAAATGCTAGGTATTGATTGTCTTCATTGGGTTATACCAACAAACAATCCCCCTCCTCCTTCAGAAAATGTGGAGATGATACAATTAAGAGTAGAAAACAGAACAGATAAACATTTGTCACAAAATGGCTAAAGCCAATTAGCACTAACCTTTCCACCCAATTCTTGTAGTTGGGGATATCCTTGGCATAGAGTAGCTTGTTGCTGGGGGAGTCCTTGCCCAGTCGATGCTCTGAGGTTGAGCAGGAGTCCATGAAAGTCTGAGCCACCACAGAGAGGCAAGCATCAGTTATACTTCCCTTGTGGATGTCAAATACAAACTGAGGGTTCTTGATGACATTTACCCAAAATCGGAGCGGCAGGCTGAATGGCACAATAGTGAGATAAAATGCAAACATTGTAATAAGACAATAGCAAAGTTTATTTACGTTGTACATTTTTTTAACTCTACTAAGATTGAACTTCTATTTCTTAGCATATCTCTCCTTACCAGTTGCTTTTCCATGTGTGCCTCACATCCGTATCGTAAATGCCATGTCTGTCGGCCTGCTCGTCCAGGAAGTCAAACATGTATTTGATAGCCAATGGGAGAGCGCTGCCTCGGTGCACTGTACTGAACAGTGTCTCAAAGAGGTCATCCACAAATTTCTGTAGTGTTCCCTGTGGTGAAAGAGAGACATAATCAGTCAGTGATTTCATTTATCCATACAGTCTACCCCCACTATTCTTTATTAGGTCTGTATTCTTTTTAAATTGGAAGCAAAAAGTATTACAATGTCTACGTTATTACCACCCAAACATAATGCTGTAAATAAATTAGAAATGGTATCCTATACAACCAGTACAAAACTAGCTATAGTTAAGGTAGCTATGATCAAGCAGCTTATCTGCCCTTGTATGGGGCTCTCCGGTGGGTCTACCTGACCAATATTTTTCCGAAAATCAACTATATAGCGATGGGCAGGTTTGAAAATTGTCAGGGTGAGGTTCGCATCAGCTCATTGATGTGGTCCTAGCCCCAAAGGCCTATATACCCATCACTGTGACCCACCTCAAGGTAAGGGCATATTGAGGAAAGATCTTGTTTGATGACCTCACTAAATGAGCAAATCTTTCAGTGTATGGCCAGCTTTACACCAGCAAGGCCTGTACCGAGCAGATAAATGTGACCTACCTTTGTAGCGAGCAGCCGAGTCAGGTAGATTTCAGACACCATCTTGCTTCCCCGATCACCCTCTTTCTGGTCTCCATGCTCATGGTTTTTCACCAGATGCCAAACTTTGACACCACTTTCCAGATCTGGGGTGATCATTGGGGCACGTGAACGCAGGCTGTCAGGGCTTCCTGTGTAGCGGAAAGTGGAATCTGTAGAATAAATTTTAGATTATGAAGTTCAAACTGTACAACAACAATAATAATACATGTCAAATTCACATAGATCTAACTAGGAACTCAGCCACCATAGCAAAGGAACAGAACTGCTTAGTGCCTGTTGTTAAAAACAATATGCTTCAAGAAGCAGCCCGACATTATTAAATTACACCAGCTCTGTTGTCAAGTTTAAACTTATATATTTATACTGTGAAAGTGGGGGCACGGGAAAGGGCCTGAAAGCCATGCCCTGGCTGTGGGATGGAGCAAGAGAGCAGACACTGGCGTTTGTGTCAGGGAGCGATCCTTCCGTTTCTCCCTGGCCATTATGTCGTTCTCTGTCGAGTGACACCATTCACACTGCTATTCATGTCAGGCCCGTTGGAGCCAAGAGGCAGCTTTTTCTTTTTAGCTCTATCTGGCAAATGCTCTGTCTGCCTCCGCTGATTACTGCTATCTTTCTATCAAGTGAAACATTTTCAAGCGTTTTTTTCTAGCACAATCATATTTGCTATCATTTTTGCTGATTTACATGCTAATGAAGGAAAGAGAATGTTTTCACTGCGGTCTCCCTCGCAGGCAGTTCTCAGCTGCAGATTTATGACGCTTTATATTGCGTGATCAGCATGAAAATGGCGCTTGTGAATCCTTGCTGGGAAGAGTAACCATAGCAATTGGTGCAGATGGGATTTATAGGCAGTCCCCGGTTAACTCCTTCCTTGCCACAACCACACAGACAGGTACAATTGTGTGGCACTATGTGTCTTAGTGCAGGAAAGCATGGTATGGAGGTACGATGCATGACCAAGTAAGGCTGCTGCCTGGCATGCTGTTTAGATAAAGATCTTTCAATGCAGGGACAGCATAAAAACATAAAAAAAATGAATTAAAAGTAAACGTATGAACCTTTAATGTCAATATTTGAACATTGAAAAGTGGCCATAAAAAAATGCAGTCCCTGTATATATTTTTTTTTATTTCATAAATCCTAACTGCTTTTAATATACCCCTAAATGTGTTTTCTATGGTTCAGCAAAAGAATGTGTTCTGGATGATAATTCTGCTTCCAGTTCCAAACTCAAATCAGTGGACCCACCCAGACATACATGTCCAGACTGTGATGTAAAAAAGGCCCTGACATTTCAATACACAGAGGCCCAAACAGCACCCCCACCAACAAACTAAATAGTGACTGTTTATGGCATCTTACAGCAGCCCCTTTGGCATTTGCCAGAATCCACAGACACAGCTATGACCACCAGTGTACACCACTTAGATAGGGCTTTTCAATTAAAATTGCTTAGTTATAAATCCCCAGAAATCTTAACTAATAGAAATTTACTAAAACTTTGCAACACATGCTCATGGCATACTGTATGCAGTGTATTTTGCAGGTGACAAGTGGTGTCCATGAAAGCAACTGACAGGCTGCACAGCCAGGTTCTGGCATTTCTTCACTGGTGGTGACTATGCTATGTGTTCCATGCAGGGTCAGACTGGGGGGTGCAGGGCCCACCAGGGCTGCCGCCCCATGGGCCCCCACACCGTGCTTGGCCCCTACCGCTTGTAAAACCCCCTGCCCCAAGTATGTGGAAATAATACTTATTTTAGGCATGCTCAGGGGAGGGAGCCCTGCCGGCCCAGTCTGACCCTGGTTCCATGAGCCTTTTCTGAATGTGTTACTATCTCTTATAATGACTGAGCAAATGACTCTAGCTGAGCAAAACCATGTCTAAGAAAGCATTATGACGCCTACAAAGCAAATACTGGGGATCCTAATTCCCCTTTCACTAAAGGCAGAACAATGCAGAAGAACCACAGAGGGCACAATGATGAGGCTCACAGCACTGATTATATGCAGCCTAGAGACACAGACTCTTTAACAATTGTAATGGGCTATTAGGGACCACAAAATAGTCTTTTTCTCCATCTTTCCAGTTACCAGTGGGGGGAAGGCAAAGATATAGTTTTAAATGCTGCTTTGGGTGCAAACCAAATACCTCAAGCACAAAAAAAGACCCAGCACATGAAATTAAATTAAATTAAAGCTCCCATTTTCAATTACAGTGCTGGGGTTCTAGGTTTGGTTTCAGCCAGGGCACTATCTGCAAGGCGTTTGTATGTTCTCCCCGCGTCTGCATAGGTGGTTTGCTCCCATACTCTAAAAACATACAGACAGCATAATTGTCTCCTGATAAACTTCACTATAAAGTGTGTGTAAGTGAATTTAACTGGAATCTTAGAATGTAGAATTTTACTGGGACAGGGATTTATGTGAATGGTGCTATAATAAATGAATAACAATACAATAACAATAACGTCAGATTATCTTCTCACCATATCTGCTGATGGATGTTCGGGAGATGCTAGCAGAAGCTGGAATATTGTAGGATGATGTTTGTTTGGGAACCAGGGCTACCACAGACCGGTCTGAGACCTGTGTGAATACAAGAAAATCAATACAAATTAGTATTTTGCTGACCTCTGGTGGACAGAACAGTAAACTGCACAAGAATATATTCTGGTAGACATCTGTTTTCCCCTTACTAAATCATTAACATCATACAAATACAGGTCTGGTTAGTACAGTTAAATGTAGATTATGCACACACCAGAGCAAACAATATTTGGAGAGGGTAATATAGCTTTGTCTTTATTCACAATGTTACCTAATACAGCTAGATCTGTTGGGCTCCCCATTGCTCAAGTAGTCATTTCAAAGCCAGATGTAGTTTGGAGGGGGCATATAGAGATGAGCACAGCAATGTACATATATATTCATTTTATCCCTGGCAACCTCCATATTACTTTCCAGCACTACACATAAATAAAACAGCAAAAGAACACTATGAAATCCAAGCTAATATAATTTCCAAGGTCAGCATTTGGTAAATGGAAGCTAAGGTAATATCTATGGTCAACCTTTGGTTCATCGAGCAAGACACATGGCTCTCACCCATGAAGACCTGTGTATCATTCGTGTGTCACCATCTTTAGTGGGACACTTAATCTCCCTGTGCCTTAGGCACCACAACTTACATTGTAAGGTCTAATGGGCAAGGAACTGCTGCTCCAGCAATTTTACGTGTATAGTACAGTGCAACATTACCAACACTAAATGGCAGGATGCTGCTCTTTTGTCTCAATGGAGTACTTTGAGATCCGGTTTCATTTTATCATTTATATGTTTTTATAGATATATTTTAACTCCTGAACTAGGGGCTCAAGCATGTAGGCAACCTGTGTATCTCAGAAGTGGCGAATAAATGTAGCTGTACTAGCTGTGTGTTTAATGAAGTTCTACTGCTTCTATAACATTTAAATGGGACTGTTAGAAAAGCTGCAGTTAGCTGTGTGCCATTTCTGTTCTTTTAGTGCTGTCCCATTACCATTAGCGGTTGGAAAGTTACTGCTTGTTACGACTACAGGAAAATTGCCACTGGCTGCAACTTTGTTCCTACCATTTCAAAACAGATCCATTGAGAATAAGGAATAGAAATTCAGACTGATTTTTAGCAGCAGTAACTTGAACATTCATTAATGCAGTGATGTATATCTCTCTCCAATTAGTTGGTATACTACATGTTTATGGGCTAAGTTATATCAAAATCTGAATGTCATATGCAGCCATCTATACAGGCCATATGCAGGTGAGGGTGTTTACAAATACCTTTAGGGGCTGAATTTAACCCATGGGCCTCCAGTTCAAGAGCCCCATGCTTATGTACTTACTTCATTGCAACAAAATGCCAGGAAATGCTGTTTTCTATCGTCAGTAGCAAACAACATTACAATGTTACACAACTGGAGTATTTAATATTATGCTGTGTACAGTGCATGGTAGTTAACCTAACAAGTGTTGATAACTGCCTAATCTTATGAGCTGTATATTAATGAGAGTCTTTTTTGATCTAAAGGGAAAACAATGGCTTTGCTGAGACCGATATTTGTGATTTGTCCATTTTCAGATAAACCAGTTCAGCATCCTGCCATGAAACCATCAGTTGCACCATAACATATAGGTAACGCAAATGGGAACAAACAAGCAGCTTTAGCTTAAAACACTATCTTCAGGATGAAGAGAAAGCCAGCTATTTAATTAAGGCGGAAGCACAAAGAGAATCTAGCGGCTATCATAATGTTATGCGCCATAAAGCACTCTTATTAAACCATTTTTTATTCTAACCGGTTTTATGAACTTTATAAAAATGTGATTTATGATTGGACAAGCAATAAAGTCATCTTTCAGAAGCCTGAATTGCCTGTCCCTCTATTACATCAGGGGGATTAATTAGGCAAAAGTCAAACCGTAAATGAATATTAGTGCTAACGAGGTTCTGTAATAGCTGCTTTAAGTAAAGCTCCATAGTTTTCCCCCTCCTTATAAATCGACCACAGGACAAAGGAACAAAAGCAAAATGAAAATAATTATTATTATTTCATTGCACAAGATTTGGGATTTGTAACGAACCAATCGGCAGTACTGTGCAGCATACATTTAGTTTACGTCGGTTTACAATTTAACATATTAAAAAGACCGATCATTCCTTCCAGACTTGGCACATCCTTGTTAAAGAGAGTCAATTACCCATAACCTCCCTGGGCACTGAGCTGCAGCCCACAAGACAGAGGTTCCATTTTTATATTCAGGAGGGGAGACGTAACTGCTATTGTTGCAGTGGAAAACAAGAGTAAGCCACTGACAATCTATTCCATTTAATTCTGGCAACCCGTATGTTACGAATAAATCATTTTAAGTTAAAGTACATAATGCTAGTAGAGCTGCATTAGTGTGTTAACCCCAAAGCATTAGGTCTGTGAGCATTAGACTGAGTGGAGTCAGCCTAATGTTCATGTCCTCTCAGCAGAAATTAATGCACTGCCCAGCTCTATTCATTATAGATTATGCCATAAAAGGCATAAATTAAAGACAAACAGGGAGGCAGGATTTCTTATTTAGAACTGGACCCCATACAGTGCATAGCATGGATCATGCTGTTTTCAACAATCAAGCTGAGGGCTGTAATATACAATCCCCTATTTAAAACTGGGAACCTCATAATACACAGAGGAAACAAATTAGTTGCCTTTCTCCTGCCAAGTAAAAGCAATGGAGGTAAGCAAAAGAGAGCTGCCAGATATAGAGTGCAGAGATGTAACAAACAGGCTCTACACCCTGACAATAGTATTCTTCTCTGACTGAACCTGATGTCACTGCCAGTTACACTAATGGGGTTGTGCAATAAAAGAATCAATACTTGCTCAGGTCTATTAAGTAACAGCAACCAATCAGATTACTAGGCTTACCAGTAAATGATCCTTGTGGATTGGTTACTATGGGTTACTATACATGTTTGCACCTTTTATTACATTTCTACCAAAATATGCATATATTGAGAAGGAGCTGTTTTGCTCTGCAATTTATTTAGTGAGAGCTTGGGCACTGCCTCAAACCATTGAGAGGGAACAAAATGGAATTGTAGGGCCAATCAAGTCACTAGATGTAGAGAAATGGCAAAAGGTTCAGCCCTTGTAGAGTTGCAGCTGAGTGCAGTTCAGGTCCTACAAACATGTCCTAATATGTTTTTTCCTTGGAACTGAAACTATATCACACTAGAGTATTACCAACTTTCAAGTTTTTGTTCATAGAATGCCCACCTGGTCTTGCCCTTCAGTTTTGGTTTAGCCAATTGCTGTTCTTATTTAAAATGTTGTTAACTGAGTCCACATAAAACAATAAGAAATGTTGCTCATAAAACATAGGCAGCTAGGCAGACATTGGGAAAATGTAATAAACTGAAAGGCCAGGCAAACAAAAATGGAGCAAATGGTTTGTGCCTATGTGCACATATCTTATACAATGGCACAGTAGCTGCTTAGATTGTATACCCATTGTATATTCATTACTCGTCTACTGCATTTTGTCACTACACCACTAAAAAATGCTTCCATATTTAAGACTTGAGGCTTTTCACTGGTACCTGATAGTGCATAAGTGTGTTAAGCCTCTTCCAGTCGCCTTCGATCTTGGTTGTGATATCTTCATCCTGTAAAACGACCCTTGCTATACGCCCCTGACGCCATTCTGCAAGAAGTTCATCCAATGGTTAAAGAAGAATTATAAAGCACCAATATTTGTGATTTGGCAGTAACTATAGCTAAACATTTTCGTGTCTTATAAATAATTTTAAACCAGAATAGGTTTAGATGATGCCTAAAAATATTCCAGACAATAGATGCCGAGGTGGGGTTTTTTTTGCATTTTTCTTTTGTATATTAACCCATATTAAAAAATGTAGATGACTCACCAAGATCCATGTCAACAGCTCTTGGCCTCTGAGAGTATGGCACATTTTTGTAAACTGCATCCAGGATCTTCTCCTTTACTTGAGTGATAGTGTCACAGTTTAAAACCTTCACTGGGATCTCTGGACTATTTTCATTATCTGGGTTCACGCAGTTCAGTATCTGCAGGAAGTAGAATGAGTAATAGAATCTGAGATAGGCGCAAAAAGGACGAGAAAGATATTCAGCTGGATTGACACAAGCAGCAGTGAATCAAGACGCAGAAAGAGATAGCAAGAGACAGTTTGAAGAAGCATGAGAAATAGTGGATGCAGAGATTAAGGAAGAGAGAAGTAAGATGGATAAAAACCAGTGACAGTAAACCATTACAGGAGAAAGAGAGAGAGATGCAAGACTGTGGAATAGGAGGAGGCTGAAAAGTAGGGAAGAAGAAAGAAATACATAGAAATGGAAAAAAGTAAAAGGGCAAAAAATTAGATTGAAACTGCAAGCTTTCATGGCATCATAATGTCATTTTAATCCACATATGGGACTGGCAGCCATTTTCCGCCTGTCTTTGATGTGAATGCTTTAAAACCTGAAGGACAAATATACACCACTAAAGGGAAAATGCCAACTTTACCACCAGCCAGACTTGAGGAATAAAGGGCTGTCTTAGGTGTACTTACCAGCGTTTTGTACTCAATCTGTTGCCGGATCAGCTTATCTTCGCTTAGTGAGTAGCGAGCCTCTCCTGTGATGGAATCAATGGGACCTTTCTCCATCTGTTGCTTGATGGCACAGTGCAACATGAACAGGGGCTCTCCAGCACACTCCTAAGAAAACATAGCCAAACACTGTCACTAGAAGAAACCTACAAAACGGCCTTATTACATTTTATATAATCTCCACGCTCCCAGATTCCCTAATTATGACTGTAATGTAACCTGTAAAAACTACCTGCCAATTCAGCTGACAACTTCCAAAATTCTACTATAATATAATAATCATAATACAATATAAAAATATATATGTATATATATATAGCTGTAGCAGTCACTGTTTGAAGTAAGTGACTAGTACATCCCTGGCTTTTCTGGTGCACAGGAAAAGATACTGTATATGTCTGGGTATAGTAAAGTAAACCTCCAGTTCAGCATTTTTCTATGTCTAGCCTGTTAAAACTGCCTGGCAATTCAACTGTGACCGACAGCTTACAAAATCCTAGTATAATATTAAAATCATGATACAATATAAAAATAATATATGCAAGTGTAGCAGTCAATGGTTTTAGTAATTGACTAGTGCAACACTGGAGTTTCTGGTGCACAGGAAAAGATACTGTATAAATCTGGGTATAGCAAAGTAAACCTCCAGCTCAGCATTTTTCTCTATGCAAGCTGGCATCATAATATGCAGTGCAACGAAATGGACATTGTATAATTCATAAATACACACGCAAAGGTTTAATTACATCTGGGTCTCATTTATCAGCAATGGGCAAATTTGCACCTTGGCAAGGGCCCATAGCAACCAGCCAGTGATTAGCTTTTTTTTTTCTGCCAGCTGCAGAAAAAACAAAGAAAGCAACAATGTTATTGGTTGCCATGGGTTACTGCCCAGGTGCAAATCTGCCCTGTGTGGCCACATTGACTCTGAATGTATTATCTTACCTTGAGGAACTTGTGCAGAAGGAAAGCAAACCAGTTGGTCAGCATCTTCTCTGCTACAGACTCTGTCCTGTAAATCAGTGATTAAAAATCAATGGTATTAAAATCAACGTGACAAACACAGCAATGTAACTGTTAAAAGAGTATATTTAGCTAGAAAACCTGTCTTGCTTTTTTCCTTTATTTTTCAGTGCCAGCCCATTCAGGCATAACACTGCTCTACTATATCCATGAAACGTGACAGAAAAAAGATCAGAATGGTGTTAGAATTAACCTAGGCCGCATGAGGAAATATAGATTTGTAGGAAGGGCAAACATGCAAGTGCTCATTTCATAGACAGCAGAATTGATTTGTTCACAGAACTAGAAAGCAGGATATTGTTAGGTGCAAACATATCAGGGTAGATAAGGTCACAGATCCATTTATTGGAATTAATAGTGCATACAACACATGAAGGCACAACAAAGATATCTATACTTTGATTGCACAGCCCTAGTCAATAAAGAAGGAGATGCCATCGTATATGAAACTGGGCCTAAGGCAAAGTGCGGATCTTCTTGTACAATTCAGCTCTTTTACAGCCACATTTTGTTTCAAGCAGGCTGTGCATGAGTGCTCCTAATGGGTGCACCAGAGTCAGACTGGCTCCATAAAAACCTGGGCACAGTTACGTCATCAAGTGAATTATTTGGGATATTGTCAAACTTTAAATGCATAGGCTAGATAACATGATCTGACACAACAGCATGGGTTGCACACTAGCTTTCACTATGTGGCACCAAACTGTACAATACCAAACCTATGGCCCTTTATATGAATCCAGATATCAGCAATAATACCCCATGGTTACTTGTCCAGTGGCAGAGAAATCTAATAGGGTGACCGTGGTAGACTACGAACAGTCTAAATATTTGTCACAATAAAATGGGCCAGGTATATAGGAACTAGGGTAATAGGGAGCTGCTTCTGATGTTCAGATTCTAAACAAAACATTAAATATATTAAAGGAAAATCATAGCCCCATAAGAAATACTTAACCAGCAGATTTTTTTTTTTTTTAGTTTATATTAAGTGGCCTATTAAAGAATCTATATAATTATATATTGCCCTTTTATATCTTTTTCCTTGAGCCACAATTTTGTGATGGGCTCTGTGCTCCCTCGCAGATCATGTTTTATGAAATATATTTGTATAGAGACTTACATTGTTCAAGGGTATAGTTTTCCTTTTATTGGGTCCTTCTTATTTGCCTTTACCAAAAAGGTTTAAGCCAAGTAGATTTTTTGTTTTACTCTTTTTCCAAATAAATTTTGGCCATGAATGATTTATAAGTCAATTAAGATAATGCTCCAGAGTGTACGTATTCTTTCTGCATTAGTGCATTAGATAATACACAACTTGAGAAAGCCAGCATCTTCCCCTTTCCCATCGAAAAAAGCCTAGTACAGCAGTTCCACAGATTGAAATAAAATATTTAAGAAGACACTAGCTATTATCTTAAGTTAATTAAACCCATGGTACAGTTTGGATAGACTATGACACTCTTAAAGGAAAGTTATAGCAAAATGAGAGAGTATACCCATGTCAATGAATGCTTTTCTGATAATAATTAAACAGGCAGGTTCCCAAAACTGAAAAGACATTAATGCAGAAGTTGACTTATTTTATGTTGTTACATTTCATGCAAAGTACTCTGTATTGATTGATTTGGGGTTTTCTGTGTTCAGACCTACAGAAGTCTTTGATGGTATTGACTCTTGAATGGCAGCAATCATATAGTTTTGACCCTATTTACTGCTTGGCAAATGATTCACACAGCTACAAGGTAGAAGTGCATACTCTTGAACATATCAGATATGCTGTAATGTTACAATGGAAGATGGGAGGAGATGATTCCACATTAAAAGTCATATATGGGCTGATAAAAGCTACCAATGCACTTAGTTGGTAGGTTCTTGGGCTATGTATGGGGCCTTCAGGTGGGCCTACCGAATGATATCTTTAAAATTAGGCAGATGTTGATCAGGCAGGTTTAAAAATCACATTGGGTTAGGAGCCCATCATTGATGCCGTCCTTTCCTGAATAGCCTTCATCCTATCGATGTGATCACATCAGTCCGATATTGCCCATCTCAAGGTGGGCATACTGGGGAATGATCCGCTTGTCTGGTAACCTCAGAGCAGACCATGAAATGTTGACAGTGTCATGGCAATTTCCTATAAAAATCTGTCATTATCAGCATCCAATTATAAAATCTTGTACAGTTATGGGATCCCTTATACAGAAACCCGTTATCCAGAAAGATCCAAATAACAGCAAGGCTATCTCCCATAGAGTCCATAATATGAATGTGACTTTTCCCTGTTACGCTATAATAATAATAATAATAATAATAATTAAAAAAAAAAAATACCTTGTATTTGATGGTAATTAAGCTACATGAATCTATACTGGTGGCAAAACAATTCTATTGGGTTTATTTAATATTTACTTTATATGATCTTTAAAAGACTAAAGGTAGGGTGATCCAAATTATGGAAAGATCCCTTATCTGGAAAACCCCAGGAGCCAAGCTTTCTGGATAAAGATTGTACACCTGTATATCTGTATGTCTTTTAACTATGCATATGTGGGTGGAAAGTAAAAATCTATTGTTGTCTATGAACAACAGTGTGAAAGGTGGTCTAAATTAACTCCTATGGCATTTTGGGCCAGATCTTTATGGCTTAAGGTCACACTCCAAGTTGTCAGCAAGTTGTTATTATAAAAGTTATGTATGAGATATGTGTTCCTCAGAGTGCCATGGGGTGCTTCCTCTGTAAATGCACAGGAGTACAAAAGGAGCTCCCAAGTTAATACACACAAACCCAATGAAAAGTGATGTTTGGCAGAGCAACAACATGCACTTATATTTTGCTACCAACCTGACAGCAGATATTCTTTTGTGCAAGTGGGTCATCTCTTCTGAGACCCATTTCTTTTGACAGGCAGACAAAATGACAGTCTCTATCAGATGAGAGGGACTGAAGTCTACATCAGCAGAAGAATCAAAGCTCCATAGTATTTACAATAAGGTTTGTTTGTAACGCTTCTCATGCTATTAATCCGGTGCAAGCTGGGCACACTTCATGTTAAACTTCACAAAAGAAAAGACAAATCTGGCTTTCAAAAGGCTCCTGTAATTTTTTTTTCAGAGCTGCGTGAATTTCAAAACCTCAAAGATTATTTCAGCAAATCTCCCCCCCCCTTTTTTTTTATTCCCAGCACAGCAGCCGTAATTATTACATTTCTTTTCTGGTCTTAATGAAAGGGAACACGCCCCACAGAGCATTCAGTCTCTGAAAAAAAAGGGATTGAATTTTATATTCCTGGTTTGGTGATTAACTATTTCATCTGTATGATCAGCCAAATCTCACCACAGCCACCTTAGAAAACCTGAATCATACCAAAGGTAATATTACTGTAGGTTTCCTGAAGTGCCTGGAAGCTGTAGAACAACAACAAAAGCTGCAGAAGACAACCCAGACATTAAAAAGGCAATAACATATATTGTCCATCAATCAGGGCTCCACTGTGCCCTCTACTACTCTGGTCCCCAGCTATTGCTACGCCCCTGACGACAGAAGAACAGTCCTTTAGACTCTATAGATCAGAATGGTGTTTTTCTCTATCAGTGACATTCACTACAGCATATTGATACCATTTCAGTAATAAAGTACCCAGACCACAGTATAGATTTAATAAAGTCATTCATCACATCAATGTATTGATTGTGCTTGAAGAACTCTAACCTGCAGTGCAGAAAGGTCTTTTTAAAGGGTACAATTAGACAAGAGTGAGTTAACACAAAATGAGCTGCAATTGAGCAGGAGTAGCTCTCTTTCAGGGAAGGCAATGCTATGTAACCAATGGCGTGAACAAAGCAGGGGCATAAATACAGGTGCCATTTTGCAGCTAGAAGAAAGCAAATGTGCAGCAATGCACAGTTCCACCTAATGGCTGGATAAACTGAATTACACCACTGACAATAAGTGTTTTTGGAAACAGACAAAATGCATAACTAGTGACTTTTGTGATGTCACTTTGTCACAGAAAACCAGACAGTGAATGTATCCTTTTAATCTAAAGGCTGTGTAAGAAGCTGGTGCTTCTGTGACCCAATGCTGCTTATATCCCCTGATCACGCACAGTGGCATCCCATATACCCCCTCTAGCTCTTTTCAGGCCCCAAAAGACCTCCCCCCACCTTGTGTAAGAAACCTGACTGCCTCTATATCCCGTCACCAAACAAATTTCATTTTGAAACAACCAAGCATGTAATTAAATTGCAGGAATACGGCTGGAGATTTTTATTCTATCTCACTCTCCTTCTCTGCACTGCGTATTCTCCCTCAGGCCATGGCTGATCTTTCTTGCTCCACATTAATATTTACCGTTCCCAAAAATAATGGATGTGTACTCGTAGTGAAGCCTCCAGGGAGTGGCAGTTTTTGAGCCTTGGCTGTTATGTGCTGTAACTCTGCTTCGTGCAGAAAGGGTTAAACTTCATTCCCACAATATATTGTGTCGCTGCTTTAATGTAGATACCTTTTATTAACAGTGCAGCAGATTTTGCTGAGGCCGGCAGTGGGAGCACATATACTCGTGATTTTGACAATACAATAGACTTGTATAAACCCAAAGGATAAATCAGCTGAGGGAACCAATCAACTGTGAGCCATTTTCAGAGAGTCCAGGTTAGACATTAGGGCAGGAAAGTATAACCTGTGGCCCTACAACTCCCAGCATTATCAGCTGCTACTTATTCATAAGGGAAGTAAATAATCACAATAAATCATGCTTTGCCTTTATTTCACGTTAGGGCTGAAGGAAACAATTACTTCTTCACATCTGACTCCCAGGACAGGGTAATGTGTAAACCACAGTAGGAATTACAGAGTGCAAGGAGTATAAATTCCACCATTTTTTTGGAGACAAAAATACAATGCATAACCTGATTCAACAGCATATAATGAATGGACCTTTAATGGTCCCCAATATCAAATGGTTTCCTTTTCCTCTGGGGTATACGGAATACCCTTGTTCCCAAAACATTTTATAAATTTGCCAGTAATATAATTTTCTCTTTCAGTTCCAGGAAAAACAAGAAGCTGGAAGAATGTGCATCATTTGAGCAATGGAGTTAATAACCATTTGCTACCTATTTTTGGCTTGCTCAGTAAGAGCGATGAACTAATATTAATAGCTAGCAGTGAAACTGTAGCCTCCCCCTTCTCTCTCCCACAATCCCCAAGGGAAATTAACAAGGATTCCATTATTGTGTCTTGTGGGACAGTTTCAGTGTTAGCGAATGCACCAGGATCTACAGCAATTTCCTGTTTGAGAGCAAAATAAATATCCCAGTTGTTATACAGAGGAGCAGAGGCTGCTCCATACTATGGTCTCTACAGGGCAGAAGAGCAAAGGTGGGTCCATTAAAATTGGCCAACACAAATGACAAGGGTAACTCTAGAAGCTTTTATTCACAATATTTGTGTGTTTTAATTAACAAGCTTACAAAGGATTAGGCTACAAGTCCTTATAGGAGTAACGAACAGGGTACCCTTTCATTTGGAGGATATTTAGTTCAATTATTTAGCTTTAGCTGATCAGTACTGTATATATATATATATATATATATATATATATATATATATATATATATATATATATATACTATGTATAAATGATACATATGTGCTTTGCACCCTAAACAACCCTTTCAGTCATAGGGCTGTTGTCTTAGATTTATACTATCTTTGGCCAAAGAACTCTGTGACAGCAGAGATGCTGGTCTAGGACCATAGTTGCTTGCTGTTCCAGGGCAGCACACCTTGACCCCCCCATTTATGCTAGTAAGCATAAGATAACCCTATGACATTGTCTTAATATGTTGGGCTTAAGTTCCTTTGTCTCCATCTAGTTCTAGTACTGCCACACGATGACTCAATGAGCAGATATTGTTTGTTTTTTTATCCATCATTACATTCTTTATTACCTAGAGCTCCCAAAATAACAAAAGAAAAAAAAAAACCAAATCTTAGATGCTGATTGCTACAGTAGAACCTTCACAGACACACAGCATCCCACGTTCCCCAGCAGGGTGAGCTCTTGGCTGCAGAACAATCTGCTTGTGCCATATTTCCTGCTGCTAAGTCAGGATGTGATCTCCAGCAGCTGACTCATACTTTCAGCAGAGACACTACATCAGCGGCCTGTCACTTTGTCACTCGGCCTCGGCGCAACCAGGGAAACCAGTGACAGCGCAATTGACAGAGGAATGTGTTTGCAATGACTAGACTGATACCAGAGGCTGGTAATGGGGTGATAGGTTGCATGCTGTCCATCTAATGTCAAGGCACTAGCATTAAATGTGCTTTCCTTAAATAAGGCACTTCCACACTGACATCTTCAAAATGCAAAAATGTGCAAGTTTGCCTCTGTTCATGGCGAATAAATGTTTGTTTAAAAAGTGAGATGCTACATGTGGTTTTTATTAACACTTACTGGTTTATTTTGTATGTTCAGTGTATTGCCAACCTATATTTCTTGGGCACTGCATACCCTAAACATCATACAGCCATTCAAATAAGCTTTTTATAGAACAACAGTATATTAATTTCAATGTATGCGCCTTACAAAGTCATTATGCTATGTGCTCATTAAGCCACAGTGTAACACCACACTTGCCACACACTGCGGTATTAACAGACAACGCTGCGTGTTAACACATAAGGCAATATCATTACAATGCTCTGAGTGGATTTTCAAATAATCTAATAGATCTTTAAGCTAGGTTTTGCACCCCTAAACATTACCTAAACTTTGCCTAAATAACAACTGCCTGCCCCCCGCTACCGCTTAAAGGAGACATATTGGATAAATGGTAAAAACACTAATTTTGTAGGCAATTATGAATAATATATGGTGCTGGTTTCACTTTGCGCTAAAAATTAATCCTATCGGTAAAAATGGCCCCTATTGGAACTCCCTATAGATCCTATCAGTTCTCTGTCTGTGTTTGAAATGAAGGGTGGGCGTGTCCTAACGCTCCCTGCCAGAAGCACAGTAGGAGGGGGAGAGCCAATCACAGCCTTGCACTAACACGAGCAAAGGCAGGCTTCAGTTCCCTATCAGGTCAGCCTAGCTATTGATTGGTTCCTATCCTACAGTGCAGTGTACTGAGAGCTGCCAGCCCCCCTGCACAAACCCACTACTGGGGTTTTGGTGGAGTTTCTCAATAAATCATTCAGAAACACAACTTTTTTTTAAGCACAATACTTCTGTTTCTAGAGGAGTATAATTCACTCGTACATTCTTAATTTTTATAGGATATGTCTCCTTTAAGACACCACTATGAAGGCCAGCCCCTCAGTCTAAACAGCAGAATTAAAGGGAACATTAGTGTATAGGCACGCACAGAAGGACATTTTTCCAGGGCTATCATTTTTTTGGCTTTAAAATGCCCCAAACAACTCTTAATATCAAAGGCAATAATGGATAATGTCAGCACAGAAGAATTTCACAGGATTTTCACTTAAAAGTGATATCTGTGTTTTTTGTTCAGTTCTCTCCCAGCCTAAAAGAGGCTGTAGCACTATAAAACAATGGGGGCCAAAACAAAGTCAGTCTGCAGAGATCCCAGCACAGGCTCACACTACAAAGTATTAATCATGAATACTGGAGGCTATGACATGGCGACCCTATTGGTTGCAGTGTCCCTTATTTAAAACCTGCACAATTTGGTTGGAAATTCTTTGTTTTGATTAAAGGAAATCTCAAGCCTCTCAGTTTTCTGAAGATCTCTCTTTTTTGGAGCACTGGGCTGAGGCAAATCACTAGCAGATAACATTTTGCATATTTGTAGAGAAGACAGATTTGTGCTGTGCATTACTGTGAAATTGATAGACCATGAGTGAGGTTCTCTGAGCCTCTCTAGTGTCATCTTGCCAGTTAAATGATGTAGGAGAAAATTTCCATAATTATGTGAACATTTTTTAAGCAGCTGACACCCATATGACTTCAAAGATTTAACTGGTTCTAGACTTGCTATTAGGTAAATTGCATCTGCTGGATGGGGGGGAAAAATTACTTTAAACGCTACTGCCTGCAAGTTTCCATACGCATATGGCCTTAATAGCACACACGTGAAAATGGGAATGTTCAACGAATACGAGTGCCTCGGAAAACACTGCCCTTATATAAAGTCTGTTTGCATGGCGGCATAAAATAGCCGATTCCTAGGAATGCCCAGGAGCATTTACTAAAGCCCTGAAACGTATGCAACCTAGGTGTCATTTCAGCTATTGAAAGGTCACACAGAGAGATGGAATTCCCATGAAATTATGGAGTCATTTGGGGGACCAGTAAGGTAAAATAGCAGTGCAGGGTGAAAGTAGCAGAGTAGGGCAAAAATGAAAGTCTGTTAAGAAACAGTATGCGTGATTGTGTTTTTCTTTTTGTGTGTGACCCAAAACGATTCACTTCATTTGTAACAAGGTTTCTATGTATCCATGCATTTTACAAAAGTAAAAATACACCAACTACAAGTGAAAGTATGGGTTTTTCCTTTTTATATTGCCTTATACAAACAGCATAGTTTTTTTTATTGTTTCTGTGCTATGTAGTAAGCACTTATATATTCCAACCCCAAATAAAGTACACGTCTGCTGCACAGTACTGGTTAGGTACTGGCCTACAATTCACTGGGGAGTAATCTCAAGAAATACCTGCGACAAATACCAGGTAAATGAGTTTTTTTAGCCACGCAACACACATTATATATTAATAGTCACCCAACTAGTAGGGTCAAGGTATCACCTATCAAATCTACCATCCTTATTCCTAACTATTCTTAATTTAACACTGTAGCATGCCAATACAATACTTGTTTTCTTCATAGGCTAGGGTGTTCAAAATGAGGCACAAGTCATTGACACTGTTGATGAAAGCTGTATGTGTTACAAGAAGTGGCTGGAGGCACCTTCTACCCAGTCTCTTAGTCACTCACCTGCGCAGTAGCAGTTTGGGATGGTTTTTGTTCTCCAGATTTTTCTCAATAAGGTCAGAGAGCAGCTGTTTAAGGACATCTGTGGCATATTCCAGTTTTCCCTGCAGAGCCGTCATAATGAGGGATGCCACGTTCCCCCGGTCACGCATCGAGAAACTGCGCTGAAGCTCTAGAGTGCGGATGAATGTCAGCAAGAACACCTTATTGTTGATTAGCTGGGCGAATAACTTCAAGGCTTTCTCCACACTCTGCTGCCTATTACCCTGAACCTATAGGGAAGCACAAGTGTATATATTTATTTTTAGCTGACTGCTATAATAGAATAGAGACACAATCACCAGTACAATAAATGGGCCTGTTTAGCTAAATATCACCATAAGTGATAGCCTTGATAGAATTTTTCAATGCATGTTGGCAACTTTATTAGATACAATTTTCATATATTTTTTCCATACTGCAAGTCCTTCAGAAATAATGCACTTTTTATCACTGCATTAAGTGAGCATTTATGGGTTGCTGCAGAGAAAATACCATATATTATTGTGTGGAATAGAATGTTTTAAATATAAATATATACATATTTGTATAACATTTTATACATGCAGGTATTTATGTATCCTACACATTATGTGCTGATAATGCACAATATTCTTTGCCTACATGTTTATCTGCATTACTACATGGATATTTCTGCTTAGCAAAGGAAGTACAGCCCACTCAGTTCCAACCATCCCTTCTGACCTCTCCTAAACACATCCCAGAAAATCTCAATGCCTAAAAATTATTTACGTTAACAAACCCACATATTCCTTCTACATGTTCAGCATTTCCTAGCCATATCTCTCCTCTCACTACATTAACCTTTCTCCCTGTCCTACTGACCTCACCGCAGGAGACGATAGAGCCAGATGGGAGATCTGAGAGCCACACATTCCATCCCACCTTGCTATCATTACAAACCCCAGATTATATTATCATAAAGCTGTTCTGTTAGGCTTAAACCCAAAATGCCATATGCAGATTTGGAATTTATTTCCTCCCTCACAACTCTGCTGGGCAGTTATTCTTGCCTGTTTCACTTGCCTGATTTTATTAGGATTGTCTATTTTGTGTCATTTCTTAGTGATCCCCCCAAAAAGCTGCAGCATGTACTTTGATTTCATTTTACACTAAAATGGGCAGACAATGGCAGTTTTAGGTGGTACCAATATCCTACAGATACCAACATATATTGTAAGAGATGAGAATTAAAAGCAAGTCCCAATTTCTCAGGATAGAAAGGAAAGATAAGACTAAGATATTCACCGTATTGCTTTTAGAAAAATTTGCAGGCACATACAAAACAGCATGCAGCCATTGTTGTCATCACGGCATTGCCATTACAAAAGAATCATCACAGTATTGCCATTACAAAAGAATTCCTCTTCATAAGCCACTTTCATGTCTGCCAGACATAAAAGCTTTTTTTTCTATTTTCTTATTACACAGAGGTATTATGTGTCTCAGTTCTGCTCCCATCTCACCTCTCCCACGTGCATAGCAGGCTGGCCCCATGTTACCTCTGCCCCCTCCCAGGCAGATTTAGTATAAGACCCAGCACAATCCCTAGATTTCATTACCAACATCTCTGCTCTCCCAGCTTGGCTGTAGTACATCACTGTGGGCCAGTGACCCGTAGTTGTTTGTAGACAGGGCATTAGCAGCAAGCAGCATCATGCCAGAGAAGCATGGGAAGGTATGGCAGAAACATTCTTGTGTCAGCTGAATGATCGGAACTAATGCAAACACATATAACATGTGGTATTATTGGCATTAGTGGATTTAGCTTCCCCTTTCCTCCTTGTTGCTTTAGAAGAGATAAACAGATATGAAAATGAGAAAATTCTAGCACTGCTAATGGCATGTCCTCTATTTGTCTTTGGTTGTTTGGGGCTGAAAACACAGCATTTTCCAACCAACATGATGTATTATGGAGCGATTTTTTTGAAGGGGGATCTCTTTTCTGCCACCTAGAAATGTTACCTTTGCTGCAGCGATTTGTGGAGCCTGAATACATTTTAGACAGCTCTATTGAGATAAAATATTACCACGCAGGGGGATATCAGTCGTGACCACAGAACCAAATGGGGGGGGGGGGGGGGGGGGGGAGCAGGGCCCAGCGGTGGCTGCAATTCATGCAAGATTTCTGTGTGCAAAGCAGATTATCTTTCTCAAGTCTGAGGAATTACAGTTGGGCCTTAAAAGGATTTTAGTCTAGGACCCAGTAATTCTACTTATGATACAGCTGCCATACAACAATAGGAAAACCTTACAGAACAGACAGTTATGTATATACCATAACAAAAAGACAAGTTCATTTTTTTGCAGACAGATGCAGCCAATGTCATCTATTGATTTGGCCTAAATGTCATTCCTGTTAAAGTTGCCATTGAATACTGTAATATGTTATGGTCTGTGAGATACCCGTGTGTGCTCCACCTATAGTCATATAGGAAATATATCCTATTTATACAAAGAAAGCAGCATTTAGCAATGCCTTTACAAGTGTTTTTGTCTATAATTGTTTTGCAGAAATAAGGGTAATCTGAAACTGGATTATATTATTCTACTCAAAAATTCCAATATTTATTAATATATATGGGGCAGCCATATTGTCCTACTAAGGTAAAATAAAATACTAGCTATAAATGCCAATGAAAAAGGTGTCCCTTGTGGCCAAAACTGGTATACTGTTTGCTGTGTAATAAATTTTGAAGACAGCGTTCCTCAGAAACAGGAGAGCTAAGAACAGCTAAAGATCTGAAACAAAGGCTCATTTACAAAAACAAGTGCAATGGACAAATAGATTTGTTTAAAAATAATGCAGCTTTTGCACCACAACAAATAATTGACAATTACTGATAACTGATAATTACTTATGCTGTAGATGCAGAGATATTTTATGCTGTACTTACCTCCAGCTCTTGAAGCACTGGATGATCCTCTATCCCTGGAAAGAGCACCCTCATTGCATATGTTCGATAATCTAGGTGCGGTATACCGGAACGATCCAAATCACTCGTCAATTCATTTATATCAGTTTGGAGCTCAGCAAAAGCTGGTGGGCAAAAAAACAGAAAATACAATTTTAATATGTGACAACTATAGCACCAATGCTTGCAAGCTGCAAACATATCAGAATAGTCTATGCAGCCTATCTCAGGGTATGTTCACCTTTAATGTCTAAAAATTTGCAATATGGTTAGCAGCTTAAAAATAAATTAATAGCTGCTGATCCATTTAAGTTAGGCCGCTTGTCAACTCACACCAAGGCTGTTGCACAAGAAAGTCCCTCTATTCTGTAGGTCTGTTTCACTGGGATAAAAAAAACTATTGTTGGTGGTTATGGAGTTAAAGTTGTGTGGGACTTCATTTCATCTCACCCTATGAAGTTGTAGCCTAGTACTAGACTTTCAGGTCATGTAGTAGGGTTCTCTCTCTCCCCATGTTCTATTAGCAATATCCATAAAGTCCACCACCAATTTTACCAATAGAAAGCCAAATCTGTACATCAATTAGGCGTCCACAGGGCTCATTATGCTTCAAAGAGCCCCCCAGCCACCTAAGAATGCTTGGTTTGCATCTTTTTTGCACTTTAGTAGGTAGGAAGAATGGCATCAGAGTCTCTAACTTTTTTTTTTCAAATCTCTTCCAAAAAATTTTTTTTTCCAGTTGCAACATGCTAGACTGTTGATAGTGAATACATGAACTTGGGAAAGGTTCTGTCACATTATCTTTACACAACCAGTCTTTATCCCCCCAGTCACAAATCCTTTTTAGCTGACGTTTAAGTCATACACCATTTTTTCTGTTTGTACCCTTCTTGCCATATTTGCTCCTTTGATACTCTGCACCACAAAGCCAGTCTCTGCTCTTACCTTGCAATTTGCTAAAATAATTGAAATTAGTTAAAATAACTTGCCTTGTCTCTCTATGGCTTTATACAGTTACTCACACCATTCTAATTGTTTCTTGTTTGTTAGATTCTACTATGAAATGTCTGAACTCTCGGAACACTTTTTTCTAACTGTCCCTATCTACTCCAGATAATATAATAGCATTTTTGCCCAGCCTTCAGTTACCTATGTTGACATTTCCGAAGCATATTGTTCCTCTATATCCAAAAACCCAGTGCTTACCTTCTTTGCACTCCAAGGCCACTCGTGACTCCAAGTTGTCCATCTGCATTTGCAGCCTTTTTAGAGTTAAGTCATTTTCTCTAGACTTGCGTTTGTAAGCAATAAGCACAATGATCACAATGATGAGGAGAAGGCTTCCTCCAGCAGCTATACTGACAATGGCTGGAAGTGTTAGGAGGCTGTCAGGAATCACATTAATGGAACCAGGTGAGAACACCATGCCACCAACATAAACCTAAAACAACAAGGAAAAAGTGTGGGAAAAAAAAAACCTCAGATTGTCAATGGAGCCTACACCATGGCTTACAAAAATACACTCTTTTTAGCTTTAGTAAATCAAGCCCCCCCCCCCATTAATTCTTTTTAAAAACATTACTATACAGGACTTACTGTTACTTTATGCTGCCCGGTGAGATTTGGAGACTCACAGAGGAGTTGAGTCTCAGATACAGTAACAGCGCAGGGTGTTTTACCAATCAGTACAGTGTAACTCAGCTTGGCTCCGCCTGTTGCAGGAGGACACAAATTCCTCCCCTGCAAAGATATTAAAACATATAAACAGTAATTTAGCACAATAACACAATTTTGATATGGATGTGTTGATTAATCTTCAATCCTAGAAGTCTCCAATAATAATTTTTACATACAGGAAAGCAAATGATGTGACTATGTGTAACATCCTTTATATATATGTTCTTCTGTAAACACGAAAGCAACTTACTTTGCCCATACTATCAACTATAACTAAGGTGTTTGCTAACCATGCGTTTATATTGCTACATAAGATGATGCATTTTGTAGTAGACATTGACATAACAGTCTTTCGATGAAAGATCAAAAAACATATTAATTAATACAAGACAGAAAATGGTGATGCATTAGATTGGTACTTCTCCTCCATACTAGATGCCTGTTACCATCTCACCTTTAATATAATTGGAGACCCTGGTTTCTGCTCTAGGACTCCATTAGGGCTGAGAAGCTCAAAGGTTGGGTTAGGGTAGTATATAAACTTGGTGTTGTTGAAGACAAGGAGTGACTGCACGTTGTTAAAGATGAAGCCAAATTCATTTGGTCTCTCTACTGAATCCAAGCCAGGACGGTACTCTAATGTCAGAGCTGGAGCCAAGCATGTCAGGCATGTAGCATTCACTACTTTACACACCTATTAAAAAGAAGTCCAATTAACAGAATTAATCCAGTTCTTCACTCATACTGTATGTAAACATCATAATTCACCTGTCTTTGCACATAAAATTCTGATAATAGTGAACAATGGCCCCATCACTTTGTGTGTTTTGAATTATGCTTGCAAATTAAAATGGCTGTTGAACTCACACAAACACAAAAATCATTCCCATCAAATACTTACAGAGGCAAATTATAAACAGAGTTGGGCTTATCACTTTGCATAAATATAAATGCGCATGAATTTTGGAAATTTGATTATCTATATTCAGTTTATTTATGCTGCTTAGTGCTGAACTAGTGCAATTCATTGCTGTTGTAGTGCAACCTGCTGTTCTACAGCTTGACACATGGATCTAGATCAATGGCTACTAAGGCCAAGCAGATATGATTTATAAAGGGAAGGGATCTGAAAGCAATTAACCTGTCACTTCCTAACTTTTATAAAAGCATAGATACCTAGACATATTGCATAATATAAACTGTATAATCTGTGTGCCTTGTATTGTCTAGGTATCTCCGCCAACTTCAAAAATTAATAAAATTGAGTGGGGCTCTTAAACTTCCCATAGTTCTAATCCTAAAGGCTTTCTAATTATTCACATGTTATATGAGTTTACATACATTCACTGATTCCTTGCCATTAGATTTCACTCGGATTCTTGGCTGTTGAATGATGTCCAGATTGGTGCCAATGACCGTAAGAGAAGTGTGACCACTGTGGATTAAAGAAAGAGCATCCAATTACAGACCCACACAACACCATAAAGGCCATTTACACTGCACAGAATAGTCAATCCTTAACTTCTAATTTGCTCTGCGGAATATAAAGGAAACACTTTTATGATAATATATCCAACATGTTTTCACAGCATGGTTCATACCTACAAGCAATGCCTTCCCTTAGGCTGTAGAAAAGCATGGCCAATAATATTATAACATCTTTTATTATCTTTATATAGCCCAACTAATTATGCACAGTGTTTTGCACAGAATTCTACAGGCACAGTAATTCCTGTTTTGTAGGAATTACAATTTAAAGATGGTGCCTTAGGCTTAGAGAAATTGTTGATTAAGTACTGTATTTATAAGCAGGCATTTATTTAATTTTATTTTACAATAAATCTCTAGTAAAACTAATGAACGTAGGCTACATAATACAGAATTAAGCCTTCTCTGTAACTCAAAAATACTGAATGCTATAAATCTATAGGTTGTATTCCAATTCTCAAACCAATCTACAACATCACCATGGATTAGGATACTGTTCAAGCTGTGCATAAAATGCCTGCTACCATTGTGCTTGTTGTATCAGCTTAGAATAAAAAAATAACACATTTTTTTAATACTTTACTATGCAAAAATGTCATACATATCTCTTATACAGATAACAAATAAAGACATTTTTACTTTAGTTCCCCTCTTTTAATAAAGCTTAGTGTGAATGAAAAGAAAAAAACAAATAAATGGTTACTGTTTAGTATAAAGATATGGGATCTGTTATCCGGAAACCTGTTATCCTGAAAGCTATGAATTATGGGAGGGCCATCTGCCATAGACTCCATTTTAATCAATAATTCTTATTATTAAAAATGATTTCCTTTTTCTCTGCAATAATAAAACAGTACCTTGTACTTGATCCCAACTAAGATATAATTAATCCTTATTGGAGGCAAAACAATCCCATTGGGTTTATTTAATTTTTAATTCTTTTTAAGTACACTTAAAATATGCGATCTACATTACAAAAGCAAAAACGTTTTCCGGAAAATCCCAGGTCCGTAGCCTTTTGAATAACAGGTCCCATACCTGTATTAATAATGATTTATAAAGGGATGGCTGGTAAGCTTTAGAAATATTTTTGTCAAATAAATTACAAAAAAAAAAGATTGATACCGTTTTGGCACAATAGCATTGTGGTTTCCAATCATTGACACAAGCATTTAAAATCAATGGAATTTTAACTAGGGAAGATATATTTCATTCTATGTAGTGGTGTACTTTACAACCCCCATTATTGGGATTTAACCACATAGATACATACAAGTCAATGAAAGATCAGGACCTTGCAGTTTCAGAACATGCATTATACACATGCATAAAACTAGGAAATTATCCTATGATGGATGCTGTCATGTAAGGTCTGTGTATTTTCAGTGCTGAAGCCATTTATCCCAGGAATTTATCTTTACCTCGGTGTCATAAAACATGTACTTTCTGATGTTGCTGGGATTTTAAAAAGTAGTAAAAGTACTTGTCCCCCATAAATTACATTTGGATGTATCATAAAAATTAATGGTTTAGAATATATTTGATGTATGACATATCATAGGCTGCTCATAAGTCGATCCTTTGCTTCAGTATTTTCCTGTTTTTCATTCACAGGTTGGCCAACATATTATTTCTGCCATTGCATTCTAATATAATGCGTCGAGACTTATATCCATGTAACACTTCATTCTCCTTTCTTGCATTTGCATTTCTATGTATGTTATTTTCCCATATTATATTATTGCATGTGTCATTTTCCAGACTACTATTCCTTTTTACATTGAGTGTAAAGGGATATTACATACTTTACATGTAGAGTTATATGGCAGAAACAGAGCTGGTGAGAAATTACAAGACTATACAATGTAACTAGTGTGTTTTTAAATAAACTACTACCTATAGGAAGTACTGTATTTTCTTATTCTGTTGGTGCTAATGTTGTGGAAATTGTGGGTTCAATCCAAGTGTTAGAGAGTTAATATTTCTAACAGAACACCAGTTAATGATCAAACAGTTACCTTTTAGGACTGAATGGTCAAAGAAGTTAGACAAAGTAATCGGTGATCCTGATAGATACAGCTATGTCTTAGTTATAGAAACTTGGGGGCAGATTTTTTTTTATTCTCAAATTATACTAAATTCTTTTTCCCAATGCCTGATATTTATTAAAAAAGTCACTCCAAGAAAAGTCGGAAAAAATGTGACTTTTTCAAATTATCGCCTGTGCCTGTGGCACAACTGGCTTGGAGGAGTTTGTATTATTTTTGCATACGACTGGGTTGGTTTCATCCAGATATACACACAATTTGATTGAGCCTGCTCATAAAATAACTTAAAATGAATGAATTTTGTTTGGTAGATTATAGGGATGGCTACTTGCAGGACTTGATTGGCTCATGATATAAACTGTGCCACTGTTCCTACCTGGCGATGCTCCACTCAGGTTCAATGCGCAGGACCTTTGGATCATCAATGTATTCAAACTGTAGGTTACTTTCAAGCTGAGCTCTGTCCACACTCACAGATACATGAACAGGACCGAGGCCATGAGTGGATGGAGCTGTCACACAGACAATCTCATTAAGAGACCTCCTGAAATAACAAGTACAAATTATAAGTGATTACATTATTTCCTTTGACTGCAGTATTAATACATAAAAGGTACGCTTCTTGTTACAACCTGCTGTAATATAAAGGGTATGTACATACAAGGTAAAAAGGAAAGGTGAAAAGAAAATACAGTGTGGTATATGATACTCGGTATTCTCATATGAACTTGCATTACACATGCCCTATTTTTTAATATTTAATATGTATCTATATTTTAGTTGAGGTGTAAAATACATACTCACACATATACTGTACATGTATATATATATCTTTAGCCAAGGCTTTGCATTTGTGTAACCACAGGTGTGGGATCAGTTATCCAGAATGCTCGGGACCTGGGGTTTTCTAGATAAAGGGTCTTTCTGTAATTTATATCTCCGTACCTTAAGTCTAATAAAAAAATAATTTAAACATAAACTAAACCCAGTAGGATTGTAGGATTAATTATATTTTAGTTGGGATCAAGTACAAGGTACTTTTTTTATTATTACAGAGAATCCTTTTTAAAATCTAAAATATTTAATTAAAATGGAGTCTTTGGGCGATGGCCTTCATGTAATTTCGGAGCTTTCTGGATAATGGGTTTTTCAGATAATGGATCCTATACCTGTACTTATCTGATTTCCTTGCCAAATAACAGTTCTAAAGGCACTTCAAAGCATTTGCCTCAATGCTATTCAGCCCATTACCTCTTTTAAAAGCCTCCATGACATCTTTTTAAGCAAAATTTATATTTCAATATTTATTTCCTCTAAGTCACATTTTGTTTCTCTCATGAAACTCTAATAACAGAACACATCTAGTGTAATTTCAGACTCGAAACCACCAAAAAGATAAAAGATTTTAGCAGTGACCTTACAATGCTCTGTCAGGGAGCCGCGTGTCTGAGGGCAGCATTTAATGAACTCCAGCAGATTGTGAGAATCACGCACCTGCTCACCAAGCAATAAAATGTTACAGAGTATAGCAGGAAGAGACTGAATCACAATTATGTGTTTTATATATTGGCCTGCCTCTGTGGGTGATGCAGTGCAGGCCCCGGCTTGAAACATAACACTGCTAGTTTTTCTGCTTCTGAAAGATTGGGATTGCCAGATATTTCTTATACCATCCAAAACTCATGCACATAAATAAATCTTTTATGGTTGTTTGGGGACTCAAGAAATCCCAGCCACTTTCCTTTGGTTACTGGCGCAGAAAAGGTAACAAATAATATTATAATAACTTTATTGTTTTATATACAGTATATTCTAGATTTACACTGCAGTAGCCCATATTTCCAGGTGGTGAAAGAACTATCTAGGCAGGAAAAACCACTCCAATTCCTGTATTATTTTATGGAATTTGGCTGTCAACTCATGTAATGCAAGAAACATCATTTGGTAATTAGGGTCCATAGAAAAACATATGAGATATGACTCAGGTTTCACATCAGATATCCCTCAAAGTAAATGTTCACATTTCCACAGCTTGAAAATAAAATATGTTCCCCAGTTACCTTCACTCTGTCATATAAACTCCTGCTGCTGTCTGTGGGGTTTGGAGCTATCGAGGCTATGACTCTTCCAACTTGGACAGTGGTACCCAAATTGGTAGGCTGCTCCTGCTAGGCAACGCTTCTCCTGCCATAAGGCAAAGTGAGAACCTAGATTGGCCGGAAGTAAGCTGCCAGTTACCAGGAATGGCTAAAAAGGCATCTCTGGTAACTTTTAGACCCATTTTGGTAAGTTTAATAGCGCTTTCTGCACAAGGAACACAGCCCCCCATGACCCACTCCAACGCTAAACAGGTACACGTGAGGGGGGCGGCATAGGGCCTACTGCCTCAGGCAGAAGCAGCCTTAGAAATGGTGCTGCCACTTGAAGCAGTGGCTATGGCTCCTCCAGTTAGTTATGATTTTGGGAAAAAGACAGTCATTTATAGCTGAATCTGTTGACACAGAAATATTTTCATACATAGGTATGGTATCTGTTATCTGGAAACCCATTATCCAGAACGTTTTAAATTACGGGAAGGTCTTATCCTATAGACTCCCGTTATCCAGAATGCTCGGGACCAAGGGTATTCCGGATAAGGGGTCTTTCCGTAATTTGGATCTCCATACCTTAAGTCTACTAAAAAATTAATAAAACATTCATTAAACCCAATAGGATTGCTTTGCATCCGATAAGGATTATTTATATCTTAGTTGGGATCAATTACAAGGTACTGTTTTATTACTACAGACAAAAAGGAAATCAGTTTTAAAGTTCGAAATTATTTGATTAAAATGGAGTCTATGGGAGACGGGCTTTCCGTAATTCGGAGCTTTCTGGATAACAGGTTTCCGGGTCAGGGATCCCATACCTGTATAAGCAAATAATTCTAATTTTTAAAAATGATTTCCTTTTTCTCTGTAATAAAACAGTACCTTGTACTTGCTTCCAACTAAAATACAATTAATCCTAATTGGAAGCAAAACAATCCTATTGGGTTTATTTAATGTTTGAATAATCTTTTAATAGACTTAAGGTAGGAGATCCAAATTACAGAAAGATTCCTTATCTGGAAAACCCCAGGTCCCGAGCATTCTGGATAATGTGTCCCATACCTGTATCTGTAATGCTGTTATATGCTTATGGTGGTCGCCTTAATCTAAGATCAGAGCCCAGATTGATTGTGAACTAAAAATGTAAAAATCGTTGCATTAGGGCAGGGGTCCCCAACCTTTCTTACTCGTGAGCTACAGTCAAATGTAAAAAGACTTGGGGAGCAACACAAGCACCATAAAAGTTCATGGAGGTGCCAAATAAGGGCTGTGATTGGCTATTAGGGGCCTCTATGCACCCTATCAGCTTACAGGGGGCTTTATTTGGTAGGAAATCTTGTTTTTATTCAACCAAAACTTGCCCCCAAGTCAGGAATTCAAAAATAACTCCCTGGTTTGGGGGCACTGAGAGCAACATCCAAGGGGTTGGGGAGCAACATGTTGCCCCTGAGCCACTGGTTGGGGATCACTGCATTAGGGTCTTAGGCTGATACCACACTGGGCTGATTCTCATCATGTTGAGAAATGCAGGCCGAGAATCAGCCTTTTTTCTTGCCTACACCCGGAACCATTGCATCAGCCTGGGCCAACGCAATGGGGGCAACGCAATGGTTCCTGTTGTAGGCATGAAAGAAGGCTGATGCCACACAGGGCTGATCTTAGCCAGCAGAAAAAAAACGCAGGTCCATAACCAACCCCTAAAACTGATCACATGTCATATATCACATCCAACCCAAATGCTGCCCCATGAAATAACAGTTGTGCCCTTCTACTGTACATGCAGTTCATGAACTAGAACAAATCTATAGAGGGTCATTTACCACTTCAACTGCAGTTTGCGACCACAGGTGATAAAAAAAGCAAAGTCACTGTGTGAATGTGCTCAATTCATACAAGGTACTTGCATCGTTGCACTTCTGCATAGGTGCCTACTGACGCAGGGAATATTTTATTTTAAACACTCCTAATGTCTGTCAGCCATATGTTAAGTTACCATAAGCTTTCCCCTGAGTGGGAACAGCATGAAGGCAGTTCAATATTGCTTACATTAGTACAGTACACATGCACATGCTATTTTTATTTTATTTCTTTTTCTTCAACAATTCTATTGGACTTTATTATGAATTTATAGTTATTTCAAAAACAGCTAATTAGCATAGACTGACATTTCCTACTTGATGCTAATTCCACAGCTAATTTGTATCTACTGACAGCTCAGGCTACTGTGCAGAAGGGTCATAGGGGATTTGCTATCCTAATGCTTTGCCCTCTTGACTTTGAAAATAGGCAGACTCCTGACCCTAAGAAAATACTAAGATGTGGGCGTATCACAGTCCCTGCAGAAAGGCAGGCTTGATACACTGAACTTCAAACATCTTTGTTATGCTTGACATCTGCATAAAACAAGAAACTGATCTAGTGGTAAAAAGTTCCTTTGGGCTTTACCTGAGAAGAACATCAGCTCTGCCAGGCAGGAATCAGGTCTGGGAATATTTTATTAGGTGTTGCCAGTTGTCTTATTGCTTTGTTATTCTTCATACATGCCCATGCACTAACCATGTATTATTCCTCCATCGTGTTGTCTGTCTTGTCTAAACGAATATGTTTCTATTCCCTTTGTTTGTTAACAGCTGTTACATCTTTCTATTTAATATAAACCTCAACTTAATAATATTCTTAAAACGAACCCCTATTATTTTCCAACAATTCTATTAAATGCAGCTCAGTATTTTTTCAGAATTTGCATACTGGGAAACCCAAACCCAAATTTTGTTTTATTTATTAGGGTAGGATGGGTTTAATAGAGTGGCATAGGGAAGAAATGAGTGAGACTTTAAGTCTGGTGGTACCAGGGTCTCAAGGCTATCCCATTTTGTTTATGTTTATCCCATTATCCCGCAATCCAAGCAACAAGACAGTGCCCAAAAATCGGAATAAGATAAGCCCAAGGCAGACAGGTGGTAGCCCAATTACTGTATTACTGGCATACAGTCTCTGGATTATCTTCTCATATACTGTCCTTCTTTTATTATTTTTCCTAAGTAACTTTCAGACAGAATTACTTTGCAAATCCTAAAAATCCTGCAATGAAACATACATAGTATCTCATAAAGGCACAGGAAAAGGAAGCACATGCTGTTATTTGTATAGTCTTTTAAAATTCATATTTCCATCTGTACTCTGACCATGTGAGGCATTAGAAGAGACAAACAATGAGAGGCTTTATCCCTGCCACAAAAGGATGATGTGCTAGGTAACAACAAATGAATAGACCCAATCAACAAATAGACTTGATCAGCCTGAAGTAGCAGTAATGAAAGCAACTGCTCTATTGTTGTTATGGGTGAGCGCACAAATGCCATTTTGCACCTATTGAAGGAAATTGTCACCTGCACATTGCATATGGTTGAAGGCAATGAATAGAAAATATAAACTGTACTCATTATTTTACTGCTACTGGAAGTGAGCAAAGTGAGCATACCCTTTACACAAGGTCAATAAAAACACGGCACACCAAACCCATATACTTACATCTAAAGGGCCCCTGTAAAATTGAATATAAATTCCTCTGCATCTTTCCTTATTAAGAAACGAGGCAGATAATGTTGCTGAATGGGCTGTCTCCAGCCAATGGAGCAAAAAAGAGTTACAGTAACAGAGTAATTATTTTATTATTCCGCATGACATCCTGATTTGTCTTGTTCTGCCTTTCTCATCCTCCCATCTGAACCCTGTTTTTCTCATTCTCTAACACCTTTATAGCAATCTGTACCCACAATTCCCACTTTATAGCCCTTCCCTTGTCTATCACGTCTCTCACATTTTCTCTGTTTCTCTGTCTTTCTACCTTTGTGCTTCCAGGTTGCGCATAGTCCTTCAAACATCCCTTTCTGCTGCCAGCCCAATCCTGAGCGATACATTACAGCTGGCAGGATCCTGCCCCTTCCCACTGATCAGTTAATTAGCTTCCCGTGCTATGATTATTCCGTCATGCAGAATCTACCCACAACTCACAATGCAGGCTGAAGAAAGGGAAGCTGTAATTAGCCCCAATCTCGTTATGAAATGCTTCATCTAATCAGGCTCCCTAGCTACAGACCCACTGGAGTAAGTGTTCTCAAAATAGGACGTGGGAGCAGGGCCCAGTGAGCACAGCAGGCAGGGCCACACTTATCAAATGGCACTTTTTTTCTTCCGGCGCACTGCTTCCCTAGTGTAATTAGTATATATAAGTGAGGCATTAGCATGCAGTCATGCCAGGAGCATTGTAATGACTTCAAGCCAAACTGCATTATTGCTAAGTTAACCATCTGAGACACTGGGACAGATGCACTAAGCAATAATAAATCTCATATGAATGTTTTACGGCTTCTATTCAGCCTATTAACCAGTTTTTGGAATACGCTTGTTTTTATAAAACATGCTTCATAAGCCAACATACCAATTACAGTACTTAATGAGCACTCTCCAACTGTACTGGAGGGTATTGTAGTGTATTCTCAACCATATAGTATCTCTTCTGCAAAATCCAACAGTGCCTTTGTTTGCCAGTGGAGAATGTAATGGCTGATTCACTAGACAGATAAAAAGATGAGGTTTTTACGCTTTCCTGACCCAAACATGTATTTTTCAAAAGAGGCCTGCCACATATATGGTCACCAAACTAAATCTCACATTAAATATATGTGTAGTGTTTACAATGATAAATATTGTTATAGCTCTGAAAAGATGGTCCCTTGAAGACCAATGACCTATATTGGGGGAAGAGTGAGGTTGCAGACCAAAAAAATAATAATGATTGTATATTTCACGCATTTAATTAACACATAACAAAGCAAAATCATAATCCAGGGTGTGGACCTCTAAATCCTCTTGCACTTCAAGTCCCAGCATCCAACTGACAGCCAAGGTTTATAGGACATGGGAAACATTCCTAATGCATATAGTAGCAATTGTCCAAAAATATTCCAATGATAAAAGGCAAACAAGGCAAATGTTATATAAAAAGCACACAACCCCCTAGCTGTAATTGGCTAATGACATGTCAGACTCTATGAACTTGTCATGAATTTACAACTACTTCTTATAAGAACAACCAAAGTGTTATTTTACCTGTTTTCTTTTGTAAACACTGCTTTCTCCTGATAACACAGAAGGACATGCTGAACACAGCACAACTGATTGGAGTGCTATGATTGCACCACCCGGAGTTGTATCTATCAGGCAAAAATGGAACGTGCGTAATGCTCTCCCATTGTTCTGCTGCGCCAGTTCCTGTGCAACTCTATTTTGCCATTAGGAATGACTAAAAGAATCCTGTCTACTGCATTTCTGTTTAGGGTTAATATCTAGCTTTCATCTCTTCATGTGTTACAGTTATGCTTTACATCATTGGAGACAAAGGTAAATGCATAGATGTTTTGTTATTTATAAGACAGAGAAGATCAAAGAAATCAGAGAGCATTATCAGGCATGCAGCTTTTTTTTCTTCTCTTGATTAGACCTAATAGAATGCAAGCCAGCCTGACCCAAACGCCCCTGAAATCATGGAAGTGGGATTGTTTGATAAGATACGGCCGAGGCGCATCTTCAGTCTCATTGAATCTGAAGATCAGCTCAGCTCCACAAAGAAGAACAAGAATAGATAATCTATTTGAACAGATAAAGCTTTGCAGAATATAGAATAAAGACAAAGGCCCCTTCAGATTACAAAGAAAACTTGTCCTCTATTAACATTAATTCTGAAGCAGAAAAAAGAGCATACTTTTGTCCTCAATGATTGATTTCTAATTTGTTAATAGTCTACAGTTACACTGTCACTATACAAACAATATGCCGTCTTTTAGTATTCAAGTGAACTGAAAGTTCAGTTAAGTCTTCAATCTCACCAACAACTACATTCAATCGGATATTTCTGTGTTGCTTCTTACCCATAATATTCACAGGTTTGGTTTCCTAGAGTGACTGAGACAATGCTTCCAGCTGCAAGATTGTGTCCCGTGATTGTAATCATAGTTCCACCAGATTCAGGGCCACGACTTGGGCTCAGATGAGCCACTGTTGGAGACTGGGGAAGAAAACGACAGGTGGAAATTAAAACATAAGCAGTAATGCAGGATAGGCAGCTTGTAATGGTATATTATAAGCACACATGCACATATATTGGATAATGTACCTCCCTACTGTAATTTTGAAAGATATTAGAAGTCTCTTAGGAGTTCTGTGACTATATCAAAGCACAAAACCACAGTCATAGAACTCTGAGGTGACCTTATACATTTAAGTAGGGGATACCTTATCTATTATAATCTACAAAAGAAGGTTTTCTTCAGGGGTTTCTATTCCCTGCCTTCAGTTTTTCCACCCTTCTCATCCAATATGTCCTTTAACAGCATGCAGTGTAACAACTTTTGATAGCCAAGTTTTTAAGGAGAATTCTCCATCTATGTAGTTTTAGGGGCAGATTTATCAAAGAGCTTGCCACAGGAAAAATTCTCCACTCTCTGTTTGGTTCTATGTTTCTATTGGGTTTTTAAATACCAATTTATTAATGGCTGAAAGTGAGAATTCACCCTTTGATAAATATGCCTCTGAAAACCCCACTGAATTGAATAAAGAGTGGCAGAAATTTACTGTGGTGAGCTCTACTCTTTGAAAAATCCTAAGGGGCGTTTATCCACAATTAGATTTTTTGATTCTAGAGTTTTTTTTTAAACCATGACTAAACTCATTTCCATGAGTGACAGTCATTCTTGAAAAAGAAGAAACAAAAAAGAAGCAGATGATCTAGACAAGTTTTAGATGGTATATTTTTGCTTTTGGATTTTTGTGGTTTTGACACATAATAAACGGTGAAAAATCAAGACATCATATTTTGGAGCAAAAAAGCACAGATTGTGTGTATGTGTGTGCACAACCATGGATTCTTTTATATGTTAATACACACGGTAGTAAAATAGTAAGAGAAAGACATATCCCAAGCTATTATTTAACCAGTGCAATACTATGTTCATTCTCTAAGACCAAAGCTTTTAGGGATGAAAGCCAAGAGCTGCTGGAAGGCACCAATCTATTTTATTACACTATTTAATGACATGGAGCTGTTGTAATGGAATTTGCAGGCATGGTAGAAAATCTGTATAAAAAAAAAAAGAGTCAGAGAAACATATACGGAGAAAGGGACAGAGATATGAAGCTTTATATACATAAAGAGAAAGAAAATAAATAGAAGAAACTGATAGTTATACAGACACAGAGATGGGAAAGATAGATAAACATTTTATGCTTTATATGAAAGCTTTCATCTGGGTATTCCTGTAAATCTTGATAATTACCTTACATGTTCAGGGGTTTTCAGCCCTTATTAATAACTCCAGGGCTTATAGGTATTATTACTGTGCACATATACGTTCTCTTAATGAAACCCAAAATTGATATTAAGTTTTATGAAGGGCAATTCAGCATTATTAAATCACTAAAAGCACAGTGGATGTTCAGAAAGACCACTTGACAGCATTGTATACAGACAGAGAGAACCGCTAACATACAGGTCTCGGGAAGGCTGTTAAGGGATCACACTCATATAAATCAGAAATAATGAGTGGGATTGTGATGTGGGGGCACCGGAACAGAGCTGCTGGATCTATTATCTCGAACATAGACATACAAGATCCTAGGTGAGTAGATCATAAAGAGTAAAAAAAATGAGAGTACAGTACAAAAAAAATCTTTGCGTGTCTGATACATTCTGGATAACAGGTCCCATACCTGTAGTATGGGAAACAGTAGCAAAAGCCACTCTCACTGACCTTTACAGCGTTGTCACTGAACTTAATTTTTTGTTTCGATCCAAAGGAGAACATTCCAAGCCAAGATAATGGACTAATTGAATTACACATAAATGTAGTAGAACAAGCTTTGAAAATCCTTGAAATCTCCTTAGAGTTTCAATCACTCTAGCCCACAATTTCACATGTTTTTTAGGCGTGTAGAAAATACAGTATAAAAACAACGTCACGTGTTATACATGACATGTTATAGCTGACTAAAAATGTATTGGCTGATCTGCATTGTTTTAATAGCCCGAAGCCTTAAGTTCTTTGTGAGTCCAAAAGTATTAGCTGTAAAAGAAATGACTACTGCAAATGCACCATGGTGTTTTAATTTGACTAAAATTGGTAGTGTTTTCCAATGACTACTGCATAGTAAATTGGAAAATACCACCTGCCAAAGTTTGCAAGATAATATTCTGTTAAAAGTCTCACACTTACTATAGAGCTGGAT